>NC_139349.1:29700779-30012006 GCF_055883805.1 Amblyomma maculatum | reverse complement strand
GCGAGAAGAAGAAGAAGAAGAAGAAGAAGAGAAGAAGAAGGAAGAAGAAGAAGAAGAAGAAGAAGAAGAAGAAGAAGAGAAGAATAGAGAAGAAGAAGAAGAAGAAGAAGAAGAAGAAGAAGGAAGAAGAAGAAGAAGAAGAAGAAGAAGAAATGCAGAAGAGTGTCTAGTTGCTTTCCTGCTTCAACGAAGCCACTAGCCTGCTTATATCGCACAATTACCGTGGCGGAAATTTGAAGAGGTCGCTGAAAATACGTTTATAAAAGCTTGCAAGATTTTGATAAGTTGTTTTTTTCCCTGCAGTGGATGCCACTTTAAAGTGTACTTGCAACTTTTCTTTATGTCGACAATGTTTTTGTTTTTAATAGAGAAAATATGTTGACTACATAAGGTTTAACTGGCGAGGGCTGAGAACGCGATCGTTTGACGAACTTTCTTGCCCCTCGAGTCGAACTCATGTGTCTCATTGATTCCAGAAGGAGTAGGACACGGACCACTCCAAGTTTTTGAAGCAGATCAACGAAGAGCGAAAACAGGCTTTTGATCATAAGTTTTCCCAGAATGAGTATTGTTCCATTCGGCCACTTCTTCTTTCTCAAGTTATAATATGCAGTCTACTGAAAAGAAAGACACGCTATACTTGGTCGACATAGACGTTAATTTCCGCCAGCTTACATCTACACATCATGTCTGGCTCAGGCGAGAATATTGCATGTATAATTAAACAAAATAATACATTACGATACTGCGCAATTTCTATATAGCAATAATCAACACGACATGGTCGGTTTTGAAGGCAAACCCAACCAGGAGTTTGGCTAATGCGAAAAGAGATCGGCATCATTCTAGCCAAAGATACACATAAAGCTGATAACCCGGGTCAGTCAATCACTAGGATGATAGGCGGGATTGCGGCCAAGCGCGTTACCTTGTAACGCTCGCATGCAACGTGGGATGCCGGCAGGTGAATTTTTAAAATAATACGATAATTTTAAGGCTGGTTGTCTAAATAGAAGAGAAAAATTAATCTGTCATCACTGTATCTGCACTTCTGCGAGCATGGAGAGTTTGAGAGATGAAGTTAACTCCTTTGCTATATATCGCTGAGACGCAAGACATGAGGGCTGAAGTTTATATTAACTATAAAGAAAAATAGGCTTTCCAAAAACAGCGTCGGTTAGCCCAATCCGTTGACTTGTCTAGAGAGCGGTTACCGAGAAAACAGAACATGACGAATACTGGACAAAGGGAGCTCACAGACGTGCACGCTGTTCATATTTCTGAGAAGACGAACACGCTATGCTCACAGTGGAAATAAATAAAGCATGCCAGCATCCTTACCACAAGCAGCATCTTTGTTTGCCCAGCCGGGTCTTTCTGCTTTCTGGGCTCAGAGACCTCGCCAAGTTATCCGCGGTGGTCTTGTGTATGTAGTGAGGGCCGCAGCGAATAACACTCGTTGTTGTGTGAGGAGAAACCAGATTCGAATGCTCGAACTAACTGTTTTTTTTTTCTTTTTTTTGACCTGTTGTGTAGATTGTGGTGAAGTGACTTTTAAGCGTACTTTTGAATAAACCGGTCTTCACTTAACTCTATATCTGCTCTGAAACAAGCGAGCTATATACATTGCAACTTAAGCATCTCCCAGCTGCTCTGTGGCAGAGTTCTCGACTCTTTTGCTCAATTTAAATAGAGATACGGCATTTTTTTAAGTAAATTCATATGGTAACTAATTGGTTTGCCTGACTTTTATTCCTGTAGTGTTGTATAAAAGTGGGCCCACCAACAAAGTGATTTTTCCGCCGCATCGAGAAAGCGAGACAAAGGCGATTTACTGTTCTAGTTTTCATTTAAGCGTGCTTGCTACGTGTAGATCTCGAAAACTTTGCTCTCTTAGCGCTTTACGGTAACTTCAGTCCTTGAATTCCTGGAGGCGTTGCTTGAAAGCCTAGATATTATGAGAGTGATAACATAGTATATACCGCCGTGGAAACAGAAGCTGCGCAGTAAGCGCACCTGGGAATACACAGGCGGGTTCCGGTAAAAACGTCCCCGGAAAAAACGTCACCGGAGTATATGTCCCCGATAAAAATGGTGCCAGCAGCAGCATCCCCGGATAAAAAGTTCCCATTTGCGAAGTAAGAAGAAATGTCCCCAAACTATTACAGCCAAACGTACTGCAAAGTGCAGCTTTCCCCATGTCTGGTTCCCTTCTCATCAGAGGGGAATTAAGTTTTTTTTTTACACTTTTTATTTTACGTCTTAATTCGTAGATTCAGCTTCAACCTCATTTGTATTTTGGAATCCCTTCGTTTTTCCGGCGTTCTGAAGTTTCGTGTAATATAAGGTGTAGACTGAGTTTCCCAGTGGCAAGGCGCAATGACGTATGCCGTAGAGCTTCTACCCGTCGGCTTGAAAGTTACAAAACGTGGAACTGATAACGTGCGCTCGTAACAACAACAAAAAAATGTTGGTAACGTAAGAATTGCTGCCGAGGGCAAGTGCGTCTCTAGAACGTTCGGAACATCAAGGACATCACTGGTCGAAGCGTTGGATTGAGTAATTTTTCTTGGCAGGATCTGTGCTCCATGACAGCGGTCTGATCTGGTACTCCAACAGCGGCTGCGTTAACATCGACCTTGCTTTTGCTTCGGTAGAGGGCGAAAGGGACTGGGGAACATGTATTCATCATCATCATCATCAGCCTGACTATACCCACTGCAGGGCGAAGGCCTCTCCCATATTTCTCCACTTAACCCGGTATTACTGACTGGATGTCACGTTGTGCTTGATTGTGTCATCCTATGCTTTCTCGCCAAGCCTTCTCCAGTCCCTGTAAACATACCAGGTACTCAGTCAGAGGACCCAGGTCCGAAAAAATGGTTTCATCTCTTCTCAAAAAAAAAAAAAAAAAAAAAAATATATATATATATATATATATATATATATATATATATATATATATATATATATATATACAATAAAATGTACAATTTCAGCCAAAGTGAGTTCCTCAAAGATTTGCTCATAGAGTTACTTTCTGCCCTGGGGACATTTCTTTCCTAGGGACCACTCCCTGGGGGACCTTTTCTTCCGGGGAAGTTTTTTTCCGGGGCTGTACCTTCCAAGGACCATTTTTCGGCGCAGTTTTTACTTACACCCTACAGCAGGCACATGAGACCATTCACTTGCTATAATTAATCATATGCCTTTAATAGAACGACAAGGAAGGACTTAAATACACTGTATGGTCTTCAGACTCTATTATTATTATTATTATTATTATTATTATTATTATTATTATTATTATTATTATTATTATTATTATTATTATTATTATTATTATTATTATTATTATTATTATTATTATTATTATTATTACTATTATTATTATTATTATTATTATTATTACTTTATTATTATTAAATTTTCAGTGCCTGCCACGTATAAAAAGAACAGGTTTATGTCATATTTGTTTTTTCTAGGACATAGTGAATACCTGGAGCCATTTTGCATATAATAATCTCATCCGTGCACCTGGATAATTCATCTATTTATTTGCAGAAGAACCATTTGTGGCACTACAACAGGAGTGTGGTGAGGCTTTAGATAACAAAAACAAAAAGATGAAATGAAGGCCCTCAAGAAACAAAACCATTAAAAAAAAAGGAATAAAGAAAAACAACTAGCTGCAATGAATAAAAACCGAAACTGCTGTGCATAGTTGATGTAGACCTTTATATATCATTATTGTGCTTGAAGAAACATTATTTTCAGTTGACGACAGTTTTACGTCTCGAGCTTAACTTTTACTCAACCATCGAGCCTACGCTGTGCAGCTTTGAAAGACTGTGGAAAATAATTGTTCCTTTTTTCCCGCAGTGGTGGGGTTATATTGCCGCAAACGTGTATGACCTCCGCTTGCGCTCAGAATACTTCTAGGGGATACAGCCGGTGTCGAAGTGCGGGGAATTAACGGCCTGCTTACGATGAATACATTTTGGTCAATACCTGATGCCGATATTTAGTAATAGGTTCTAAAACACCCTTAGATGGCATAAGCATTGCTTCGGTATTTGGCCGTGACACAGAAAAGTTTCCTTCTAACCACTGAACAAAGTGTGCATTAACCATCCGCCCTTTACGCGTGTTAATCAGTGTGACCTAAGAAGAGAATATAATCAATGCAGCTCAAGGGCAGCTACCGGCCTTTCAAATTATAATGAATACGAGCGAAATAAACGATCAGCATCGCGTCATTAAGGATAGTTGTCCTTTAACTCTGGTTAAACCGATAAATTTGCGAAAGCGTGTAGCATGCAAGATGAAAGGTGAACCCAAAGATCAAAGGTCATTTCTAACATGACGGGCAATGTTTAACCATGTGACACTTTTTGGGCAGGAGGTCTACTACGGATGACTTGGGTATGGGTGGACTTCTACTATGCTACCGCAATGGACATCCTCAAGGCCACTTGTCCCATAAGGATCATGACCGCATTTGATCGTATGAAGTTGTGCTTCACAATATAATACACAGTCAATCTCGTCGTCTTCCGCAAGTTTAAGCATTATATGAATTGTAAGAAAAGCGTATACGACAGCACATTCCACTGATGCGCTACCGTAAGGACCCGACTAGCCGTGCTATCTTTACCTCAAAATGCGTGATAATAGTTAAGAAGCCAGAAGGGTGCTCCGTAATGTTTTGGCCGCGCCTGCACGGGAACTAGGCCAATAACGCTGTGGCACCATGTTCTTAAAAGCGGAGCTTGAGGGTAGCCCAGATATTTTGTGTACTTTTCTAAACACTCACATTACCGCACTGCAAGGGAAACTGAATCTCTCAGTTTCCACACACACACACACACACACACACACACACACACACACACACACACACACACACACACACACACACACACACACACACACACACACACACACACACACACACACACACACACACACACACACACACACACACACACACACACACACACACACACACACACACACACACACACACACACACACACACACACACACACACACACACACACACACACACACACACACACACACACACACACACACACACACACACACACACACACACACACACACACACACACACACACACACACACACACACACACACACACACACACACACACACACACACACACACACACACACACACACACACACACACACACACACACACACACACACACACACACACACACACACACACACACACACACACACACACACACACACACACACACACACACACACACACACACACACACACACACACACACACACACACACACACACACACACACACACACACACACACACACACACACACACACACACACACACACACACACACACACACACACACACACACACACACACACACACACACACACACACACACACACACACACACACACACACACACACACACACGCACACACACACACGCACACACACACACACACACACACACACACACACACACACACAAATTCAAGCTCCGATTCACGCGCCTCTCGTGAGTATTGTTTATTCGACTAGCATAACGAGAAACGGGCGATAACGACAGTAACAAAGACAGCAACAAAAGTATATGTTGAGACAACGACGGAGATTGTTCGATGAGGGAAACAACCTGTGCCATGGCTGGACAAGGACTACGGCACTAGCACTGGAGCTGCTCCTCGTTGAGGTGGGTGATGTAGTTGTCAGCTACGTTTCCGGGTGTGGCGCACAAGAAGTAGTGCCAACGAGTTGGGTAGTCCAGGATGTAGGCCAGTTTGCAGTCACAGTGCACCGGATTGACTGCGCGCAAGAACAAACGTCAACGTTCGGCAGTCAAGTGACTATAAGAGCAGGTAATTTCCCAGCAGTACGAATATGATACTAAATCTTGGGTCGATGACAATCAGTGCTAATAGGGTGTATAACGCGTAGTTAGTGAAATGTTACAGTGAATGGCATACGGCGAAGCTTTTCTTTTACGTTTGCGAACAAAATAAAATACACTGATAGACTTAAGCACATACTAGGACCCAAACGCTTCTCAGACTGCATAGGTGCAGCCTGCGTAGTGTTTTAAGTGTTAGTGTCACACGAGGAACCACGATGCGGACTTATTAGGTACTGCAGAGACAATTAAGAAAATTGAGAGGGAAGTGCGTGGGACATGCGTATCGGCACGAGGAAGGGGCAAGAGCAGTACGTGACAGTTACAACATCGACGCCAGGAGCGCAAGGGGGTAGCGTGACAATCTCCGCCTAATGTATTTATTATTTCAATGTTTCCTTACCTTGTGTTTAAATTCACATGACATGTGTTTTTTATATATGCCTGACTACTGTGGTGCTGCCAAAGTGGGGGCCCGTGGCTTTGTCAGGCTGTCAAACGGCAGCTTTTACCCCGGGCTCCCGCCATCATTGTACCAGGATGGCAAATAAATTGAATTGAAAATTGAATTAATTACAAGCCAATAAATGCAAATCTAGGATATGTCAGCGTGTCGACGTGTGTGTATAAGTTAACTTTCCAAGTAGCACGCCGAATCCAGGTGGCAGCGGTTAATTACAGACGGGAACGTATACGACTATTTAGGCAAGAACAGAAAACGAGAGAAAGGGAAAGAAATTAGGACAAGCGTGGGACAAATCTTTACTGAAGAAGTTACACGTGAAACAACTCGTAATTATAGGGACAAGGAGGCTTGATTATTTCGTCCAATACAGAAAGGATCGTGCTGCAAACGAGACAATCATTCAACAGACCCTCTTGACGAGAAGACATTTATAACAACGTGACAGGCTTGTCTTGGGCAACAAGAGGGCTGTCAAGGGCTTAAAAACAGCGGCACGGTACCTAAGCGCTGCTGTACGTGACGCTAAGAGGGCGCAGGAGTATATCGGATCAGTGGACACTGGGAGAGAGAGTGAAGCGTCCCAGCACTATTTCAATATACTGCGTGCTTCTTCGCGGCCACGTAAATGCGACATCTTATACATTTACCTCTCGGCAACTTGACAGTCTCGACGACCATAGGGGCAAGACTAATGCCAAGGGTGCCGATGTGGAGGAGGGGATACCGGGAAGACCGCTGTAACCTGAACTGGCACTTCTGCTTTCGCCAGCCATTCCCATAAAAATGACGCCGAGTAGCGATGTCATCTGAACCTCGGGGCCCGAACAGTTGGTGAATACATTTATCTCAGCGTGCTCTATATACTACGCTGTTCGTGACGATTCTAACCAGAAACTGAGTTCAGTAGAGGCATTGGTGTAAAGCTATTTTTCCCCTCGAAGAAGCAGTGAAGGGAATAATAATGTTTTAAACACCGTTCGCCAGTAGAGAAGAAAGTTTTCAAATACGATGAAGCACACTCAGGTTAACAATACCAAACAGAGAAAAAGAAACAAGGCTAACTCAAGCGCGCTCAGTATTTAACCGTTTTTCTGGAGCCTTTCTCAAATACGGTTACGGAAGGCACTTAAGACTACTTGCGGGCTGTAAAGGCCAAAACATTAAATATTTTTAACCCGCTAAATAATTCACGCTGATACCTTTAAGCAACTTTAGACTTAGTCCAGTACAATCCACCATTAATCCCCAGCAATACAAATTAATCCATTCTCCACCCCAATCCAGCACAATCCGCCCTTAATTCATCATGATTTAACCTGTTCCAACCTATTGAATGGACGGTTCGAATTTTATTTCAGCCTTATAATAAGCGTCTCCACATAAGCACATACTGGTCAAAAAATAAAGCGAGGTATAGCAAGCTGGAAAGGCCCTGAGTGTTGTCCTCTTCCTTGTTCTTCTGCACTGTGTAGCGCCGTTTGAGCTCAGCACTGTTCATTCGGAATTGAAATGGAAAGATGCATTATTTACATACATTTGAAGAAATAGTGAGGAAAAATACAAATCTTTAATAAGTGGTGTACCGCGTTTCTGTAATAAAGAGAACACCTTGTAGTTGATAACCTAATCTTTTACACTATTCTCTATAATGTAAAAGATACGTTATCGGCTACAAGGTGCACTTTATACCTAGAACACACACCAAGTGTACTTAGACACAGATGACGCCATCATTAGCCTATTCCGCAAGCAAAATGGAGTTCACCTTCTACCAGGTAACCCTGGCAGGTAGCAGCTGGCTAATATTTAGTTCAATTGAAATTGTTGATTTTCTTGATCATGATAGGTGGCTGTCTGCAGGTAATTTTATGGCGCTCTTTTGGTGGGATTCCTGCTGTTTCTCACAATGTGAATTCTAATGTTCTCGCAATAATTACATGAACCTGCCCTCAATGACCCTTACAGAGTTCCGAGGCAAAGCTTCGCGGTTAGTCTGGCGCGGCATAATGTCCAATCGGGTCCGCCGTAATAAACGAGGGGTAGTACATAGTCCGTAAATGGCGATGGCTTACTTACACATGAGATCTACAAAGACGGACTTGTCCTTCAACGGAGCCAGGTCCTCTTCGGACACAGTGGTGATCAGGTTCCTCTCAACGCTGACGTAGCTGAGCGCCGGGAGGCCATCGCCCAAGCCGGCAGGGAAAGAGGTAAGCTTGTTTGTTCTGCAAACAGGGGGGTCGAACAGGCGAGAGTGCGAATGCGTTCCCAGAACAATAGCGGCGTGGTTTCCCGCCGTTGCGGGCTTCCGAAAATGCAATCGAGCAATGTCAATTTCTTTTTAAAACCGGTAGTCGTAAATAAAGCTAGGTGTTTGTTCTTCTTGAGAAATATTCCTCAAGGCGGAAGTCAGGCGTTACAGACAAGAGCCGCACCTGGCTGGCTTCTTATTGCGCGAACGCGCGCTGATAATGCCTTTATTTTCTTAAGGTGATAATCTCCTTTCAACCAAAGCCTACTAAAATAACCATCTTTCCAAGGTAAGGCTGAGTTTTCGAACATTGCGTATTTATCTTCCTTCTTGAAGCGCACAGAGATAGACCTGCGTGCTAGCAGGTCTGTCTCTCACACGGGTAAATATATTTATCTGGCATCATCTAGCTAATAAAATCGCACAAACAATTTTCAGATCACTATCGGCTCTTAACTACGATAGTAAAATAGCTGTAGACGCTTCGATTCTAGATGGAGGTTATACGCATTGTTTTAGAAGACTAATTTGCCTGTATAAGACATACGATGCATTTCATGGTTCAGGTAAGGGACCCCTGCCCTACATCTCTTTCGTTCCACTTGAAGAATGCATCGTGACCTAAAGTTCCCTGCTTGACACAAAAGATGTATTAACGTCAAGTTGAATGGATGCATAATTGATGTTTTCTAGTTTGTACGATAGTGAGCCCAGGTACTTCGATAACGCTTTATTGAGTGCGCTAAAAAGTAAAGCAACTTGTGTGCACTTTGTTCGGCATTATCATGCTCGGGACACATAATGAACCATCATTTATTATTTTATATTCACCTGCCGAAGAAACAGCGCGAGCTTTGTGATGGAGCGTCAAATTTCAGTGTCAAAATATAACAAGTGGAGATAACAAATGCAGCTAGCAAGATTCATGTGCTCAGAAAACTTTAACGCTAGTCTCGTCAGCTGTGTATAACTTTTAAAGCTTACCCTTGCACATGTCTAAGTATTAAGCATTGAAAATGTTACTGATCACATAAATTTCTGTGAATACAGGAAGCTCGGGAGGACGTTGGCCTCAGTGCCAACAATGATGCTCCATGGCTAGGCTTTTCAAGCGTCAATCTGCTACCAGCTGAGTGTTGTATTGAAGATCAGAAATCGCTTTGTCATGTTCATAAATACATAATATGCAAAGAGAATACAGTGCTGCTGGCAACTGTAATCATCCAGGTATATACAAAGCGAACATGATCATGTTAAAAGTACAAAAAAAAAAGAGTCGCTTACGTGAGGTCTAGCGTAGTGAAGTGAGGAGCTGGGTTGGGCAACCAGGATCTGGTGAAATTGTACAAATCAGTCTGCCGCAGAATGAGGTGCTGTAGATGATCCATGTAAGCAAGCCAGTCGTCGTCGATCTTCTGAACCGTAGCGTCAGCTACGTACAGAGTCTTGAGGTTCCTCGGAAGATTATTAAAGTCGCTACTGAGGTGCATGTCCTTGTAGTGTACGAGCTTCAGTTCCTCAAGCTGTCCCAGGTGGCCTAGGATGGACCATGAAAATGGCAGGGTCCCCATGCTGAACATAAGCCGATGAAGAGACTCTTCGAGACCGTAGAACGGATTATCTTCTTCCTCGGTAGGCTCGAAATTTTCCACTACGACGCGGCTGAACTCCAGGATCGAAACGTTGAGGTCCTTGAACGCGCCGCCAGGGATCCTAGGGACCTGGCAGTCCCATAACCTGAACCACGTTGGCTTGTCGGAGTGGTTGTCATGGATTATCTGGCGGAAGTCTTCGAGAGAATGGAAGTTACGACAGATGATGTGACGGTAGCAAACGCCGTCGTATGCCTTACAAGTTGGCAAAGAAGAAGAAGGAACGGCAGAGGAACGGCATAAAGCCGCAAGGCCGACAAGCAGGGCCCATGATAGAAAGCAAAAAGACATCTCTCCACTAAAATGTCATCCACTGGTGCCAATCGCCCTTTCTAGGAAGCCTTCTTATATCATGCCTCACGATATGTTGAAATCTTGACCATGACCTTGCAATAGTGGCGTGTTCTTTGCAGCGCAGCTTATTTTATTTCTGCTTAGCCTTTTGTACCACATAGAGACAGCTGTGGTAAGTCTATTGCGAAAAAAGTTCTCTGCTGAGAAGAAAAGTGGCAGACCCCTACGGAGCGCAGACGCATACAACTGAATCGAGCAATGCACATGAACAGGGCACCCGGCGTTGATAGCAGCGCTAGTTTTCACAACGTCCAGCCGTCTCGTCTTTATCCGCAAAGAGAGATAAGGAAACCGAGCCTCGGCATCCTGTTCCGGGCCTCCGTGGCATTTGCTGCCAGCCAAGCATTGGCGTCTGCGCTGATTGGAATCATGCTAAAAACGTTTGCAGTATTCTTTTACGCCCATGCGCTAGCCTCGAGCGAGTGGCGAAGTAGCGAAGCGCGATGCGCCGTGCAAGGAAGTTTCCTTCTTTCTATCAGAAAGCGAGATGGTCACATTTCGCTCAGAGCAAGACAGAATGAGATACGGATAACGTGAAGGGAGCAGCGCCGTGACTTCCATGCAATTCAGTCCGCAATGAAGTCGACAGAGCAACTATTACGCTTGCCAAGTTACCGAGGAGCTTTAAATGTACAAAAAAAAAAAAAACGTGGGAAAAATTGTGATTCCCGAAGGACGGTCAAGGGCGAGCGAAATCATGCGGTAGAGCGCACGGCGAAGCACTCGCTACTGCTTTATCCGCTAGCCGTAGTTGCCATACGAAGATGTCTTTGTTGTTGTTGATGTTGCTATTTCCTCAAGTGAGGTGACTTTGGTTTCAGCAAACTGCATAGTATGATACTGTCGTCGACCATCGAAAGTGTGGCCTAATTTAACGTGAGACGCACTAACAGCAATTGTTTGTAAGGGTTCAAGGCAGGCTATGTGTTAGCGTTTTAGTCGAGCTCTGGAAAGTAGTTGTCATCTGGTCACCAGCATTGCCCATGTAGAAAGTGGGGCTAGAGCCACCAAAGTGTACACACAGATTGCGTGAAACAAGGCACTATTTTCGCTAAAAGCTAGAGAGCTGTTTATTTCTTATCTCTTTTTCCACTTATCTTATAGCACCTCAAGTTGTCGTCAATAAAGGCCCTTGCGGCGCTGCCCGTCGGTTCAAAAAAAAAAAAAAGAAATAAAAAGTATATGAATTTCGGTTCCTTTTGTTTATTTATTTATTTATTTATTTATTTATTTATTTATTTATTTATTTATTTATTTATTTATTTATTTATTTATTTGTAATTTACTTATTTGTATTTTTATGTATTTGTAATCTAGGAGTTAGAAAGCAGTGAGTCAAAATCAGAAACTTTGTTTGCCTGCGTAGCCATCATAAGCCATCACTAATCTCGGTTTATTTTTGCTACATACTGCATCAGAAATGGAGACACAGATACACTTCCAAATTCAAAGGACAATATTTTCAGGACGCGAAAGACGTCTAACATGCAGCTCTTGTGTTTTCACCTTTTTTGTACAACACGCATGGCACCAAGCATACACGCAATTGTTAATTACGGGAGAAAGCACGAGTGATTAAAAAATAAAGTTGGCTAATTTTTGGGTCGGAAGATTTAGGCTCTCTTGCGTGGCAGTGTGACTTTATGTAATAAGCGCCAACTTCATATCGAATTTAAACTGACTCATCTTACGGCACTACTTAACAGCACAGATACCTTTCTGTAAGACCAGGTAATTGGCACCCCCGATAACCTGCCGATGCAATTTTAGGTCGTCAGCACGCGTGCCCCCTTAGTGAGAACCTTAGTGAGTTTTTATTGCGGTGAGAGCAGCACATTTCACTAGATAGCCATTATCAAAAGTACAACTAAAATATGAGTATATTATTTCTTACTAAATACCAGTCGTGCATGGTCGCTTTTCATTGGTAGTGAGTTAGTTGGCCGTGGGGAAGCAAAAGCGGTCACGCTTTTGTTGCCAGGCTTCTGATATCTTCAATCAAAGGGACTAGAGGGCGTGACGGCGGAGTCACGCTAGAGTCGAAAGAAACAACACTCAGAGTAGAACAGTGGGAAGTGTCTTTTTCTCAGTTTTTCCTACCGTTCCATTCTTGTTTACTATAAAAAAATTCACTCATGTAAATGTCTTCTGTGTTTTCATTTTTTTAAAGTAGCCAATTGTTAACAAGCTATGAGATTTTAAGCATATTTTAAACCTGTTTTACAAAGCCAGTGATTTCTACCCTGCAGTTGACGCATGATAGCCTTCGTTGCTTATGCACCATAAAACACAACACAACACGGGAACAACACGATGGCGGACGGTACAGCTGGCTGCCATATGCGAAGCTGCACACTTAAAAAAAAAAAAAAGACGTTGTCGACATAGTTGTCACGTTCAACTTCATCGAAATTGTGACTGTTCCAATCCGTGGAGGGGGGGGGGGGGGGGGGGGGGGGCAAATCCGATCTGGCGACCTGCACGCGGTCCCTCCCGCCAGCTGGATGAGCCAGAGCGGTTAAGGCTGCCTTTGTCCAGTTGCAACGGCCAGCGGTCAGTATGGGTGCAACCGGAACCCATACTGAGGGGTTGCAAATCCCCGGGGAGGTTGTCAGCTTACTCCCTGCGGCATTGTGAGCGTGCCGCGCCCACGTAGCCCGATGCCTAACACGGGGGCAAGTCTGAAGGGGTTCGGACTGGGCACGTGGAATCCGGTTAAAAGCAGAACAAAATTCCCAATGTACGGGGCGGTCGGTAGGCCGAGGGAAAGCCCTGCCCGCCGCCTAGGGAATGGTGGCGTAGCTGCAGAGTACTAAAGGAAATGCAGTTAGCTGACTCCGTATGTTGGATCAAAATTACCCCTCGGTGCGAGAGAGCGCATCTCCCAGCCGCAGACACGTTGGTTTCCGCTGCCAGGGGGAGCGGGTCCTCGCGGGGCCGCGGCTGGGGCGAACCAAGTCCAGGTTCTGGGGAACTTGCCTTTAGGCTCGAAAAGGCGAAAAAGACGGTGTCAAAGTAGCCTACATGGTTTCTAGTAAGCCAGAAACTTGGGAAAAGAGGGTGGTCGCACAATGTGCTAAAGCACATGTGTCCCTCACTGTCAGTATCTTCAACGAACACGCAGAACTACTCAAGGGAGTCAGACCCCGCAATGATATGAATCAGTTGGCTGGCCGAGGGAAAGCCCAGCCGGCTGTTAAGGGGACAATGGCTCAGCCGCGTAGTACGTGAGGAACCGCGGCTGGCTGGTTCATATGTTTGCACTTAAGGGGAAGTAAAGTCCCCTTGTGAGGAACCGAGTCGGTACGACTGACCGAGGGAAAGCTCAGCCGGCCATTAAGGGAACAATGGCGCTGCTCCCGTAGTACGAGAGGAACCGCGGCTCGCTGACTTGGACCTCCTCCAGGGGACAACCCCCCGCAGAACCGAGGTTGGTAGGCGGGCCATGGGAAAGCCCAGCTGGCCACCTAAAGGTGGCTTAGCCCGCGCAGTACGCAAGGAACCGCGGCTTGCTAGCCGCGGCAGAAGGCGGGGGGTTCTAGACCCCTTGGTCCTGGGCGGTAGTGCTGGCCGAGGGAAAGCCCAGCCCGCTGCCATGGGCCAGGTGGCGCTGCTCGCGAAGTACTAAGGGAACCGCGGCTCGCTGACTCAGGGCCAAAAAAAAAAGGGGAGTGGTGACCCCTCAGTGCGTACGGTGCGTGCACGAGTATCTTTGCGGACATAATCAGACGGTGAACCTGGCGTGGAGAACCAGATATTAGCCGTCAAACATAGTATGTTGGAGAGAAAACGGTGAATGGAGGGTTGTCTACAACAGGTGACTCTGGGCACCTCTCTTAGTACCTTGGAGTAGGGCTGAAAGAATCTTAGTACGGCGAAATGCGCCCCTCCAGTAGCCCTAGTACAGTCGGGGCGAGGGAGCCTGACTTGGGGGACGGGGAACCCCAATGTGGCCCAGCAGCCTGTCTCATGTGGCAGAGACCCGGCGAACGTGATGTGGATGTGAATGCGCTTGAAGGCCGAGGGCCGTGCATTGGCTAAAGCGAGTGCTCGCCCTCAACTGAGGCCAAGGAATTGGAGCTCGAATCGAATCAAGATCATTTGAGAAAATCCCTAAGCTGCCCCGATCCCTCCTACAATCCCATAACCCTTTTCCTATATCCCATTTCCCTTTCCCTTCTCCCATCCCTTCCCTCTACTTCCCAGGGGAGATCACGGGGGATCTCCCCGGGCCCGCTCTCTGGCTGTGGGCCGCTGCGTAGAGATTCCCGCATTTTTTTTTTTTTGAACTTTCGGGTTCTTTCGCCTACGGGTGCAAACACAGACCAAGCTTGTCCTTCGGGACCAATTCTTTTATATTCGATTGGATTGAGCCTGTTATACCTAGATTGGCACGGGCAGAGGCATATTATTTTATTCTCTTTTTGGTTGCCTCACCATATTTGATGATGATGTTCCAATCCGTGATTAAAATATTCTTTATCTGATCCTCCATCTCTAATCTCGAGTTAAATATCTACAGAGCATAAATGGCATAAGCAAAGATAACATTCGCCTAATAAATGTTTCCATCGCCTTACGAAACCATCAATCTCAAACCAGACTAGACGTCTTTCTCCAACATTTTAGTCCATAACCTAGTTTTGGAGCAGCAGGACGAAGTTGGCCTTTATTCGAATACAAATATACTTATTTCTCATCAATAAACATGTTCCTCTGGTGTTCAATAGATGGGATGCCAGCAAACCCGTATTTGGTTTTTTTTTTTTTTTTTTTGAAGTTAACAAAGTAAAATCTTGTCAATAATTTCATTTCTATATTAGAATGGTGTACTGTAACTGCGCCAATATACGGACTAATTTAAATTCTCCTCACGGAAGTCTTTTTTTTTTTTTGCGAGGACGTATTTTCTCCTCTTCGAGACAAAACATTTTGAAGCTTAATAACCCTCAAACGCGATTGCCCCATGAAACATTGATCAAGCCTGATGGCTCACATGTAACAGGTAATCAACGTTATGAAGTCGGGAACGCATGCTTTACATCGTATCCACTCCTGGGTATTATGAAGTCGTGAACGCATCCGTATCCACTCCTGATCCCGCTTCATGCGTTCACGTCCACACAAGTTTTAATTTGTTTCCAAATGTAGCCAGTTCCAGTTACACTCGAGGGCAAACTCAAATTTATGCACAGCCTTAAGGTTTGTAGTAATTCAGGACTTACCAATAAAAGTAGAAAGCTCCAAAGTAATTTTCAGTCGCAATTTATAGGTAACTTTCCCTCAATCTAACGGCACAAACTCAATTCCTAGGAACTAACCCGCCGGGGTGGCGCAGTGGTTACGGCGCTCGACTACTGTTCCCAAACGCGGGATCGAATCCCGGCCTCTGCGGCAGCTTTTTGATGGAGGCGAAAAGCAAGGCGCCCGTGTGCTGTGCGATGCCAGTGCACGCTAAACAACCCCAGGTGGTCGAAATTTCTAGAGTCCTCCACTACGGCGTCCGTCATAGCCTGAGTTGCTTTGGGACGTTAAACCCCACAAACCAGTAAATGAACTATAGGAAACTATCACTGCACACAAAGCAAGCAGCCCTTCTGACCCTTCTAATTACCGCCCTAATGTTCTGATGTGCACTTTCTCTAAATTACTGGATCATATGTAGTCGAGACCAAAAGTTGACAGGCCACGACACTGGCGGCAGAAGCTTCTGTGCATGGGGCCGCATCGAGGCGCTGCTATGTCGCGCAGCAGACTCTATCGCAGCATAGCGCAGCACGCTCCCAGTGAGAAGAGATTGCCCTGAGTGACACCCCACCTTTACCTTCGCTCTCAGAGCCCTTGGGTGTTTACCACGCCTTGAAACTTTCAAGTGAGAATTTCAACTACCCTGCTCTTCACGGTCGGCACGAAGGGGAGCACATATCGCAAACTGTCCACAACACGTGGTTCTCGCGCGCTAACGGAACAAGCGGACTGTAGCGTGGCACCTAACCATTGTGTTCATGAGGGGTAAAAACCAGTTTTAGTTTAGTTGCACCGCTCAAGAGACAATAACAAGTTTGTTTGTTTTTGTTTTTATATTGTGATATTTTCATCGTCGAATGCATCTACAAGCGTATTCCATGCGATGATTCGGAAGAAGCTTTCTTGCTCCCTGAACCCGAAAGCGCATTTTAAACAGTGATTTAGATTCAGATCCTGAGTTCTGATTGGCTACCGCGATGTATTTTGTGCTCCTTTGTGCTCCGTATCTTAGGTAAGCAAAAGTAGAAGCAGAAAAGGAACCCTGATGAGACCGTCTGTCAGCGCCACGTACATGACATGACCCGTGCCAGGCATGCGAAGTGAGCAAATGGCCGCTTTTTGTTTTGTTTTTTATTGTGACATACTGGTTGGGGAGAGAATTAGCGTGTGTGAGCCGTTTTATGAATTAAATTTTATTGTGAGCTCATCTCTCAGGGAATAATCGCCTCGCAGGTTCTGTGTGCTGTCTGAACCATCACTCGGCTTCTACTCGATGCTGATAATTCTCACGCGATCATGTTTGGATTCAAAGCTTTGGTGCCCCTTTTTTTTTTTTTACATACACGGCTCTGCCTTTTTGAGAAAATGCGCCCATCGGTGCCCGTCCTCGAAAGACAAAGGATTATCGAACTCACCCTCCAAGGCACTTCTCTGCGTGCAATTTGTTAACTGATAAAACGGCTCGCAGGGGTAATTCGCTCAACTAGTCAGCTTGTCACCACGAAAACAAAAAGAAGCCCCTCGCGGCTGTTGCATAGAAAACTCTACGCCTTATAGAAATGCGTGGGTAGACAGGTCAGATTACAAAGGGAGCCCTGTGCATATAGGTACGGGCCGTCATAGCTGACAAGCAGTTCTGTCGCAGTTCTTGTGCTCTCTCCACATTTGCTTACCTGCAATACGGGGTAACTCAGCCAGAAAGTGCAGGAGCACGACATGCGTCGCGACATCGTCGCTGTTGCTATTCAGAACTCCGGATCTGGAGCCAAATCGCTCCTTGAAGCGTGCATTCCCGTTCGCGAACAAGAAATCTTGTTCTCTGCTTGGGATACGCTATTTGATTCATTACACGGTTAAAATAATCACGCGAACGAGTTCGCCACTCAAGCTAAACCTAAGATTTTCCCATGAGAAGCGAGTTGAGAACCTCCTAGCTATCATTGCTTCCTTTTTTTTTTTATTGTAGCTATCGCCGCAGTCGATCACCCTATGTGTTAAAATGCAACATATTCTCTTGCTGCGCACTGTATGTCGTCCTCTACATCAGCTTACATCTGTGAGCGGAAGATTAAGTACACCTTACTAGGTTTAACTACGCTAAAAACCTATCATTTTTCATTATTTTTTCAGTGGTTGTCGAAATATCTCTTCTATTTTGCGAAAATTTTGCTGTGATTTACAGTTGGAATCATCATCAGGTTTTTTTTTTTTTTTTTAATTTTAGCTAAAGCAAAATAAAAGTCGGCCGAGCTGGAACTGATGCATCCTGCGGTCGCGCCAACTCTCGCCGATTTCACCGGTTTACAGTGAATTGTCGATGTGCTCGCGCGATATCATTAAACAATTGGGAGGTTGTACTTGCTGCCGGGAGCAAGCGTTGTTCTTATTTTGTTCGCGAATAATGCCATGCGCGTTATCGACGCTTCGTTTCATTGAAAGCTGTTTTAAATCACATACCGTAGATCAAAGCGTGGGGATCGTATTCTTCATATCAGTGTCTTGAAGTTACCAAAAAGTCACTTTTAAGAATAATTTGCACTAGCTACCTAACCTTTGCATTTAACTATCTGCAAAACAGGCTGTCAGCCACTCTCTCTCTTTCTATTTCCCTCTCCACTCGTTCTGTAATCAAGTCAGATCCCCTTCCGTTATGAAGACAGACTTTAAGCACTGAGAGCAAGGACCTTCTTTCTCCACCTATTTCCATTTAGAATTGCGAAATTTGACCTAATCCTCATAACATTCTTCTTTCCTGCACCTCCCGTCCTTAGAACTTTGCCATTCTAACGTCCCTAACGTAAAAGCATTAAGCACAACCAATAAATACTTTCCGTTGGCGCCTTGTATCTGCTGCTGCTTCGTCTGTTCAATTTTTTTTTTTCTCATAGCAATGTATTTTCCGCAATTAACTTCACCACCACCACCTTAGCCATTTCGCTCGGCTCAGCTTCAAACGATTTCAGGTGAGTTTCACTTTACTGCCATTGACGACATGTGCATGCAATTTCTTGCGGTGATACAATTCCGGTTTCTTGCACCACTGCCGAACCCATACCGCCATCTGTCGGATATCTGGAGAAGGGAGTAATGTTAAAAAGCGCTATGTTCTCAGCACGATGTTGGTGTGCGCTTGAACTTGAAGTGACTGAACAAAGAAGCAAAGCTCTTTATTTACTCTCCGTAAGCCCCATCTGCTGCGTTTTGTTTCCTGCTGAAAAAAATTGCGTTTTGGCTCATTGTGCAACCGATGCTGGCGACAAACCTTTACGCCAACTGCTTTGTTCCTGCAAGGGGTTGTTAACTATTTACGTGCTCATGCACTTCACGTGCGCGTGTCTGTGGGCGTACTTGCGTGTGATCGAACGATTATTACTTCTGCGGTAACTTAGTCGTCGACGACTAAAAACCGCTAAAGGTGTGGCTTACCTGCCCACACGGTCTCATCGGTCGGTTCGTGCAATTGAACGGAAACTCTACCATGAGTAGCCTCACTTCACTTCCTCATCGGAGTTGCTCTTGACACATGCGGCTGTGGGGAGACAATACAAAGCCTCCAGTTTGCATACCCTGTGTTCAGCTTCGAAAGGCAAACACACCACTTTTTCGACGGCAGCCCTCTGACAGAGAGTAAAATACTGGGAGTGTCGCCACAACGACCGGTTGTCATCAAGACATACAAAACACTGATTTGATTTCTGCAGGTACCATGCTTGTGCAATACACTGTGACTTGGCAGATCTTGAACTTTTCGACACCATCGACCCTATAAGTATGCCTTAGACAGCACGATGATAGGATGCAGAATGAGCTTCAGGAAACAAAGGACCCTATGTGTGCTATACAGCGTGCTTGGGCTTAAAGCCCACACGTGCCACCCGTCCCGCCTATAGTATGCCTCAACGGGCCACTCATCCTCCATCCATAACGTGAGGATCTGTGTCATTAGATTTTACTTCGAGTATAAAGTCAAGGCGGGGCAGGGCCTTAAGCACAAAATCCACACGGTAATGACCGTATGGTAAGTGTCCAAGGACGACGCTTACTGAGAGAGGTAGACATCACCTGGGTGGCACAAGCTTTGGTTTTTTTCATGCCTCATTTGCCTCCTACCGTTCCGCAACCTTAACAAGGAAGAGAAACGCAAGTTGGACGGAGCTATCCGCAAGAGAGCGAAAACCCCACTGCGGAAAGCAACTCGCATCCGTGCCACTAAATGATATTTTTATTGCGTCTAGTAATGTACAACGCGCCTGACGAGCTGCTTAGACGCGCAGACAACCAGTCAAATGCAGCATGTGAATGAAGCCCTGTAAGGCTACGACCTCATCGCACCCCTCGGCTGAGCGGTTTCCAATACCACATCTAATCACACCGCACAGCTCAACCACGACGAGCACGTCCGTATTCGTGCGTTACATATATCGCACAACATGCTTAGAGATGCACATAAAGCCTGATGGCAACATCACTTATGCAGCATCTTAAATCTCTATAGTACATGGCTGACGAGATGGGCCTCAGTACGGGATTTGCATAGACGCATCCCAAATGTCAGTGCATGGGAGATGAGTTACTCCGCTTGGCTAAGACAGACGCTCGCCGGTGGTCATCGCTAAAAAACTCCATACTAGCACCACCGGACATCGAGGAGCTCGCCATAGCTACAGATGTAGACCACGCTGCACAATAGACCAGTGATGCTAATCAACCAATAATCAGTCCCCTCATAAACTCAGACGTGGCGTGCAGGGGCTTCCAACTGCATACTCAGTCACACCACAGCCCGAGCAGGGCGTACGTACTTGCCGCTTCCGCCTGGGTGCAGGGGTACTCACCTACCCTAAGGAATAGGCACGCACATCGGCCTACCTGCCGGCAACTAAATCAAGGGCCGTTTCCCATAAGCTTCTTTTCCCTATTTAGGATTCATTTGATCTCTGGCATTTGATTGTTGAGGAAGCCATGGCTTTCGAGCGCTCGCGGAAAGCGACTGGAGCAATTGGCTCAACAGTCCCCACCTCAACATTGTCATGATGCAGCTTACGACGCGTCCCCATTGGTTCAAATATTTAAACCACCACAGAGTTCTCCAGCCAGTATGCTCCTTGAAACAATGCGTTGCGTATTTTTTTATTTGTTTATTTCCAGCATGTCTATACGAGTTCACAGCGCCAAACTTTCGTGGGGCCAAATGAACTGAAAATTGCGGGCTAAAATCTTCACAGGAGAAACCAAGGTATCTCCCCTACGTCTTCAGGCATACGAGACTACTGAGAGTTTCGTAGGAGCTAAGAATATAGAAACCCTTGTCATGTGCTATAAGGCATGCTAAGCCAATTTATTGTGCAAATTTCTGCACAACTTTGAACCATTTCGACAACTTGTCTGGGGCAGAGAACACCAGCTTCACATTACCTTTATTGGCCATTCTCTTGAGCCTATATGTAAACTTCCGTGCATATGAATAATAACTGCAATCTTACTGATTTCTTATATGCACGTAATTTCACACAGGCTCATGGGAGTGGCCAAAAGGATAATGTGAGGCTGGTTTTGTCTGTCCCAAGCAAGTGGTCAAAATTGGGCGGAATCACAAACCCGTTTCCTAGCGGCCCATAGGAATGCACTAAGAGGCATAAAAGTAATTTTGCGGAGTGCACACGAGGGATGGTACACCTTATTCCTTTGACTTGTGGCCAAGTATACTTAGGACAAACCGGTAGATGTTTAAATGATAGACTGGCAGAACACAAGCGCAATGTGGAACAACCAAGGAAGAGCAACTTGTCTGAACACTGCTATGACTACTCTAGTAGGACCTGTAAATCATTGTTCTGGGAGTGCATTTATGAGGCAAGGATCAAGAATCGATGCATACTTGAAGTAATTGACGCACGTTTGATTCTTAAAAATGCAGCTGTGTACGTCGGGACTTCGTCTGTGAATTTGTCAAATGGAAAATCGTGTTCCTCGATAGTGATGGCATGGAGCATGGTTTGAGTTTCAATTTATTTCTCTTCTTGGGGGAACTTTCTTCTATCTATGTTTCGTACTCCAAACAAAGTTCAATTGCAAGTTAATGTTTAGCCCCGTGTATCCTTTATACCTTATCTTTTTTGATCTTCAGGAGTGTCATTGAGTTATGACATGTCAATGACATGTCATAACTGCAGATGAAGTTATGTGATGTTAGGAAGATAGTGAGAGACCGGAAAGCGTGGAGTGACATGGTCCATAGGGTCACGAAGAGTCGGACACGACTGAACGACTGAACTGAACTGAACTTGGTCATCGTGGTAAAAAACAAAGAAGATATTTAATGGGCTTATAATGAATGTCCAGAGCATATTTAATTAGTTTGGGAACAGGTAGAATATGGTGCGATCGCGGCACAGAAATGGCATTTTTTTACCTTTCACTATGGGGTATGATGCGAATACCAGTCTTGCGAGAACAACAAAGAGAATGAATGTGCAGGTTCTGTATTTTCACGACATGAAATGCAATACTGAATATGCACATTTATGTGAATAAACGCGTAATAGGGAGAGATGAGCGCAGGAGCATTGAAGTATAGACAAACTTTAGGACTCTAATGCCATAAGTATTTTCTAGAGATGCATGCCAGGCGATCCTGAAATTAGGTTTGTCTAGTTTCACACCGCGAAATCACGTGTGATCAGAAGCAATGAGAGAGGTGGAGCTAAGGCTAACAGGTCTCCGCAAATCATTTTGCGCTGCGAGCTGAAAATGACAAAACTAGATTTGGATGCAGTAATAGACTATTCCGGAACCAGGTACACTCGCTGCATCAACATTAAGTTTATCTAACAGTTTGACTACGTGCGAGGCCGAAGATAAAACAGTTGTAGAATCGACATAACAAAAACATTTCGAAATAAGGAGGCATTTAGGGAGGTCATTATTTGTATTAAAAACTGAAGATGACCAAAAAGTGAGCCATGACGAATGACGATATTAGAGTAGTGTTCAGTGAAAATGTCCATGCAATAAATACTGTTTGTATCTGAAGGTTGTTGAAGTTTGTACTGTTTGTACACAGTTTGTCTGTTGAAGGTCAAATTTACAATTATTCCTCATTTCCCCACTCTACTGCATTGCGTGCTGGTTTACTTTTGCAGAACAATTTACCTCAGAGTCCTGGTTTTTCTATTCCGCTCTGGAAATCATACATTCCGACAAGGCATGGCAAAATATTGCGTTTCCTGAGCAGGAAAACATAAGGATGAAATTTTAAACGATGATGTGATATTATAGAGGAAAGGGCTAACTTGTGGTCGAACAAAATATAAGAATGCTGTTTAAGCTAACTAGGAATACATTGCTGTCAGTGCAAAGTGTCTAGGAATAAATTCTGAAAGAGTCTGCTGCCCTATGCTAGTGGCTATTGCATATTGGAATATTTTGTTGGTTGGGAAAAAGCAGCGCTTTTGAGACATTGACAATGAAAGAAACGACGACACAGACAACATGAACTACCAACTAGGCCGTTTTTCCAACCTTCCAATCTTTTGGTGATGTTTAGAAAATGACTCGAATTTGTATCATATCATTTACGCATGGATCTTTATGACTGGTATATGGGCTGTAAACAATGCTGTAATGGTGGCTAGTTGGTTTTTCGTCTTCAGGTAGGCGCGCTATACTTCGGCACAAGGACTAATTACAAAAAACAAGACAATACTGGTACACGTGCGCACGTACCAGTTTCCTTGTGCCAAAGTATAGCGCGCCTACCTGAAGCTGTTAAGTCCCATAGTGACGCAGGCTATTTATTAGTGGCGTCATAGCACGTCTTGATTGATCTGTGCTACCCGGGGTTCTTAAATGAGAGCTAAGTTCCCGCAGCGCACAGGCGAGAAGCATAAAAACGGCTTGTAGCGACACTGCATACGTATGGAATTCGTCGCGGGAGAAAAGGAATGATTAGGATCTGGAGCGTCCTACATTAAACAGCCTTGACACTGAAAACGAGGCGGCGTGAAGCGATGATAAAGCGCGAGATCTTTTTCGCTTTTTCAAACAACTAACAAAAATAACCACCAGCGTGGCAGTGTGAGCGATAATAGCGCTACAGGCAGGGTGACAGGCTATGCAAACAATATTATCGGATCATGCCTGACCTTAAGTAGTGTGAAACAATGCGTTTTAGGATCGTTTTCTGAAAATGTCTCGCAGAGTGTCCACAGACGAGCGTGCTGCCATAGTGCATACGGCTCAGAAGATGAGCCAAAGTGAAAGAGTGCTCGGGGTGAAGCCACTCGCGCCTAGATTGATCGATGCTCGTTGGGCTAATTGGTTAATCATGACTTCAATAACAGCGCAGGTAAAAAGAAGGGACGGAAAGGCACAAGAGAATAGAGCGCTGACTTCCAACTGTTTATTTCACCAAGCGTGCCATATGTATATGTATAGACATCAGCAAGTGTGAAATCATAGAAAGGAAAAGAAAAACGACACTTGTCGTGATGCCACAGCATAGCACCAGGAGCCCAATCTCATCCATCTAAAAATCTGAGTTCCTTCTGGCTCGAAAAGACCGACGGCATGCTCACACACTTATCTCCCGCACGCGCAATCTTCACCGCCTCGATAATTTCTCTAACTCCCTGATCCTGATGATTACTTTCAATTGTGCATTGATTAAAGGCTGGTACGCATGGCTTTTTCCGATGCTGACGTTCCCATTTATTGTCGCAGTTACTGCAATGCAGGCTGAGCTGACCCTAGTTCCCTTCTTTTACGTTGTTATTGTGTTCTCTCAATCTTGTGTTCATATATCTGCCAGTCTGTCCGATATATTCGCGGCCACACGACAAAGGCACATAATATACTACACCCTCTTGATAACTGATGAAGAGATTTTGGTGATTAATACTGCAAGGGCTCTCCTTAGTTGCAAATGAGTTTGTTTTCTTACATAATACTGATAGTTTCAATGGAGCAGAAAACACATCTTTAACCCTTATTCGCTTTCCGAGTTTTTTTCAGATTATGTGATGTCTGGTGCACATATGGAATTACAGCTACTTTTCTGCGACCATCCTTCTCGTGTCCTAATTTTTTTCTTCCTAAGCATACCTTCAGCCACAGCGCTAACAAGGGGTTCAGGTTAACCAGCATCATAAAGCCGACTAATCTGTAACGCCAGGGCTCCACGGGGCATATGTACGCAAGACTTATTTAGGGAATTACTGATACAGTATCTCACTACACCCGGCTTTACCAGCTTCGAGTGTGCTGATACCGCAGGCAGAAGCGCCTTTTTTGCTCGAGGATCATAACGCCAAAAAATGTGATCATCAAGAAACTTGAGTCGCACATCTAAAAACCTGATAGAATTTTCATGGGGCATTTCATGCGCCAGGATTAATGGAGACATGTTTCGCCTAAAAACACTACATACATTTTAAGCACAAAATTTAAAGTTCGCTTTGGCACCGTCAATGATGATTAAAATGTCGTCCACGAATCAAAAAACTTTTAAAACGCTGCTCCCTTCAACACACTCAGCAAGATTTCTATCATGCATGGCGAGAAAAAGATCACTTAGTACAGGAGCAATGCATGACCCAATGCGAATTCCGCACTTTTGCAGGTAGGTATACCTTGTCCCAGGTCGCGAAAGTTGATTTCAAGTATACAGTGAGTAATTCTAAAAACCCCTCTGCATTGAAGTGGATTATGAAGACGGCGCGAAAGCGACGAGGACAAGGAAGGAACACCAAAATAACAGGACAGGCGCGAAGTACTTCCCTCTGCATTTACACCAGAGTTATTCTGAAAAAAAAAAGAAAATAGCACCAAACACTTCAATGGCTTATTCTACATACAGTAATAAGGCGTCTTGTGGTAAAGAGCAAAACAAATTCATGATACAATTGAGAAGGCAGATACCTTCTTATTCTCGTTACAACGTAACCATTCAATAACCTGTGTGGAATTATTAACCAAAAATGGGTCATTAATTTCAAGCATCGCCAGCTTCTCTTGCAAAAAAAAAAAAAAAAAGCGCTAAACATTTCTGCCAAGTACCTTTTTTGGAGATAATCACACGAAGCGGACAGGCTTCTTTATGCGTTTTGGCAGAAAAGAATACACCTGAGCTCAGTTTTTTACTATCCTTGATCTGTTTGGCAAGCTTATCTAGTCTTGACCGCTTGCATAATCTTTTTGCCTCTGTCTTAGCTTTTTTAAGGCATCTCTGGTCCTTTTTTTTTTTTTTTCAAAGTGACTGCTAACAGCTTCCCGAGCCTTCCTTAGAAACACATCATGAGGCAATACAGCAAAACCACCCTCCTTGTCTGCTTGGAAGACACCAAGGTGTTTGTTACACAGATAGTCCGACACTCATTTCAACGACACAGTCTGTCTCGATCGCACTGACTGGTTCAAAACGTCGACCTCCTGGGAGATACAGCTATTTCTTTCTTCCTCCGGTGCTAGTCTCTTCGGACCATTGCAAGCCGTTCGGCGACATCTTTCCTAGGTTCTACCGCACATTTTGGGCCAAGCTGGAGAGTTCGAAGTACGTCCACCGGTAGGTTCACGTCGCCTTCAATGTGAACGTGATTGCGGTGTCTCACCTTCTCCTTTACAGGCTGAAGTGCTCGAAGTATCTGTAGCAAACATTGCCAGAGACCTTCCGTTGACTGGTTAAGGCGTCGCCGGACTCCTGCCAAAGGTGCAGCGCTGCAGATCGAGGTGCTTTTGCGTTCACTTGCACAAGCAGATACTCCCTGTAGAGGTAGGCCTGTCTTCTCCACTCAGAACGCAGTATCTTGAGGATCCTTGTCGCATGCGCAACCGACGGATTGATGACTCCGAAATTCATCCGGAGCATTGGCGGTAAAACCTTGCTACGTGCCTTTGCCTCTTGTGCCTTTTCGCCCCTTCTTTCTACCTGCGCTGTTATTGAAGTCCTAGATTGCGGTTTGTGACCTCTTCCTTTTTTGTTTTCTTCTTCACCTAATCAGTGACGAAAGTTACTACCCTATTCCTTCCTATGCTGAGAAAGCGAACTAATTTCTCTTTGAGAGAGAGAGAGCGTGCGGGCGTGTAAACATGTAAATTATTCATAAAGGCTCAAAAACAGTATCAACAAAACTATTTTCGAAAATAAAAGATGAATCTGAGTTCTAAAGCGTAAGTAACGTTTCGTGTATATCTCGTTTTTACTTTTTACCGAAGTTTCGGCATATAAGGGCTTTACTTGGAAGCGCACCACAGAGCCGAAAATATTTCTTTACGCCGGAAGCATTTGAACCAAATTCGCAAGGGGCGCCAGATGCGGCAGCTTATCATGCAATTTTCGGTTCCCGCGATAAGAAAACTGCAAAGAGCGTTCCGGCGCTGTAAAGGCCGCATCGGCGAGCAAAAAAAAAAAAAAAAAAAGAGCAGAAACGCCCTTGTGATTAGCGTGCTGTTAACGCGGCGATCAGGAACAAAGAAAAAAAACATCAGTCAAAGCGAGCTGCGCATCAGCTATCGTCAGCCGCAGTAATCATACCGAGAGCATTATCTTGCACCGATGACCATCGTTTCGTGGCGCTGACGGCAGTACAGGCCACGCGTACCGTCATTCGTGTTAAGTCTGTGGATGGCTATACGTTGTTGAAAGAGGCTGTCCAGACACTTGGCCAGTCAGTGGGATACGCGTGTGTACCGCTATTTATTCCCGCAAGCCGAGGTCGACCACGCGTTACGGGCACGCAAACGGAGACCCGTAAGAAACAAGGCCAGAAAGCGTCGACAAAACGGACCGCTGCCCGTTCCTCTCCGCAAGGCGTTCGAGATCACCCCTGGCAGAAGGGGTCCAGCATCGACGAGAACTTGTGGATCCAAGGAGCACGGCCGGCTGATCAGAAGAACACGACGTGCGCACCAGGGAGGAATGTTTGAGTCCTGTTTGCTGCTGACGCTTGCCGTTGGTCTTCTGACGGCAATTGCGACGGTATTTGCGTCACCGGTATGTTGGACAAGTATTGCTTACATCCACACGTACTTCACTTGTGTAAACTTCACCAGTACCACTGACTTCGCCCTGATAAACCCTAACCGGGTGCCTTTCAATGCATACTTGGTCCTAAAAGACAGCACTTTCGACTACCTGCCATCGACCGCCTTTTCCGGAACTATGATCTCCGTGCTTGAATTCGACAACGTCAGTTTCAGCAAATATGGGGACCCGGCACCGAACGCTACCAATCCGTTCGAAGCCCTCAGTCACACGTTACGAATGCTGGTCTTCAACCAGCAACCGAAGGCCATCACGTCCTGGAGCTTGCTGCATTGCCTGAAAAGGCTTGAGAGCCTCAGGCTGGATAGTATCGGAAGTGTGAATCTAACGTCAGATTTCAACAAGCTGCCGATCACCGTCACGGAGATTCTCATTGAGAACTCGTATGTGGAAAAAGTTGACCAGGACTGGCTGTCCAAACTGCGGCTACTCAAATACGTCACCGTCAAAAGAACCAACATCAAAAACATAACGAGGACGATGTTGCCGAGGCCTGCACCAAGACTGAGAGAACTGGATATATCGTAAGTTGCTGTTAAATGCCAATTTAAACCCTATTGAATTCCGCTTGGTGATATATAATGATCAGATGTGCACATGATGACATATAGTACAAATTCATCTTGAGAAGCTGCCGTCGCGCTGCCTCAGTGCTAAGGGTGTTCGAATGCTGCGCCGAAGCAATCAGCATCACGTCCCGGCCCTGGCGACACATTTTCGATCGAGGCGTGTGCTGTGCGATGCCAGTGCACGATTAGGAAAACCGGGTGGTCAAAATTTCTGGAGCCTTCCACTACGGCTTTCCTGATTGCCTGAGTCGTTTTCTAACTATAAACCCTCTAAACGAAACTTTCTATGAAGTTTTTGGCTAGGGAGCAACAAACTTCGCGAGGTTTTTCAGCTTCCCAGGAGTAACCCACAGTGCCGTAACCTTCCTTTCTTTATAGAGGAAGACAGCTTGACATCGTGCGTGAGAAAGCGTGACGGCGAAAGAAGTAGTTTTTCCGATTACAAATTTTGGTGCATGTTAATTAAACCTCCATCGGTAAAACGTGCGAGGACTAAGCTTGTCGTTATTCCATTTGTAGTGGCCATATGTGACATTCAACGAGTGTTTCAAGCCAGCGAAGGAAACTACATTTCAGGGCGGCATTGTCAGTGAATCGTAAAATCAAAGTACTGCTAAGTTCTCTTCCCTTCTTTTCATTTATACCCCTCTTCCACTTCCTCCTGTACCGAGCAGCAAACAGGCACCTTTACCTGGTTAAAATTTACGCGCTTTCCACTGCCCCTCTCTGTCACTCTCTCTGCTGGGTACGAAACTCGCCGGAGGCTGTAGTTCTTCACCTCCACGCAGGGGGAACGAGCTCTCGTCATTACCTGAAGACCTGACAGCTGACATGCCCGTTCTGCAAGCCCTCGACGTCAGCTTCAACAAAATTACCACTTTCCACGAAAGCACTTTGGAGCCCGTAAAGAACAACGGCGGGGTCGTCCACATGAGCGGTAAGTGACGTCAAAGAAAACATAAAGGCCCTCATGAGTAAAAAACGAGGGCGACCTTTAGATCACATAAATAAGCGCACGTTCCTGAATTGAGCTTCGTCCCCGACGGCGTGACTGGTGGGTGACTACAGGATGGCCCAGGCGTCACTCTGTCACTTTTGACACTGTCAAGCCAGGATCGCAAGATTGTTTGGCCGCAACACATCATGGTCATCCGGAGCCAGACGGATGGCAGCTTTAGGATAATGAGGGGGGGGAGGCTTAACTCTTGTGTCCGGAATAGGGGGCCAAGAGTGTAGGCCTTCTTGAAAGTATCGCAAACTATGGCAAGTATTATGAACGGTACTGTTGTGGCGCCTCGAGGGAGAGGCTGGCAGCGGCAGTAAAGGAGAAGGTGGCAGTTTAAGGTCAATAGCGGAGAAGGAAGGTGGGCTCCATCGCGGTGGGCGTTGGAACGTAGGAGTATGTCGGTCACATGGATTGCAGGCATAGCGGTGGTGCAGGTTGCTCCCTGAGTGTCCAACTGCCAACTCGGCAGCTGCCATGTGGGGAGATGGCATATGAGTCGATTGATTCCGAGTCCGACATGCAACCTCAAGGCCACGCAGAGACGCCTTGGTTAAAGCGGGGCTTTATAACAGCATCGAGTGGCCTTCCACGTAGTCTGGCAGCTTCGATCTATGTTTGAGATAACTAGTGCTGTAATCGAGGTACAAATTAAGACTAGTGGATAGAAATTAACCAAATTCATGAACGGGAACCTAATTCGGTAAGGGTATTCGCAAAAGGGAGCCGCTAACGAGATCGCATCGTGCCCTTAAAGGCAAAGCTTAAGAAGAAAGCAAAATATGCACGGAGAAATGCGTTTGTGCATATGAGAAGCGGTCGAGCCCACGTCGCCTATGCAGGGTGGCGCTGCTGGCAGGTGTCAGCAATGCGCCTCCGTTATAACAATTAAGAAAGGAGAAACGCTTGTCATTTATAGGATGGCTATGGGGAACAATACAGGTAGGTTGAAACTGCGCATGTATAAAAACATGTCTCCAAAATTCTTTACCTTAGCGTATATTGCAGGACTAGAATGGACAGCTGCGCTTAGATTTTGCATTACCTAGCTTCGTAATCGTTAGCCAATTTTCTTTTATGACAAATTAAGTAAAAAGCTCCTGAATTATTTTTGCGCGAAACGTTATGGTTTATTGTGGCGAGTTTGGTGTGTTAGCACTTAGTGTGTATTCTGTGGTAACGGAGAATAAAAACAAAAAGACGGCTGAGCGATGAGAAATGCTATTATGTTCTTCCCCGTATTTCTCAGCTCCAGCCACCGCACTGCGTGCCCGTAACGCGGTACTCCTCTGGTAATTTATTATACCGTTTTCAGTGTGGCGGACTCTGAACCATGGTTCAACTTTGGCGGCATCCGCTGCTGCAGCCATATATAAAGGGGCTTTAGGAGTGCATTTCCCTTTTGCTGCTCCTTTCTTTTTAAGGGGAGATAACCAACCTTATTTCTTACTCCCGATTAGCCCTTTCATGGATAGTTTATTACTATTACCCAAAACGAACACTCTTCTCCCTGAACCCCAAGCCTCAACACCCAGGCCTCCAGGAATACCCAGGCCTCAAGAAGCCACTTTGTTAGACTGACTTTCGATAGCTTATCTGTTTTACAGGTGTGTACAAAAAATATTACTTAAGCCTCTGAAATGTATTAAAGACTAAAATATTAAAACACGGATAGTCACAAGTTAACACCCTGGGGATCGTAAAATTATTTTGCGCTTTAAAGATCTATATGTAAAAAAAAAAAAAAAAAAGACTTTTGACGCGACACCCCGTCACCACTTTTACGTGGTTGTCTCGTTATCTCGTGCTCCATGTCAAAGGAGAATTTGTCTGTAAGCACGTGGCTGATCCCGTGCCTTAAGTGCCGCCTCACCCGCCGAAAAGCCGCGGCAGCCGCCGCGCTTTGGCGTGCGCCGATGACGTAGAACCGTGCAGGGGAATTTTCTCCCGAACGCTAACCTGACAGAGCCGCTGCACGATGGCGGCGATGAGCTCATCAACGCTGTCGAAAACTAATTTCAGTACTGGTGACATAATATGCATTGCCACCATCGAAACAGCGGAGGATACCAAGTTCACGGTTTTGTGAAGTTCACTGCGTTGGTTAGGTGGCACGGAAAAACACCCGACCCCAAGGGGAAGGACATAAAATTTTGTTTAAAAGTTCACAGTCAATCAATGTCATTCATGCGGCATATGCACAAGAACGTTACTTTTATACAAAATGTTACATGGTCATGTTACCAGCTATGTAAAGAAATGGAAGGTACATTGTTGCTCGTTTCTGAACAATTTATTCTGCGGTAGTATTTCCTTTTAGGTGACTTAGACCGTATTGGATGTTTTGTAGCCGTAGATATTTCTTCCAGGTGAAGGCTTCGCTCGATTTCAATGGAATGATCATAGCGTTGTGATCAGAAATGTATGCACTCCCAAGCCACCACCCCGAGGCATGTGCCCGTGATTGTTCCGGCGGTGAGACTACACACTCAGGGTTGCAAGGGTTCTGTGCATTCGATTTCAATCTCGCCCTTCATAATGAAGGGAGCTTCCCGAGTCGGCAGCTTTTTCCAACTCGATCCTGCCTCACTGGTCTCGCGATGCCATGCTCATGTTCTTTCGAAGCGGCGATGCTTCAAAAGAGGTCCCGGCGTTTGAAACCTCCCAACTATGATCTATCAGATGCATGCTATCTCGAGATTTTTCTAGACTTCACATATTGAAGCCGATGCCGCCGGACAATTTTTTTTTTCGTCATGGGAGTGCTGTCACTCTCGCGTTACAATAAAATATCAGTGCTCGGTAGATAACACTATGAAAAAAATTACAGGGGTTTAACGCTGCTGAACCGAATATGGAGCGAAAGCTTTGGCTGCGGGCGACCTAGAATATCATTAAACACAACCAGCGTTCCACTGAACGCATCAAAGTTAACCGGCGTTCTATTCAGAACCCACATTTATGCCTGTTATGAACATGCCTGCGTGGCATGAATTCAAATGTCATGGCAGGCTGATTCTGATGTCCCCCTTCCACATGAAAGGAGAAACACGAGTTGGCGCTCTTTCAGGCACCCACCGACACTGACGATGAAGGCTCGAGCTGGTTGACGTAGGGAAGCTTCCGCCTCACGAAAATGCTACGAGTTAGCAATGTACTACAAAATGGTTCAAGAAGTGCATTAAAAGGTTAAGACCCAAGAAGGTGGACTAGCTGTTCGGTTAGAGCCCTCTCTTTAACCGATGATCTGATATTGTTCCTTCAATCCAAACCAACGTATTATTCTGCACAGAATTTATTCGACTTCCGCAGCGACCCAAGCTAGTCCAGTTTTCTTCGTCGCACACATAGATCGCAGGCTTTTCATATGAAACGTTGCAATTTTCTCATCTTCTCTTTCTCACTGCTGGCCTGTAGGAAAGTACATTTTCCTGCCAATGCGTTCCGCAAGGCGAGATGTGAAGTTCTTCGTCCGCTATGCTGCATGCTAAAGTGCTGCTAAGAAAGCATCTGCTATTTGAAATTATTTAGTTAATTGTGTGACGTTATGTCGTGCACTAGACGCTGCTGCTTCCCAGGCGGCATCCTATCATTCCTTTAAAGGCACTGTAATTAAATTGTCCGCAGCGAACGTTCACTTGAATCCTATTGCCGCGAACCATTCAAAACTTTATTTGTTCTTTTTCCTACAGCCGCCAGCATGCGGCCTTATCAATGCGATTTCAGCGCACGAATAGATTATGTATTCGTTGTATTGTTTATTTATTTTGTCGCGAGAAGTAGCCTTATCATTTTATTTGTCGCAGAAGATGAGCTGAGATATACATCGAAGATTGCAGTCATTCGCGTATGTTTCTACAATGTTCGAGGGCATACGAGTCACCCATTGCAGTTTTATCTCATCTTCCTACGTATACCCTTTAAAACCAGCGCTGACGCGCGAAACGGGCATTCGTATATCGACGATCAACGAGCCAGATTGTTACTATAGACGCCGCCGATTGCTTAGTTCTTTTTCGGGCGCAAATCAGCCCAAATAAAAAAATTGTTCCAGGAAATTTCAGGCCTCCTCATTTGTCATCAACACGTGGCGCTACGAAATGGGCCTGTGGGTCACAGTGAGTGTCGAAGACAACTGTTTATCGATGCCTACACCAAGCATTGAATTTGTTGCAGGGAATCCGATCAAGTGTGACTGTAATTTGGCCTTCCTCCTTACCTACCCGAAGAGCTGGAACTTCTACCTGTGCTCTGGTCCGACTGCCTTCGCTGCCAAATCCATCCAATCGCTCACGAGGGTAGAGCTGTGCAGACGCTCCCGTCGCCACATCTGATCCAGAACCTTGGTCAAAGAAGCTCATGTCTGCATCATCGCCTCCCATCAAGTCTCCGACAAGCTCTGCCATTGTTCTCGGTTTTTGTTTTTACACTTTACATCTTTGTTTCTTTTAACACTTTACATTCCATCCTCTTTTGTTTTTTGTCCATTGCTTTTATGTAACGTCATTTCAATGACGTGCAAGGAGTCATTTTAATAAAGGACTTGAATTTATGTAAGAATGCGTTTCGTAATCGCTAAGTATTTACATAGGTGTGAGCATCATTAAATCCACGAAATTTCGTACATGCAGCTTTAGTGGCTGCGGAACACGTCCGAATTGAGTTCGATTAGAGACCAATGCTCAATTTTACCTCTAATATGCGACAAACAAAAACGTAATGGCAAACACTTAACACTGCATACTTCTTGTATACTGTGAGAGATGGTGGCCAAATACCATTTACGAGACACAACATATTGAATAAGGATACAAGAATATGTCGTGAGTGAAAGACTTACGCCGTAGTGGTTATGGCCTTCGGCTTCTGAAACCGGGAGGACCTCGGTTCAATATCGGCCGCGATGACAGCGCTTCTATGGAGGTGAAACGCGAGTGCCAGTGTGCCATGTGACGTCAGTGCACATTTAATAATGTTAGATGGTCGAAATAAGTCCGCAGTCCTATGGCGTGTTCCTTAGCTTCGGGACGCTATACCTTATATACTATATTTCAATCAGTGGAGGAGTCTTGAATAACTGTTTACGATATTTGTCCCGTGCAGTTACACGGCTTGCATTACATACGTCCCCTGCGTCTCCGTAATTGATCGCGACTTTCCTCACGAAGGAAAGGGAAAACACTAATTAGATAAGCCGATGCCAACTAGATGGCTCAGAGACTACTTTTTTTATTACTTCTTGGAAAATAGTTCGAACAGCTACGGTATGGTGAATGTGCGGTTTGGGCGGTCTTACATACGAGCCTTGCAACGTTATACCACGGAACGTCGTTGCGTCAGGTTATCTAAATGGGGAGCATCGGCCTGCAGCAGCCGCTATGGTGACAGCAAATATTTCGCACATGGAGGCTTTAGAACAGCAATGCGCCAGCTCGCACTTGTCCAATAAAGAGGGAACTTGATTATCTAAAGGGGGCAGGAGGGGCGATGGAAATGAAAGGGGCTTCTGTGTTTGCCTTTCGACGTTCGGTTCTCCTTGATCTTGATCGTGCACGTCAACAGCGGGTCTGGTTCATCATTAGTGAACGCCTGCTTGCATGCACTCGTCCGACCAAACAGGCTGGCCCGCTAGCGTCAATCAAATTCCAAAAACACATTTTGAGTATGGGCGTTGCCATAAACACACACACAAAAAAAAAGCGACATTGCAGTCGTATGGTCAATATGTCTTTATATGCGGCTTCTCGCCATCCTCTTAGCTACGGGCCTATGTGCATTTACAAAGGCGCAACATCATCATAAAACAACGAAACATTTTAAGCTAAATGCCTGCAGGGCAGGATAAGTATTCGAATTAAATTAAAATAATTTTACGGTAAAGCGCCCCAAACGTGTAGTTATTGGTCGCTATGGGCAACAGGCAAATTAAGGCAAAACAGCCAACTATAGGCAAGCGCCTGAGATAACCCCTGTTCGTTACGCGATTCCTGAAAAGCTGACTAGATGTAAAGCAGAGTGAAAGTGAGCGTGCTAAACTCGAACAGCAGTTAGGCGGCATAAGTTATCATTTTTTTTTTCTTTTCATTCGTCCAAGAAATATATTGGCTTTAAAGCACGCGGGCTCTGACGAGGATATTCTCGCAAACCCCTACCAGTGTCGCTTTGATAATGCGAAGTCCAGACAAGGAAAGAAGGGGATAGAAAAACTTGGTTTTCGTCACCATGTGCTTCTTACATGTGAGGTGTGTGTGTGTGTGTGCGTGTGCGTGTGTGTGTGTGTGTGTGTGTGTGTGTGTGTGTGTGTGTGTGTGTGTGTGTGTGTGTGTGTGTGTGTGTGTGTGTGTGTGTGTGTGTGTGTGTGTGTGTGTGTGTGTGTGTGTGTGTGTGTGTGTGTGTGTGTGTGTGTGTGTGTGTGTGTGTGTGTGTGTGTGTGTGTGTGTGTGTGTGTGTGTGTGTGTGTGTGTGTGTGTGTGTGTGTGTGTGTGTGTGTGTGTGTGTGTGTGTGTGTGTGTGTGTGTGTGTGTGTGTGTGTGTGTGTGTGTGTGTGTGTGTGTGTGTGTGTGTGTGTGTGTGTGTGTGTGTGTGTGTGTGTGTGTGTGTGTGTGTGTGTGTGTGTGTGTGTGTGTGTGTGTGTGTGTGTGTGTGTGTGTGTGTGTGTGTGTGTGTGTGTGTGTGTGTGTGTGTGTGTGTGTGTGTGTGTGTGTGTGTGTGTGTGTGTGTGTGTGTGTGTGTGTGTGTGTGTGTGTGTGTGTGTGTGTGTGTGTGTGTGTGTGTGTGTGTGTGTGTGTGTGTGTATGTGTGTGTGTGTGTGTGTGTGTGTGTGTGTGTGTGTGTGTGTGTGTGTGTGTGTGTGTGTGTGTGTGTGTGTGTGTGTGTGTGTGTGTGTGTGTGTGTGTGTGTGTGTGTGTGTGTGTGTGTGTACCTCATATAGAAATCCCCACATCCCCAAGCGCATATGAGAAATCAATAGTGCATTTTTAAACAATTAACGGACGTTCAATTAGATTTATGCGTCATACACGCAAAAGGGCTAGATTCACTCCATGCCACATGATTCTGTTACCACCTATGCAAAAAAAAAAGGACATATATTATGCTCGTTTCTGTATCCATTTATTGTGATGTGGCAATTTACTTTTAGGAAACCTCCGATCATTGAGTGCTACGCCTTCTCCTCGGCCTGCTGGCGCCTGCCAGATGCATGTTCGTGGTTTTTCGGAGCTGAGAGCCTTCAAACTGTGAGCGGTGCAAGGTTCCCAGGGTGCTGGAATTCACATCTCGGCCTTCCGTATGAAATGTGCTGCCAGAGTCACCAAAATGCGGTCACTAACGTTCTCACGCTAAAAACCTGCCGGAACCATGCTCATGGTTTATCAAGGCTGCGAGGGTTCAAATGGTAGACTCCGGTGATACCGACGCCTCCGGATAATTATTCTTTCTTTAATGAAACAGCGTTAAAGATCCCGTGTCGCAGAAATGCAAGTCCGTGTTGTGTTTGTATTACGAAAATCACAAGAAAGTAAAGAAATACAAGTTTTACCGAAACCCGCGGAGTCGAACACGGTTGCTTTACAGTGCGAAGCGAGCACGCAACCACTCAGCCGCAGAACCGCATTAACTATCTCGGAATAAAGGTGGACCTAATGTATGCACTGCTTTATGACTGTCAGCTAATGTTTAGCTTCGTCATTAGAAAGAAACTAATTACGGAAGTAAGAGTTGTAAGGCCCCTTTATGGATCACTGCCTTGTCGTGGCGGAGGGGCTTGCGAAACTCGATGAAGTCGTGAGCTCTGCTGTGTAGGGCCACCCAAGATAGACAGGTCACGGCAGAGAGTTCTTACAAAATGTGATTCACTGGAGAAGGTAATGGCAACCCACTCCAGTATCGCCTGCCAAGAAAACCCTATGGCCAGTCACAATACCATTAATGATATGGCGCCGGAAGATGAGCCCCCCAGGTTGGAAGGCGTCCCACATGTTACTGGGGATGAACAAAGGGCGATTCCTAGTAGCTCCAGGACGAATGAAGCGGCTGGGCTAAAGCCAAAAGGACGCTCAGTTGTGAATGCGTCGGGAAGCGACCGGAAAGTCCGATGTTGCAAGGAGATGTACCACATAGCAACATGGAATGTAAGATCTATGACGCAAGGTAAACTGGATATCGTCAAGCGAGAAATGGACAGATTGAAAATTGATATCTTGGGTATCAGCGAGCTCAAGTGGACCGGAATGGGAGAATTTAACTCCGGCGACCATTATGTCTTTTATTGTGGGCACGAATCCAAAAGAAAGAATGGGATCGCTCTCATAGTAAACAGAAGAATGGGCAAAGCAGTGCTAGGGCACAACCCCAAAAACGACCGAATGATTTCACTTCGGATCAAAGGTCACCCTTTCAACATAACAGTTATCCAAGTCTATGCACCGACCACTACTGCTGAAGAAGCTGACGTTGAGAGATTTTATGCGGACCTACAATGCCTTTTAGACCGCACCCCATCATCAGACGTCGTTTTTCTCATAGGAGATTGGAATGCTAAGGTAGGGAGTGAAGAAATATCCGGAATTACAGGCAAGTTCGGTCTTGGTGAGCCAAATGAAGCTGGGCAGAGGCTAGTAGAGTTTTCTCAAGAAAACAACCTGACCATAGCGAATACTCATTTTCAACAGCACAAGAGGCGCCTGTACACATGGACTTCACCGGACGGTCTGTACAGGAATCAGATCGATTATATTATTTGCCGGCAGAGATGGAGAAGCGCTATACAAGCAGTAAAAACAAGGCCTGGTGCCGATTGTGGCACCGATCATCAGCTTCTTGTTGCCAAGATTAAGCTTCGATTGAGGAAAACGCAGAAAACTAGAAGGCCTTCCAGGTACAATCTGGATCAAGTTCCATTAGAATATGCTGTGGAAGTGAGGAATCGATTTCAAGAATTAGATCTAGAAGACAAAGAGCCCGAAGAGATGTGGTCTGATGTTCGTGATATAATACAAGAAGTTGCTACTAAGGTAGTTCCAAAGCAAAAGAAATGCAAGAAAGCAAACTGGTTATCTGAAGAGGCTTTGCAAATAGCTCAGGAAAGGAGGATGGCAAAAGTTATGGGGGAAAAAGAAAGATACAAGGTTCTCAATGCGGATTTTCAGAAAATAGCAAGGAGAGATAAGAATGCCTTCCTGAACATACAGTGCCTAGCAGTTGAGGACAACAGCCAATTAAGGAACACAAGAGCTCTGTATAAGACAATCAAAGATATCAAAGGAAGCTTCTGTGCTAAGATGGGCGTGATAAAGGACAAACGAGGCAAGGACCTCACTGAAGCCGCAGAGATAAAGAAGAGGTGGCAGGAATACACAGAAGAACTATACAAGAAGGACCCGAATGTGCAAACCCAACATAAGACGGTTGTGATAACTGATCTCGAGCCGGGCATCCTGAAGAGTGAAGTTGAATGGGCCTTAGCCAGCCTTGCTAAGAACAAAGCTAGCGGAATTGATAGCATTCCAGCTGAGTTGCTTCAAAACCTCAACCATGACGCTGTTAACATTCTGCATACATTATGTCAGAAGATTTGGACAACCCTGCAGTGGCCACAGGATTGGAGGAGGTCAGTTTACATCCCCATTCCAAAGAAAGGCAGTGCCAAGGATTGTTCCAACTACCGCACGATCGCGCTTATTTCGCATGCTAACAAGGTGATCTTAAAAATCCTCCAAGGTAGGCTGCAGCAGTATGTGGATCGGGAGCTTCCGGACGTGCAAGCTGGGTTTCGCAAGGGCAGAGGAACTAGAGACCAAGTTGCCAACCTTCGCTGGATCATGGAAAAAGCAAGAGAGTTCCAGAAACCCATCTACTTCTGCTTTATTGATTATGCGAAAGCGTTTGACTGCGTAGACCACAGCAGATTGTGGCAAGCTCTCCAAGAGATGGGAGTTCCAATTCACCTCATCTGTCTCCTCAGGAACCTGTATGAAGGGCAAGAGGCCACAGTCAGAACTGGGCATGGTCTCTCTGATTGGTTTCCGATTGAGAAAGGAGTGAGGCAAGGCTGCATACTGTCGCCCTGCCTATTTAACCTATATGCAGAGTGCATCATGAGGAAGGCCGGTCTGGACGAGTCTTCAGCTGGAGTGAAGATTGCTGGAAAACGTATCAACAACCTTAGATATGCGGATGATACCACTTTAATGGCAGAAAGTGAAGCGGAACTCAAGAGACTTCTGATGCGCGTACAAGAAGAGAGTGAGAAGTTTGGGCTTAAACTGAACATTAAAAAGACAAAGATCATGGCGTCTTGCCCTATCAAGTCCTGGAGCATCAAGGGACAAGAAGTGGAAGCTGTGACAGATTTTCTCTTCTTGGGCTCCAAGATTACCTCGGAAGGAGACTGCAGCCATGAAATTAGGAGACACCTGCTTCTGGGAAAGAGAGCAATGGTTAGCCTTGACCGCCTAGTAAAGAGCAGAGACATTAGTCTGCCAACCAAGATCCGTATAACTCGTGCTATGGTCTTTCCAGTTGTGATGTATGGATGCGAGAGTTGGACTGTGAAAAAGGCTGACCGCCGAAGAATTGACGCGTTTGAATTGTGGTGCTGGCGAAGACTCTTGAGAGTTCCTTGGACTGCCAGAAGATCAAATCAGTCAATATTGTCGACCATAAACCCTGACTGCTCATTGGAGGGTCAAATTCTAAACTTAAAGCTCAGCTACTTTGGTCATCTGATGAGAAGAGAGGAGTCGCAGGAGAAAGATTTGATGTTGGGAAAGGTTGAGGGTGGCCGGAGAAGGGGTAGGCAGCGAACGCGATGGTTAGATGGCATCCTCGAGGCACTGCAGATGAAGTTATGTGATGTTAGGAAGATAGTGAGAGACCGGAAAGCGTGGCGTGACATGGTCAATAGGGTCACGAAGAGTCGGACACGACTGAACGACTGAACTGAACTGAAGAGTTGTGAGAGTAGCAAAGAACATTTCCGCTTTGCTTACCTGCGATTCGACGCTCACTGGAAAATTCCTTCAATCGTTCGGCGCTGCCGCAACAGAAGGCGCGAGCCGCCATCCGATTCAAAAAGCCTTATACATACATCTGTCTTCTTCAAAGCTTTGTGGTTTAAACGCTATCTCTTTGAACTCTTTAAGGCGAAGCTTAAGCGTTCTCCACGTTTTTTATATACATGACGGAACTAACGGTCTCACATTCAAACTGTTTAATCGCCTCCTTAGGCAAGGCTCACTTTTTTGCCGTTTGCAAATGGGCGATAGCAGTGGTCGTGTAAGGTCCCCGCGCACCAACTGCATTGGGCCGGCACATTGAAGATTTTGGAAAACATCGGTTCTGCAGTAATGTAAAAAGTTACAAACTAGCTGAACATAGCATACTAGCCGAGTTGATATTTTATTTCTTAAGGACCTCACTGCGCAACTTAAATGAAGTACCATGCACTTGCGTCTTTCCCTTTCGGTGGTCTTTGATTTAAGTTGCGCTGTTAAGTACTTTCGAAGTCGCTCAAGCCTAGATGAAACGGATTCATATTTTTGCAGCCTGTATTATACGGGATGCACTATGCGCGAGTGGTCGCTTATCCCAATGTGCCCAGTGGAAGCTGAAAAACAAAATGTGACGGCCGTCTAACTATGTGGAAACTCGTAACCCCCACAAATGCAAATGCCCCGATGGTGGACGACACCGAGCGCGCAATGGGCGACTGGTTTACGTAAGTTTTCAGCCTTCGAGGCAATGGCGCGATTCTATCGGCTTACGTTTAGCCCGTTGCCTATATGCAGTGGTAAAAGGAGTGACAGCGCTGCTGGCGCCTGCGCCGTGGAATATTGAATTCATGGGCCACGCGCTAAGCAAGAAAAGGAAACGTGCGCTCGTGCCGTGAAACGCGCGTGTCCGCATCCGCAACAGCGGGTATTGCCGTGACATCACAGTTTATGCCGCAGTCGCTACAGGGGGTAGGTTTTATTGCACCTGGATACCTCAGTGCCAACCTTTTCACCGGTTTTCTCGCACACCCTACGCGGTGGGCAAACAAAACAAAAGCGCACTCAAGCTCCGTACCTGGGAAGACAGCGACGCAGAGTTCAAGAGGCCGCAGAGGAGCTCCGACAGCGATGACTCGTTTCCGCGCGCGGCATGAGTCCTATTAAGACCGAGACGACGAAGGACGGGCGTCCTTCGTATAACAGATGAGACTTCCGTGTCATACCTAAACTCTTCACAGCGTCCTTGTTTAGAAATTCGGAATGAGCAAAAAATGAACGAGCTGAAAGACAGGAAAAGTCGGTGCTAAAGGCAAGCCGCTCGCTTCCTTAGTAGAACCTGGACAGTACATTGCGTGCTTGACGTGCTGAATCTTTTCTCACTTTCCATTCCGTTCCTTCGGAGTCGGTGGCCGTAGTTTATAAAGGAGCACGCCGAAGTGCGGCCTTTTAGTCGACAGGGCAACGACGTGTATACGGCAGCGTCGTAACCAGGAAAGTTATGGCCGACTACGCGGGACGGACGCTCCGCTTCACGGTGCTCTTAAGCATCGCGTTGTCCTGGTCGTCGGCAGAGCCTTCTTGCGTACAGATCGACGGGCATAAGTACCGACGTCTCGTGTGTCGAGAGTTCGAGTCTCCCGAAGATTTTAAGCATGTGCCTCGCAATGAATCTTCCAAGGATACCTGGTTCCTGCTCATCAACAGCGTCATGGAACGGCTCCCGCCTGCTGCTTTCGCTGGCCTCAACGTGTCGGAGCTGATTCTTAGTAACGTCACGGTCGGCTCGTTCGACAGCCCCGAAAAGAGCAAAGACCCTTTCTCGGGACTCGAGCAGTCACTGCAGAAGATGGTCTTCCGGCGCGACAGCACTTTGCCTTCGTCCTGGTCCCAGCTGGGGAACATGGCCGCTCTTAAGGAGCTGCACGTTCAGCGCTACCTGAACCTGAATCTGACGCGCGACTTCGGCAAGCTTCCGCAGAGTCTCAAGCTGGTGTTCGTCTTTGACGCCACCCTGAATAAGGTGGACGAAGACTGGCTGGCCGACCTGGGGAACCTGGAGACCGTCATAGTGCGCGTCACCAACCTTCCCCTCTTCTCCCGGTCGATGCTCCCGAGACCCGCGCCAAAGCTGAAGACGCTCGACTTGGCGTGAGTCATTCTGTCTGTCTGGAAAAAAGAAAAACGTCACATACTCGACATTCAAAAAGTAGGTAGCTGTACGTTACGAATGTGCCATTAGACTGAGCTATCATAACATAATTAAAAAAACACTTATTACTAACTACAAAGTTGACAATCTTGAAAATCTTGATAACATTGATATACAGCATATGACCCGAAGTAATCAGTACAAGAAAAATTATTGCAGATGACAAAATTAATAAGCATCTTTGTTATATGAATGTACCTGGCTTTGGTTATTTAATGTTAATATTCTACAATTTAATATCTCTGGCGCTGTTTAGTCGCACGACTTGTTGCCCACTAATTCAATACTGTATTATTATTATTTATTCAATGCTGCAGACCTTGCTCGGGTCAAAGCAGTGTGGTAAAATGCAAAAATACAAATTAACAATGCATCAATGACTCAATTAGCAGTTCAGTTTCAGACACCAAATGTTCCCGTTAGAATTGTAATTAGTCGGTTCCTACAGCAGCGTTAAAAATTTCATGACACCTCAAAAGGTGGCCACCATTTTTAGAAAAATTATACTCGATCACAACACAGTTATGAAGTGAATCTAAACTGTGAAAATTATAAGACCCTGAAAACAATTTTCTCCAGCCTGGAAACCAGCCAGCGAGAAGCACGCAAAGGCAGAAAACGCAGGAAAGTGCGTATGCCAGTCGCAGGAACCGTCTACTTTTTCGGATAACATCTTGAGCTGCGCACGTGCTTGCGCTTCAGTGGCGGCATTTCCGTGAGTCACATATGCCTCCTCTTCATCACCTTCCGAATAGTCGAAAGTAAGTCCACTTGGATAAAGGGCACAGTTACAAGCCCAGTTGGCCGATGAACTATACTATTTCAATGCTCCTAATTCCTCTAACGTTAAAAAGCATCACTAGAAAGAGAAGAGTACATCAAAGTCATGCTTCAGATCTTACAGGCAGGGAAATACCGCGTTTCACGGCAGGACTGCTCAGCAATTAAATTTTATGAAACCAGACGCGACTGACGTAAGGCCTTGACCACCACACCATAGGGCGAGTTCTCCTCCTCATCCTTCTCATAGGGCTTGAGAAATGCAGAAATAGCACAGCTAGAAGTCCACGTCATTTCAGGTTCTCTTCCTGGGGATACCCCAGTATAAGCGGAAAAGCACCGAACTTCTATCTGCCTGTTATTTTCCCACGGAAGCCAGTTTCACTTAATGGCTTTCTCCCGAGCGCTTATCTCAGTCTTGCAGGCCAATCGCTTCCTTAATACTGTTGACGCATCGCAGGCAATGGCCTATTGCAGGTACCCAGACTGGCAAGGTAAGACACTCTACGAGTGATTTGAATTCAAAACCACGCGAACATTGCCTCTAAGCCACTGAACAAAGAGTGGTCACCAAGCAGCGACCGTCCGTCCAGTGCTATAAACTGAGCAGAATCTCTAAGAAGCTGAACCCAGGTCACGTACTGATAACGTCCGCTGCCATTTGCATTTGTACGCAGCGAGAACCAGCTGAGTGCGTTTCCGCAAGGACTGGGCGAAGACCTGCCACAGCTCCAGTTCGTCAACCTCGAATCCAACCGAATCACGACGCTCGAGGAAAAGGACGTTGCACCACTCCACAAGGACTCCGTCCTTGTCAGATTGATCGGTGAGATTTTTTTGTTTTTCCTTTTGTTACCTGAAACGTTTTCGCAAAGCTTTTTTTTTTTTTTTTTGCGTGTAGCTTATCCTTGACTACCAAAACTGACTGAGCGTCTCTACATGGCGGCGTTTCCCAAAACACTGCTCACCCGTCTTCTAATTCGGGGAGATCTCACGCCGCTGTCCTCATTGCAATGTGTATTCCTGTTTTCCCAGCTAAAAAAAAAAAAAAAAAAAAAAAAAAAGAGAAGATTTAAAGGGATCGCGGAGTGTTCCGGAGGCATTAAACCTGGTGCTGTAAGACTTTACTGGTGCTATTGACCTATAATAAGCTGATCCTTGTTATGTTTCTTTTTTTCTTTCGGCTATGGGAGACTGTCGACAGTCACTTCAACAGTATTTTTTTGCTCTGGAAACTAAATTAGTAACACCTAATCAGCTCACCACTTCTCAGAAATTAAGGCAACCCGGTTCCTTTTACCGGTTTACCTCCCTGCCTTTCCTTCTCCTCCTCCTCCTCCTCAAGAATTAAGCGTCAATGTGGAAGTTGTAGATGTTTAGCAGCCGTAAAAGATTGTAGATTCAAATGTTTGTAGCAAGGTACTATTTATGCGGCTTCGTCTTTATCGACCTAAAAAATAACCCAAACGATTTAAAACCTTTCAGTTAAGGGGAGGCTGCTCGGATTTTCTAACTAACGAATCCTCTTTTCTCTGAATCCCGTACAACAACACGTGGAACCAAACTCTGATGTATGCAGTTCTAATGCACATTAAGAAGTTCCTCATGAGTTAGCGCATGCTTTGTGGCGCGCAGGAATAGCACTACAATTATATTGTCTCTGACTGGCTTAGCTCAAACAGCGCGCAATAGTTCGCTGAAGTCAAAGCCTGAACATTGGAGGACGCCACTTAAACTTGGCGCTGAGTGTTAAAAAAAAAAGCAGTAGCGAAACTAACCTGGCTTCGTGACGTAGTCAGCAGTACCTAAGATAGGTAACAGCGTATCGAGGCTACAGACAGAATAGCGGGCCAGAAACGTTCGTACTGACGGCAAAATTTCATAGCAAGCTTCCATTAGCCAAAGGAAAGTAGCAGAGCTTAAATAAAAATTCAGTTAGTGTGAACAAGGTTGAAATCGAACGAGGACCTTCGGATTAAGAGACTGACACGCCACCCACTGAATACGAATGCTTTTTTTTTTTTTTGTTTCTTTATTGCAGAGGATACGAAGGCTCGTTTGATCATGGTGAATAAAGGTGGACTGAGTGAATGCGCGAGGAAGTCGGTAGTTATGGTAGTCTGTGACAGTGAACAAAATAAAAAAAATAAAGTGGAATTCATAAAAAGAGGAAAAAAGAATTAAAAATGAAAAATAAAACAAATATCATGATCTGACATTCATTCCTTCTCCTTCCCAGCACGCGTCATCTTAAGTGCCCCCAGCAAAAGGTCTATTTTCCCTGGCTTCTATGATTCTCCTGAACAATTTTTTAATAGTATTGGTTTCACTAGCTAAATTGTGATGCTAAATCACCTTTCATGTCCTAACATAATCGGGCGCCGTAAAGGTTCAGAAGGGTGAGCTGGGAAAGAAAATAGTTCCCAGTAATTTAGCCTACCATGCAATCTGAAACCACCCACACCTCTTAGATATAGGTTCAATCGAATCTTTTTATAATAAGCCAACGATTAAATAAAAGTTATTTGTTTCGCACTGTATGGTATGGCTTCGTACAAGAGTGATTGGTAGGAGCCGCTATTTTGGGCTGTGAGCACTTGTAGAACAATCCCCTATACGGGGCGCATATTTTGGCTCGGAAGATACAGTGACATTAATAAACACTTGCGACACGCAGGCAGCAGCGGAAACACGAACGTACTGCTCGGCACCTGTGATGACGTCAACTGTCGCGAAAATAAGTTGGTTACACTAAAGGCGATGTTGTAACGGGCTAAAGTCTTTACAGCTGTCACCGTCAAAGCATCAAGGCGAGAACTAGCTTTGCATCGTGCAAATGTGACGTCACCTTAAAAAAAAAAAAAAAAGAACGCTTCTGTTTTCATTCTTTCCCCTATACATGTATCTATCCCTCCTATCCACCTGCAAGCATTAAACTATCAGTCCGAGTTAGTTGTCCAAAGCCTGACGACGAATGACGCCTTAGCGACACTCTTTGACAAATATTGTCGGCAGGAATTCAGAAACACAACTGTCCCTATTCCCGCCACATTATTATTATTATTATTATTATTATTATTATTATTATTATTATTATTATTATTATTATTATTATTATTATTATTATTATTATTATTATTATTATTATTATTATTATTATTATTATTATTATTATTATTATTATTATTATTATTATTATTATTATTATTATTATTATTATTATTATTATTATATTCCCTGTCTGGAGCGCAGGCAACCCCATTCACTGCGACTGCAAGCTGTGGTTCCTGCTGGACTACACGGACAGATGGCACTACTTTCTGTGCCAGTCACACGAGATCCACCAGGGCCGTTACATCAAGATGCTGTCGGAACCTGAGCTGCCGTGCGAATACGAGACGCCGGCGGTGGCGGGAGCAGACGCCGTCCCTGCCACAGCTCAAGTCCCTTTGTCGGCTGTCCCAGCGGCAGAGCCGTCTGTGGCGACGAAATCTGCATCGTCGGAGGCCCCTCCAACTTCTCCGACGCCGTTATGAATAACTAACCCGCGGCACATATAAACAGCCCGTGATTATTTCCTTTTCCTAGAATGAGTCCGAGCTTTCGGAATAACTTCCTTCTGTTTTATTCCGTTCTTTTTTGTTTTCATCCGTGTTAGTTTAGGCTTCCGGTCATTGATCTGCTAGGGTGTCGGGGTGTAAAGAAAACGTAATAGAGGGCTGACGACTGTCAGGCGGCGTGATGCGGTAAACAAATTTGCTGAAACAACGCCGCTGCATCTAGATAACACGCATAAATAGAGACTCTTGTACTGCAGCAGAATCAACGCTCATGATGATAATTAGAATGATAGTCACATGAAGCATTATCTATTGGTTTGGGAGGTTTTTGTGACAAGAATACACGGATAATATATTTCATATTTGACACTGCGTAACGAGTTAAATAAAGAAGCATCGTTGCAAAACCAGAAGGGTCTTGTAATGCTGCTGTCCACAAAAAGAAAACCGAAATTACTAAGGTTCTCCAGCCCTGAAAGGCTATTATTTTTCTCGCAAAATGGCCGACCCAGACGGCCAAGACTCCATCTTTGATTTAATGTCCTCCTTTTGCCGGTTATCACATATTTTTATGTCAGCCGCATGTCTTCTTTCTCTGGGTTTTCGAAGATCCGCCTTGAGTATTATCAAATATGACTTCCAGCACCGTATAGCTCTCTCAGTTCTATTAGCCATTTCACGTATACAGTGTCCATAGCTTAAACCTTGCTTTTGTTGAATTATGGCCTTAGTTACCTATGGGCCATAAAACACAACACAACGTAGTTTCTGTCGCATTCAGGTAATGAGCATCAGAGAAGACAAACTGATTTCGACGAGTGACATGCGTATTCCAGAGGAGTAACAAGAGGACAAGAGTAACCAAAATAACCGCCGATACCGGAAATCGGTCTGTATCTTTTTTTGCAATACCTTTTTTGCGCTTGAAAAGACATTTCGCCGCGAAAGCTGCGAACTGAGCTAGGCTGGGTTTTCGCGGCAACGCCCATGCATCTGGGGTCACAAAACGCAAGGAGCCCCGCCCGAGCACAAGGTATCAAGAGCGTTTCGACTGCGAGCTGGCTTGTCGCGGCATCTCCCTACAGCCACGGAATCTACGGAGCGAAGAAATTTCAATTCCGAAACTTTACGGGCTTAGAGTTCTCATAAACATCTCACCCGAAAACTGCATTGGCTTTTATAAAGTCGTACATCAGACCAAACAACGAGACAAGTCACACTATCAGTTCAGCTGACAAATCACGAAACGAGGTCCAATGGATGGAGGAAGATAAATCTAGGAGGGAACGTGACGCCAGATGCGCAAACTCCGTAGGCCAACCTCTTCTGCCACCGCTGCCCTCTCTCTCCCTCGAAGCGCTTGTGCGCACTGACTCGATGTTTTTTAGTGACTGCGCATGCTCGGTGCGCATGCTCAAGCGAAAAGCCTGTCGAAAGGGGTTTGCTGAGAGCCCGTGTTTTTTTCGTAAGGCTTCAGTTCCTTAGGGTGCAAATGTTACATTCTAATCAGTGTTACATACAAACTGGAGTGAACTGCAGGTAATCTTTTCATCTATGGGTTCATCAGGAAGTCTACGCTGTCCAATTAACGTTAATTGCACGCCTGGGATACTGGCTGCGATGCATTTTCAGCTCTGCATTTCCTAAATGAAACTAAAACGATTTTCGTTTGAAACAATGCGTGCGCATGCCGTGATCTAGAAAGGTTGTCTTTGTCGGACTGTGCATAGCAGGATACCGGATGAAGCGCGAAAACCCCGTGCGGCATTATTCTTCCGTGCAGTTCTTGCATCCCGGCCCGCATCAATTCATGGCGCAGTTCACAGGACCCAACCACACTTCGCGAAATACACGGGCGCACTACAGCGGCAGCCCCCCGGGCTTGGGCAGGTTCAGGTGGAAAGGCAGGTGGAAAGGTTCAAAGTTCCATCGGCGACGCGTCGCGTATACCTCTGGTTTCGAGAGCAAGCGTCGCTTAGCACAGCCATTCTTTAATGAAATGAGCGTGTGAAACTGCAGCCTAAAATAGGCCAGAACTGCAGCATGACGTGTTATGTGACGGCCATTTATTCATAATGATTTCCATTATATCACCTTTTATGACTAGGCTATTTATGACCAGAATTTTTATGACCAGGCTTCAACGATTCTCCGTGGCGTTCCCTCATTGTTTTCTTTGGTCCTATGAGACGAAGCATTGGGGCGATTCAGTTGGGCCGTCATGTCACAGAAAAGAATATTAATTTTCTCAACGGCACCAAAGCGTCCATGTCAGTATACTAAAGCCAGCAGAGGTAACTGCGTCCTTATTTAATTTCTTTTTCTTACCTTAATTTCTATACGCGAGGACACATGAAGCCTCTTCAATTTCCTTGTTCTAGCTACCTGCAGCTTTCGAGAGCCAACCAGCCAGCTACCTACTTTTAGTTCATTTTTGAACCAAAGTAGAACCGTTAGATAATTTTTGGGTGCAGAATAATTGTCACTGTCTAGGCAATCTGTTAAAAGACAGTTTGGTATTGATTTCGACATTCTTTTTTTATCTTGTTTGGATTGTCTACCTTTCTATGCCTAAAGTTTACTATCTGAGATTGCGCAACATGTTTAGTATGTACAATGATGTTTGCTTAAATAAGTATATTCATTGCAGAAGTATACGTATATTTAAATATCTTGTTGCGAGATTTTGTATGTCCATGTAGGGAGCTTTGTTCCCAGTTACGCTTTTTTGCCCTTTATCAAGATGTATTTTCGCATTTCTAGTCTATACTTTGCAGAGCTTCCTCATGTGTATTCTCTTTGACGCGATTATAATTGAGTTGCAATTACATGCCACAGTCAGTCACAGTGCGGAATAAACTACAGCGTAGGACACCGTCATTGAGGTTTTTCCCTGGCCTTCGCATATGTACAAAAATGTAAACAAGGTTCATGAAAGGCGGAGATTCCTTAAAATATTTGTCCTCAACTTTTCATTTCATCTCCTTCACGTTTTCTATATAATTTTAAAGTTCACGTTTTATTTTGTTTACTTATTAAAACGCAAAAACATGGCAACATTGATATCAGTTATTTCTGTCACAATTTTTAGGACATACGAGTATATTCTTGCGCAAAAAATTACATATTTGATTTTTTTTTTTTTTACAATGCTCTGCGTTCAAGAATTTGTATGCAGCATCTACTGCGCAATGGCAATGCAGTTATTATTCATGTATTTCATCCTTCGACAAATTCTATACGGAGCAGGCCGCGCTGCAACCTAAGTTCATCAGCCCTCATCGAACAAAATGTCTGGTTACGCCACTGTCCATAGAGATAGTCTCTTCATGCATTTCTTCCTCGGGCCTTGCATCAAAACCTTCTAATATTCTACCGAAAGCGATGACCTCCCGTAGTAATAACTAGTTCATGTTCTCACTAAACTTAGTCGGGATGAGAGCGGATGATCATCACGGACACTTCGCTGGAAGCATGTGCGGCTTCCCATTAGCCATTACAGCCTGCTAAAATGTCTAATATTATTGGCAGGTTCTCAAAATTTCCTTTCGCTACGACCTGTACTAGACAATTTGCAATCATTGAAATTTTTTACGGTGTTTGCTGCTGTCCTGTGCACGAAGCGGCGTTCAGTTTTAGTGATGACTTTTTGAAAATCAATTATATGGCACAGTATTATGGACATATTCTTGCTATTTTTATTTTATGTATACAATTTTGTTACTAGCTTCGAAAAATTTGATTCTATAGGTCTGATGTCACTAACTCATTGAAGTTGCTTAAGCCAAAACGTGGCGCGGACCTTCAGTGACGAAATCCGTGTCGTTTAAATTCTCACTGGCAAGCACATTCGATATGATGACAACACAGTTATATACACGGACAAAAAACAAGAAATTAGCAGTTGCAGATGGTTACAATGGCGGTCCCATGCCTATACTATCCAAGAATTTACACTGATCAGCTAGGCTCGCCTGTGGTACTGGTATCGCTTTTGTGAAAATGAATTCATACAGTACCTCCTCACACGATGCTCAATATGCAGGCTGAGTACCTCGAGTAGTTTACTGCAATGTGGCATCAGTAGAAGGCGGGCGTGGCTGGTTCGATTTCCAATTCTGCCGGACACCTCTGGTATGACAAGGAGCCAAAGCTTCTCCTTGGCCTGGTGCTTAGATATTCATGGTTGAAATCTAATTCATACACGTTAGGCATGCAGCTATTTGGCCAGCTAGTTCTTGCGTCATCATCCCCGTCATCATAAATCGCTGCAAGTCCGAAGGCAAAAAGGGAAATACATAGCCATAGTGCGAGGTCATTTTACGAAAAAAACTTCACTGGCGTTCTAGCAGCCGCCTTTTTAGAAGCAACCCGCAGACGTGCGCGTAGAAAGAAATGCGACAGTGGAAGTTTCCAGACAAGCCTCCTTCAGTCGGCGAGGGGACTACAGCCTCGACCGATTACGCGTGCCAGGCGCATCGTGTTCGACCCCCATGCAAAACTGCGCTGCACTCTCGAGAGGAGAGTGGTATGCTCCTCGCAGGGTTTGCCGAAAGCTCCATTTTGCTTGTTTTTCAGAGTATAGAATAAAGCGATCGCGGGTCCTCGCACGGCAGCTGATGTGACGGCCGCAATACACAAATGCTGCAGAGGTCAAAGACCGGTTTGGGGTTGCCACCACGTTTTCATTGGAGCCGGTTCTGCGATCTAGTTGCGTATACAACTATCAAAAACGCCCCTGTCTGCAGATAAGCGGGTCAATGGAGCCGAAAAGTGGATGCCAGAGGACTTCCCTTAGCGCTGCCTTTCTTTATTTCGTTCGGCCCCTGACATGTAAACATCGACTGAGACTCAAAGAGTGTGGGAACAAGTGCTGCGTTTTCGGTCGCCCAGTACCGCATTGGCATGATATCAGAACTGGTTGGTTAGCGGCTTGTTTTCTAGCGTGATACCTAATGAAATATTACCTAACCACGCACGTACACGCCCCAGGGCGGTACGTAATCCTTGATTTGGTAACTTATTTCACTCTGTACATAGCCCTGACCAATAACAGTCAAAAAAGAAGCCACTCCAGGTTTGGCCCGCCACTCGGAGGCCGGGGAGCAGGTGCGAGTCAAGTGGACCCGTCTTGGGGTTAGTGACACGGTCGGAGACCTCGTGAAAGAAAGGAGGGGAGCACAATCAGAGGCCAGAAACCAGTCCTGGGGGGGTCTTAGGCAGACGTGTTTGTCCGACACGCGCATCGCGTGCATATAAAGCACGTCTGCGACCGGTCGGTGTTCGCAGTCGCACCACAGGCCTCCGTATACTCTTAGCCAGCCTCTCGCTTCCCTTCAACTCAGCGCCAGTGTTCAGAGCATCACCATGACGTCCCTCCTTCCTGGGCTAGCCTTAGCGCTCGCCTCGTTCCTGAGCGTCGCCTTCTGCGAGCCCTCGTGCATGCAAATGGAGACGGAGAACGTCCGAAGATTTGTCTGCAAAGACTTCCAGACAGCAGAAGACTTCGCCAAGTATGTCAAGCGCGGTGTCGGAGCCGATCCGAACAAGGAGACTTGGTTCAAGTTGCAGGACAGCCGTCTCGAGCGGTTCCCGGAGCGGGCCTTCGCTGACCTCAATGTCTGCAAGCTGGCGCTGTTCAATGTGTCCGTCATGGACTTCGCTCAGCAAGGTCCCACGGGCAATCCGTTCGAGGGTCTCGAAGACACGCTGCGCAAGGTGGTCTTCCACAGCGGAAGCACTTTGCCGCCTTCGTGGTCTGTGTTCCAGGGAGTCCACAAGCTCGAAGAGATCTGCATCGATGAGTACGAGAATCTCAGGCTGACCACAGACTTCAACATGCTGCCGAAGACGGTGAAGAGCATCTACGTGACCAAGTCAACAGTGGAGCATGTAGACCCCGACTGGCTGATGTCTCTTGAGAACCTCGAGGCCCTTGTAATGCGCAAGACGAGCCTCAAGGTGTTCTCCAGGGGCTGGCTGCCCAGACCGGCACCGAAATTCTTCTTCCTGGATCTGCCGTAAGTTATTCCATTCGTTAAAGCTGCTGTGTGCCAACGTTTAGTGCTTATCAAATGATTTACGTCCGCCGGCTCTAAAAATTACCTCACTGAAGAACGACGGCAGCAAGTGCTATAGAGAGGCCGTAATAGCAAAGCTAGGTGCCATGACTTCATTTAATATATTTTCCTCCTTTGTTTTTTTTTTTTGTTTGTTTGTTTTTTACTCAGTGTCTAACGTAACACTTAGCACGACTTCAGCTGCGGACCGGCTCATTATTACTGAATGCGCTAAAAGATACATATGGTGTTTCTCCAATCTTTCAATTCGGTATTCGGTCATCTACTGTATACGCTCGGCTGTGTTGACCAGTCTCATGCACCACTTGCAGGCAACCTCGATGAGCTTAAAGAAAAACACTCATCGAGTATCGGGACACGTTTTCTTGATTGCTTGTCTCACATCCTTCGAATTTCTTTTGTTTCTGTCATAGAATTAAATGTAAGATAATTTTAGACCTAGTCAAATTACATTAAATATGTAATCAATTAGTAGACGCGCACCTCTAAACACCTTTTTTTTTTTTTTTTTTTTTTTTTTCACTGCGACCAGCACCGCAGAACGAAGCTGTAGAGAGGCACGTAGTTTTCTGCAATGTATGTCGTTTACGATTGTAATGCCAGCTGCCATGATTGAAACGAACGAAAATAATAGTCATGCGTTCTTAAGGATGCATTATCTTCTATCTCACCTTCCACTCCCCACCTCTACTCTCTGCTTTCTTCTGCCATGGTTCGGTAACTCTACCGATTTTTGATAACGGTGCAGCCGAAGTGGTCAAGTAAGAAAACGTCTGTTTCCACGTGGTCTGGCTGGAGTCCTGTACTTGTGATGCTTATATTTTACAGGTAAGCAGCATCCAGAAAAATAACAAAGAGCCTAAAATCTATTTTCCAGAGACAATCAGCTTGAGGCATTCCCCGAGGGTCTGGGCGACGAGCTGCCCAACCTGAGCTTCGTCAACGTACAGAGGAACAAGCTGACAACAGTGGACGAGAAGGCCGTGGCTCCACTCAAGGAAAAGACCGTATTCGTCAACTTTGCTGGTACGCTATGTTTGAATTTCACTCTGTTTAGCGAAATAATGATTTTTTTTCCCTCCATCGAGCAACCACTTTTGTTCTTCTCTCAGGACAAACGAGGCAGGCTACCAAGACAGCTGGTAATTCTGGCTAATTCCGCACTAGAATGTTGTAAACTATTTCTTGACTATAATAAGCAATGATTGATTCCTGCAACAAAACATGAGTTAGGAAATAAAGCTTGGAAGCGATCTTTCGGCGCACCAGTTAGGAAAAAAAAAAAGAGCATGTTCTTACTGTTTGTGCCGACAGTAGAGTCCAGCTGCGCGCCGAGAGCTCACAGGCGAAACTTGGAACGACGGAAATTGAATGTCTCCAATAATACCTGTCTCGCAGATTATAAAAACGGTAAAGTACATTTTAGTCAATAGTGGAATTATAATTTCCTGTATATTTGCGCCGCTACCTCAAAAGTTTCAGAAATTAAATATAGACATGAATAATTAGCACTTCACTGCTTTCGAGTATGCCGACGGAGATCAGTGGTTAATAAAAGACATTAGGTGGTTGTTTTTCTTTTTCGTTACGAACTAAAGCTACTCTGAACAACGGACAAATTTAATGTAGTCAGTATATTGCGGTTCGGCTCATGTGATTTGATTCCGCTTTTAGTCGAAGCCATTATTAGTTCTTCTTCATGTACAATCAGCTTCGATGTGAAAATAAACATAAAAATACGTTATACGACTGATTACTATCACCAGCGATCAGCGCACTCCTTATTTTGTTCTAAATAGTCTCCCTCAGATGTGCAACGCCTATAAAACATTTTCAACACTAGTGATAGTAGTTACAACGAAATTGAAGTCATTGTGCGTGCGTGAAATTTGTAGGAAAACTGACCGTTGCCTCTAATGTTGAACCTTCCTGTAATATCCCGACCATACGGGTTTCCGTCAAATCCTTGATTTCAGATTTTTTCGTTGTTCTGAAGTTGCCTGAACTTGCTAAGCTATTTTGTTCCTTCTTCGCTTCCCGTCGCAGACAACCCAATGCACTGCGACTGCCGTCTGCGCTTCCTGCTGACGTACACGCACCGGTGGCACTACTTCCTGTGCCGCACCCCGCAGGCGCTCTTCGACCGCTACTTCCACCGGCTCACCGAGGAAGACCTCCAGTGCAGCGCCGCCGTGCCACCGACGACCACAACGTAGCCGCACTGCACACTGCGTCTGTAACGCGCCCCTTGCGCTGTGCGCACTTCGCCAAAGCACTGTCCAGACGCGAGGCTCGGCGTGGCGCTGTGCGTCGCGCGAGGCTCTACTGCGGCCCCACCCTTCCCATCGATCTTCCTTCCGGACCATGTCTTCGTCGCCTTCGTCTCTGTACGTCCCAAATAAAAAAGAGCCCTGTTTGTGCACAATCCGTTTTAACTGCCCTTATTATTTCATCATCATCATCATTATTATTATTATTATTATTATTATTATTATTATTATTATTATTATTATTATTATTATTATTATTATTATTATTATTATTATTATTATTATTATTATTATTATTATTATTATTATTATTATTATTATTATTATTATTATTATTATTAACATGGCGGTGAGTTTGCCTCGCTACGGGCTCTCCTCCTCGACGCGCTTGAGGGAATCTCTTTTCTGAGCGATGAGGTTGCCCAGCTACGGGAAGAGAACGAGCGCCTTCGTGTAGAGAACTCGCGGGCTTTCGTACAACAAGCCGAGGTTATCGCCTCTCTACGTTCCGATGTTCACGGCCTACGCCAGGAGCTTGTGCGGTGCGCTGCTTCGCAGTGTGAGCGTCCTCTCGTCGAGCGTCCTCTCGTTGTCTCCGTGGGCAATCCTACCCGTGAGGAGCAGCCATCTGTGGACTACTCCGCCGCTCTTCATCGAGGGATGACTCCTGGAGATATTACATGTTCATCTTCTGCCTCTGCTCCTCGCCGTGCGGTTGACTTACCCAGTGCGATGAAGAAGCACCGAAGTCGAGCCATTACTGGCGCATCGAGCACATCTGTCCTGAACGTTGCCATTTACCAAAAGAAGCGTCCGAAGACTATTTTCGTCTCTAAACTCAGTCCCGATACTACATCGGTAGACCTTACCAACCATCTAAAATCAGTGAATATTACTCCCATTTCCTGCCGGCAGCTGAAAACAAGGTACGACTCCTACTCGTCCTTCCATATTGAAATTGATGAAGAATCCTACAGTAAGCTTGTTGAGCCTTCGATGTGGCCGATGGGCTGCATATATAAGGACTTTCGTGGGAAGCTTTACGACGATATGCTTCATCCCTCTGAACTGACGCAAAATTGCAGTGGCCCCTAATTTGGATATCTATTATCAAAACGCCCGAGGTCTTCGGACTAAGGGATCAGAATTTTTTTCTAGCGTCTTGTCCTCTTGTTATACCGCTGTAGTGGTTACCGAAACCTGGCTGTCAAGTGATATTCCTTCCAATGATTTCTTTCCAAATAATTACTCTGTTTTTCGTAGCGACCGCCCTGAAACAGGTCCCAAATCAAGAGGAGGTGGAGTGCTCATTGCTATTGACAGTTTTGTGAAGTGTGTTCGACGTTCCGATCTGGAAACTGTTGAAGAATGTGTGTGGCTCGAGCTCACTTTAAATCGATATGAAAAACTTTTACTTGCAGCTTTCTACATTCCTCCGAATCTACCTCCTTCAGCCTATGATGATGTTCTGCTCTCAATCGAACATGTTATAACCCGTCATAGCAAACACAAACTTCTTATTTTAGGTGATTTTAATACTCCTAGTATCAACTGGAACTCACTTATTTCTTCTCACAACAATCATTACATATTAAGTAAGTGTAACGCTCTACTTGATTTTATAGCCTTTAACTCTTTGCAGCAACACAATTTCATTGCAAACTGTTGCGGTAATATTCTTGACATCTGTCTATCGAATTTTGAAAGTGTTCGAGTCTCGTGTTCAGACATACCGCTGACTCGCTGTGACAAATTTCACCCTCCGCTTCTAGTTACTACTGCTCTCTCTGCCTCACCTTCTACTAATTCAGATCGGGTGTGGAATTCGCCCCGTTTCGCGTATGCACGTGGTGATTATGTCGGTCTTTTCAATTTCTTCTCTTCCGTCGACTGGTCCCTTTTAAATGACATTAATGATTCAGATGGACAAGTCAGTCGCTTTACAGAAATAGTTCTTGATGGTATGCGTCGGTACATCCCTTTGCATACTCCTACGCGTAGGAAGTTCCCTTCCTGGTTTTCAAGGGAACTAATAACGGCGTTAAAGCTCAAGGAACGTGCCCATCGTAAGGCGAAACGCCCTGGGTTTCACAATTGGGCAGATGAGTTTCGCCGTGTGCGTTCTCTTTGCAAACGCTTATACAAGCGGGACTACGACTCCTATCTTGAGTCTTTAGAGAGGAATGCCTCAAATCGTCCTAGTCAGTTCTGGCGTTACGTCCGCAAGCGTTCCATTAAATCAGATTTAAGTATCAGCTTAGTTGACTCTCAGGGTTCGGAAATTCGGGATGTTGCCGACAGTTTTGCACAACATTTTTCCTCCGTTTACAAACATCCACATTGTGATTCCGTTTGCCTCCCATCTGGTGCACTATTTAATTCCATTCTCTTTGACGAGGAGTTGATAAGTGAGAGTCTTAAGCGTCTGAGACCTTCTTTGTCTCCTGGACCTGATGGCATTCCAGCTGCCATAATAAAAGCCTTCAGTTATATCTTCGTACCAGTACTGACTGCCATATTTAATAACTGTTTAAAAAATGCTGCCTTTCCTCGCGTGTGGAAAATGGCACGCGTGTTTCCTGTCTTCAAGTCTGGAAACAAATCTGATGTTTCCAATTATCGTCCGATTTCTCTTCTATGTGCAACCTCTAAGCTTTTCGAATTAGCTTTGCACAGCGTACTTTCCTTCCATCTCAAACATATCATAGTACCGAATCAACATGGCTTCATGTCGGGTCGCTCTACTTCTACCAACCTAGTCACGTTTATGACGTATGCCTCTGCAGCAGTCCTTCAGAGGGGTCAGGTTTACACTGTGTACTGTGATATGAGCAAAGCTTTCGACGTTGTTACTCACTCACTACTTCTTGAAAAACTTCTACTCTCTGGCGTTGAAGTCTCTCTCGTAGCCCTCCTACGCAACTATCTCCTTGATCGCTTCTGCTTTGTCAGTGTCAATGGACAGACTTCTTTCGTTTACCCTGCAACGAGTGGAGTTCCTCAAGGTTCAGTACTAGGCCCGCTTCTCTTCTCCGTTTTTATTAATGATGTTTCCTCGGCGATAAAGAACTCCTCGTTTCTTCTTTATGCTGATGATATAAAAATATTCAAGGTAATACATTCTTTTCAAGATTGCGTGTTGTTGCAATCGGACATATCTGCTTTTTCTGATTGGTGTGCGATGAATCGACTTACCCTCAATTCTTCCAAAACTAGGGTTGTGTCCTTTATTCGTAAAACACATAGCTTTCTCTACCATTATTCTGTGAATTCTGTGCTGTTGGATAGGGTTGATGAAATTAATGACCTTGGTGTACTTTTTGACCGCACCCTCAGCTTCTCCTCTCACACTAACCGCATTGCTCAGCGGGCTATGCGCACACTCGGATTCGTTTGCAGACTTTCGAGAGAGTTCCATACTCCACTTCCGTTCCTAAAACTGTACCTGTCCATATGCCTGCCGGTCTTGGAGTATGCGTCGGTTGTTTGGAATGGCACTTGCAAATCGAACTTGGACAAGGTTGACAGAGTACAAAAAAAATTTTTACGGATATTTCATTATCGCTTTCCTTGCGCAACTTCCCCCTCTCGCTCCACCAGGAGCACCCAACTGAATCTTCCTTCCCTTCACTGCCGTCGTATCAGACTTGATATCATATTTCTGTACAAACTCCTTCATGGCCACATTATGTGCCCTCAGCTCTTAGAGTACATCCTACTGCGCGTTCCGCGAAAGAGCATGAGGGAATTCAGACCATTTCAGGTTTCTCCTCTTCATTCCCACTCCCCTCTGGACAGGATGCAGTGGTTATTTAACTCTTTTTGTCCTCACCTTGACATCTTCCAAAACTCGCTCTGTTCATTTACATTGGATGTTCGTAGCGTTGTATTCTAAATAGTACTTTATCACTTAAAACTCCCACTTTCTAGCCTTAAATTGTATTTACTTCACTTTTTGCTTTTTCTCCTGTTCAATGCTGTCTGTATCGTGAACTACTTTTTATCCGTTTCTTACTTATATTTCAACTTTAAACTTTATATTCGAATCTTACTGCCCCTTGTTCAATTTTACTTCTTTATTGTATTATTCTGTATTTCTAGCCTGTGTTTTAAGTACCATGCACTTGTTGCGCCTGGAAGGGTTGTTTATTTTATGTATATTTCTATATTACTATAATCAATATCAGTTATTTGTTTTCTTTTTTCTTCTATCTACCGTTCTTTTTTTTTCTTTATTTCCTGGTGTGCTAAAAAATTCTCTCACTGTGTATATAAGTGATGCTACTCATTGTTTGCTTACTTTCCGTGATACTTTTCGTCTGTCATTTCATGTATTATTTATTTCTTTTTTTGTGTTCTCTCTGTGTGTGTAAACATGTTTGTGCTTTTTCATTTTTGTTTCTTTTTTTTTTATTTGTGCTGCAGCACAAAGACCACATGGTTGTTCCTGCGCACATTAAATAAAGATTGATTGATTGATTGATTGATTGATTATTATTATTATTATTATTATTATTATTATTATTATTATTATTATTATTATTATTATTATTATTATTATTATTATTATTATTATTATTATTATTATTATTATTATTATTATTATTATTATTATTATTATTATTATGACACAATGGCGAGTACAGACAAAGAATCCGAGCAGGAATAGCGTGAGTCCTGTTCTTTTTATGCACTCCTTGTCCTCCTCTGTTTAGGGTGTGCCATAAAATGTGGAAGAGCACAAACTATACGAGCTAATACACGTCTCTCAAGGGCCCTGAGATAGTTCTCGATTTTGCAACATGTCTGACTGCTCTGTGGAAGGCGGCAGAAAATGCTGTAGAAATGGCTTGAGAAGTTCTATCTTCCTCGTACAGACACCTGGAAGTAGTCGAAGCAGGGCAAAGAGAAAAGGGAAGAAAAGCCACGTACCGCTGTCTCAGAAAGCTGACCGGAGGTTACCGATCAAGACAGTATTTTAATTTAAGTGATGCCGGCGAAGCATGACCGTTTGTACGAGGTTGCCTCCTGCACAGAAACGACTCAGAACCACTCATAAAAAACATACTTATTCCTTCTGCATAGAGTACGTGCTTAAACTTTAAAGCACAATGTACTCGCTCACTGATTTAAATGAAGCAGTAGAAGTTAATTGCCAATTAAAAATTGGGATGAAGCGCCAGTGAGAGAGGGGGTGATAGAAGGAGAGTAGATGCGTCCTCCATAAGTTCCACACGTTGTATAATAGCGTTAATTGGTTCTGGGCCTCGGTATGCGTTAAAGAAGCTCAGCTTCGGTAATTACTTCGCTGGAACCTGGCGTAGATGAAAGATTAACTTAAAGCTGAATGCTCTGATGTCCGCGGTTTTTGTCCCGAAGTTATTACCATCGTTTATTTTATCTTTAAACGCTCCTATTGAGGCATTACCCTAAAAGGGAGGGCGAACTAGGGGGTGAAATGCAAAGAGAAATAGTAAAGCGTTAATACATAAAGCAATACTTGCAAGAAAACTTGCAAGCACACGTCATTCCTACAGGTTCTGGCGTTTAAAACTTGTGGATAGCACTACATCAGTCGCCTTCTGCAACTTATATAGGCGGGGTCTGCTATCGATTGCCTGGTTCGCCCGAAAAAATTCATTCAATATGTATATGAATCAATAAATTTTAGGCAAAAGTAAATTTCCACGATCGCCAATATTTCTGGCCGGTGACTCCATCTATACACACAAACACGGCATAATGCGCTGTAAATTTACAATAGCCAGAAACAATGCATAAAACAAGAAGATACTTATATTTTATTACTCCAAAGCAAACATTGACATCCTGATCAGTGACCTGGCATCATTTTCTACTGAGTTCACGCATTCATTCAGTTTTCGCGACGGAAATGAAAACCGGTCGCCTCTGCGCTACAAATTGATATCGCGTAAAAAAAAAAAAAATGTATTTCAAGAATCGCTATCAGGGAGTCGACACCAGGCCTTTGGTTCACAAAACACATAAAGCGTAGCATAAGCAAAAAGAAATGATTATATTCAAAAGTCTATTGGTCGAGCCCTATGGACGACTGGAAACTTTACTACGAACATGCGCCGTCGTGTAAATCTGAAATTAAAGCAGCCAAGGACAAATTTTATAATATGCACATTTGAAACATGCTCCAAAACAACACAAGACAATTTGGAAAGTTATTAACCCCAACTACTCGACATAGGTTTCAATATCTCTAGCAAACGATGTTAGGCTTCTTTCCCCGGCTGCGGTCTCAGTAGAATTTAATGACTTCGTTTCCTCTGTATTAACTGATGAGACTCCCATACCAACAAAACTTCAACCCTGCATGCATGATATAATTATCACTACCGAAGGCAATTAACCGCCATTGATCGGCTTCCGGTAAACGCGGCACCTGGCCTCGACGAAGTTACTTAACGTAGCCAAGCCTGGAATTTGTCGCATTTTTGTTGCAATGTTCGAACACACCGTTGATAGAAGGTGTGTCCCAAATGACTGGAAAGTTGTTCACGTAAGCCCTATTGTTAAGTCTGATGACTCGTCTAATCCAACAAAGTATAGACCTATATCATTAATTAACACCTGTTGCAAATTACTGGAATACATTATTTCATCAGATATCATGATTAACTCGACAAACAAGGCTTCTTTTTCGTCAATTCGCACGGCGTTTAGCGCGAAAAATTTTGTGAAACGCAACATTTAGAGTTAATTACTGATCTCCATCATGCCGTTTACTCTCTGTCCCGAATAGGCGCTATATTTATTGACATCACGAAGGTCACTGATAAGGTTCCGCACCAGCTACTCATTGGGAAGCTCTCAAGTTTGAACATAAATACGAAAGCTGTTACATGGTTATATAATTTTCTACCATAAGCAGCCAGTCTCTGTTGATAATCATTCATCTCCCCTTGCCCTCATGAAATCTGAAGTGTCGCAGGGCTCTGTACTCGGGTCGATATTGTTTTTAATTTTTGCAAGTGGTATTAGTAAACACTTCTGCTCTACATTCGGACTATTTGCAGATGATCGCGTGATATATGAACAAATTAATTACTCTACGGATGCTGTCTACAAAGGCACCTGATAAATCTTAGTATTTAGTGTAGAGAGGAGCAAATGTAGATCGACGTGGCTAAAACGAAAGGTTCACCGCAATTAAACCGATGCCCTGTACATGTGGTATAAACGACGCCCAATTCGAATTTGTGTCCAACACAAAGTACTTAGGCGTTAATGTATCTTCCAAACTGTCATGTAACCTTCACAATGGTATAGTGTTGAGTAAGACATCTAAAGCACTTAGCTTCATTAGGCGCAGCCTGCGTTTGGCCAGCTTGTCTACAAAACCAACGGTATACACTTCAATAGTGCGCTCAAAACTAGAATACGGATCGCTTGATACGGTTTTTACATCAAACTTATCTGATAAATAAAGTTGAATCTCTCCGAAATAAAGCTGCATGGTTCATTTCAAAGAACTATTCACGCACAGCAAGCGTGTCTAAAATAAGAAGTTGGCTTAACTTACCACTTCTCGAGAAACACAGGTTGTTTCAACCCTTGTCATTTTTTCGCAAGCTTTATTATAATCATTTATCATGTTTTAAGCCACACATAAAACTAGCCAATCAGGTATTTCCGCGACTGGATCATCAATACAAAGTACAGCCCATTTTTGCCCCTACAAATCTTTCCTTTCAGTCCCCGCTTCTTGACGCCATTTGTTACAGGAATCAACTACAGGATAATGTGGCATCTGGCACTTTTGTTTATAGCTTGAAGTCCCGAGGCTGTGAATATTCTATGAGCAGCACATTTATTTTTCCCTTGAAGTGAGGTGCTCACTTCACGTACGAACTATCTAAATATTTGTCTGCTTTGTGAACGTTCTGTATGTTAAATATTTATTGTACCCACCTGTGTAATGTCCGCTCGTGTGTTTAGGGTAATTGAATAAATAAGTTAACAACACAACGAGATAAGACACAACCACAATACAATGTCGGTGAATGCAGACTCCCATAAAGTCTCCAGGAAGCGGTAACAATAATAATAAAAAGAAAATGTGCAACTAGTCTAAGCACAAGGTAAGACACAGGTGTTCAATATCAGTTCTCCAGTGCAATGACCGATGAATGCCTGTCAAAATAGAGGCGCGCTTATTTGCAATTTCACTCTGGATTGAAATTTTTTAGCGCACTTGGCAGGAGATATTTATCGAAGTCTGTTGTTTATTCGAGGAAACATTTAATGATGAGAGAACTTAAAGGCGAAGCGACATTATATGTTCATTTTGCGTGTTATACTGAATTACCTTGGTCTAAATTAGCTGTCTTAGCTTGCTTACTCGAAACATTCCTAGTACGCATGCCCATGTTGTGTGCAAGTTGGAAGCCAATATCTTACGCATGACAAAAATGCATCGCACAATACGGCGTGCGAGCACTTAGCGTTTTGAGTTAAGGACAATGGTAGCCTATCATATATCACTCCTGTGAATGGCTTACAATGGTGCTCGTTATCTCTCTGAACATCTCCAAGTTGTATTCGGCGTACCACAGTCCATATTAAGAGAGGAGGCGCGTGTTGTTTCAATATCGACCCTCATATCACACACTTCCGGCGTTGAAATATTGGCAGAGTCCGCGCGGGCCGTTTTTAGCAGACAGTCTGCCGCTCGCGTTGTTTTCCCTCAGATAGCCCGAGGAGGGTTCAACGACTTGCCACTGCAACCTGAGGAGAGTCTTCCGCCCTTTCAGCCGTTTCTTATCACGGTTTCATTTAAGCGGAAGCCAATGTTTACCAACATCTACTGGGAGACTCCCGTGACTGCGTCTCGCGGAGTACGCGGCGAAAATTACCGGGGCATTACCGACGCATGCGAGAAGAGAAGAGGTCATGTCGTTGGGCGCAGTCGTCGCCTTCATGGCGGTCCTCGCCGTAACGGGCGTAACGTCGAAGTCAGGCTGCACTAATTTGAAGCGACCTTCCTCACGAGTCGAAGAGTTCGTTTGTTCCGGCTTCGACAACCCCGAACAATTATGGAACGCCGTTCCTCGAGACCTGGACCTGCCCAAGACGAGACTGGTGCTGCGCGACAGCGTCTTGGACTACTTTCTTCCCGAGACTTTCGCCCGCACCAACGCCTCACACCTGAAACTAAGCAACGTTACCGTCGGTACCTACGTTAGGGGATGGATACAACGTTACTACCCTTTCGAAGGACTCGAGGACTCCCTCGAGGTCTTCGAGCTTGCGGACGCCAGCACGTTCCCTAGCAGCTGGACAATGCTGAGCGACATGCGGTCGCTGGTGGAGCTCAGGTTGGTCAACATGACGGGCCTGCGACTTTCAAGCAACTTTGCTCAATTGCCGCACTCGGTGAGCCACGTCGCGGTGGTCAGGTCGACAATAGAAAGCGTCGACGACGACTGGTTGGCGCCACTGGAAAATCTGGAAAGAGTGTCCGTGATCAAGAGCAACCTGGGGACATTCCTTCGTACCATGCTACCGCGCCCTGCGCCAAAGCTGTGGAGACTCATACTCGAGTAAGTGAAGAACGTTTTTTTTTTTTTTTTTTGTTTTTGTTTTTTAACGGGCAGTCTCGGTATTGTTGGTCATTTACATAAGTAAAACAAAAAGAACTGCATATAGAATCAGGCCAAAAAAAAAAATCTCTTTACGCGACAGCACTCAGCGCTTGTCTTGCCTTTCCCTTCTTTCTCGTTTGTTGCTCTTTCCCATTGTAGGAGCCCATTCCAAACAACAAAGTATAGTGAAGAAGCGGCTCTAAGAGTATCGCCTTATAAGTTATTGGAACTCTGAAAATCGAGTGCTTAATTTGTTGCTGTGATAACTAGATCTTCTTTAATTGGCATCGGTACCGCAGTTGCCTTAGCATGTGCTAATTTAAAATTCGCATGAATAAGCTCGGTGGGGCCACAAAAGGGGCGCTTCCGAAAGAACGAGCCCGGTGTGATTAAGTGACCGAAAGAACGAGTAGTTTATATCAAAATTGGTGTTGGCACTCGCATGAAGTTATACATGAGGAAGGTGTAGCTGTCGATGCCATTTTACTCCCCTGAGAAAAGTTTGAAATGGCACGTTCTGTTTAATGTGGAAACAGAACGTGTCTGACGTAAGTACGGTGTGAAAATGGCAACCTAGTTCAGGGTTCATACAAGCTGGCGTTTGCATGCGAGCCAGTCTAACTGGCCAACAAAACAAGAGCCAAGACATTGACTTATCGCGATTAGACACCTTACATGAAGTCGTGCAGATAGATATGCCAGTTTGTCTCGTGGAGTTTGATTTATAACGGAGCCCGCACGTACTTAGAGACTTTGACCAGCACCTTTACTTGATTTGGGGCCGAGACCCTATGTCTATAGTACAAGGAATATCGAGAAAGATTACAATACAGTTACTGTATATAAGCCACTGGACAAGTTAGAATTAAATCATATAATGGTGGTTTCCGGTGAGGAACATTTGATCAGCATTTTCACTGCTACATCATTGATATTCAGCATGTATGCGGCGCCACACGAGCCCTGCACAGAAAATTTCGCCGCGGTACTTCACTCTTCAAAACCACTGCAGCATTGCCCCGATACTTCTGACGAGCGATCAGGCGTGTCGGCGCTCTGTACTCTGCTCCCGTTCAGGTTATGTGTGAACTGTCTTGTTCCCTCGTTTGCCTTCCTGACTCCACAGGTGTAAAGTAGACAAGCGCACTTGTTAACTGGCTACTGTGAAGGTGCGAAGGACATGGCTACGGAATTAGCTTCCTTCTAATCTCTCTGGTCAAACCTCACACAGCTACGCCAACCTGACGTCACTACCGCTGGACTTTGCTGAAGAGCTGCCATCTCTACAAGAAGTCGGCCTGCGACACAACTCGATAGCGTCCTTCAGGGCCGCGACGCTCTTGCCCCTCGCCAGGAACGACACCAGGGTCAGTCTGGCAGGTGTGTATGGCTGGGTTTCCGAACACAACTTGGCGTGAAGAGTTGTGTTTTACATGCTGAGGAATGGTTACAATGTTTAGATAGCTGCGAATGTTGTTTATATAGTATCCACGACTTATTTGCCTACAAACATAACTGCAGCTAGTCTCTTCAGAAATTGATAGTCACTCCCATTGTGTAGCAGCTAGTTAAGCATAGCTGCCGCCTCTAGGCATTTCAAGCCATTTCACATAACGCCATTGCCCAGCGACGTTATGTCGTTCGTAACGACAGATTATTATTATTATTATTATTATTATTATTATTATTATTATTATTATTATTATTATTATTATTATTATTATTATTATTATTATTATTATTATTATTATTATTATTATTATTATTATTATTTCGGCAGGAGGTGGCAAAAAACAGGTGGGCGGCCGATTTTATGGCGTTTGCAGGGGTCAAGCGGATGCAGCTAGCACAAGACCGGGTTTATTGTAGGAATATGTAGAGGCCTTTGACCTGCAGTGGGTATAGTTTTTATAATGATGATGACGACTGGCAGCTACGAAGAATTTGCGTCATTTGCTACGCAAGTAGCCAGCGTCGTTCACTTACGTTCCAATTTGCGTTCCAAAGCTTTTTCACGAAATCTGTACAAAACTTGAGGGTATAAATGCAACGAAAGTATATGTGTAATGCTATGTTCGGTTTAAGGACACATAGACAAGACCATGATGCGCCAGACGAAAGGTTAATATGACCGCATTGCGGAGACATCTCATTGCATTGCGGAGAAGATTCGGATGTTGAAAAGTGGCAGGTCTGCACAAACTATTTCCGATAATTCTTGGCGTATGCAACCATTATGTCCTCCGTCATCTGCTAGCAAAGGCATAAGTATATTCACGTTCCTTTCACTTTCTATTACCTTATTTCCCGCGTTTGAAAATGATAAATTGTTTTCTCCTTTCTTACTGAGCATATGCAATCCCTTAGAGCGCCTGAGTATTAACCCAGCCGAGAATTTTGAGCGCTCACTAGCTCTGGTAGAACATGCTACTTATTTCTAGAAATATGACACGTTATCAAAAAATCAGTATTGTATTGTATTACATTGTATTGTATTGTATTGTATTGTATTGTATTGTATTGTATTGTATTGTATTGTATTGTATTGTATTGTATTGTATTGTATTGTATTGTATTGTATTGTATTGTATTGTATAAACTACTGTGTTGTAGTTATCCAGGCCTGATCAAAAAGATGCAGATAGAAGGTTCGGGTATTTGATAATCAGACCGTGATTTGAACGCGCAACCTCCTGATGAATGACCGAACGTATTCGCAAATAATTATGTAGAGATCTCGGAATACCACACAATTCTACAGAAATCTGGTCTATGCTTTCACTAAGTGGGCCATGTTGAAGATAACATAGCCGTCTAGGGCTGCCGTAAAATTCTGGGTTATATGGCACATGGACAACAAAGGCCTCATGCGCCAAGTTGAGTGTATTGCTTCGCATTCAAGAATTTTTTTTTTTTTTTGATGAGAATAAATGTATAACACTTACTTCTTTAAAAAATGAAAATGATTTCAAACTTCAAGAGAGGTATTTTTTGCCAGCAGTTAGGCAAGAATGAAATGGGTGTGTTCATTCGAAAGAATGGGGAGTCCAACATTTAGCTCTCAGTTTACTCTGTACAACATACGTGCAATATTTATGAAGCATTTTATGCATTTTATTATATCATTAAGGGCAAGTTGTATTTTGTAAGATACTGCTATGCGCATGTTGATGGGAATGATATAAGCTTCCGATAAGTAGACAAATTTGCATGTGAACTTTGTTGAGGGCTCGGAGCATAAGAAAACAATAGTATGCGTTTCTGAAAATAAACAGCAAAATAACTGGAGAACCTTCCCAGGGAGAATATGAAGATATATTAGTTGTTGTGATGAAGTTATACAATATGGAAAAAGCTACGTCCAAGAGCTCCTTCCCAAAATTTGTCCAAAAATTCAGGCTATGGAATCTGACAGGTTTTTAGTTTGCATCTTTTTTTTTTTTTTTTTTTTTTTGAGGACGAACGCAAAATATTTGCTTTATGAGCAAGGCTACAAGGAAGGCGATGACTTTGTGCAAAAATGTTCTTTATGTCCATCGTTTTCTATATTTTGTAGCGTTCCTAGTTAAAAGCCACGACACTTAGCCGTCTTCTACAGTCAGCTCATAGCGCAATCGCATTAGTAATTCAATTTTTAATGCAGACACATTACTGCCCCCATTCTTGGATTTTTATGAGGTCTGTGTGAAGCTCGGTAACCGCTAGAAAAAAACTTGCCCGCAATTGCACCAACCGATATCAAACCCCGGCCTAGGTAAAGAGACCAGCTTCACTGACCCCTGCGTTATACCACTGCGTCATGTCGCTTTTTTTTTTTTTTTTTACTTTATCGCAGTTATTCCAAAAAACAGTACAGACTATCAGAGTCGTCTAAAGTGAGCCAGTTTACATGCCACTCATCTCGCTACAAAATGTTCAAGCTCAAATCATCAATTATTCGTTAGAGATAATATCGATATACTCTCGGATATCTCTGACATGAAGATCCGCATGGCGAACCGCCACTCAGCGCTCCCACATGCTATGCCAGCCTGATAGCTTTAGCATATCATAAGGAACTCCATGATCATTCTCTGTCACTAAACACCGAACCTCATGAGGGTATAAAGGGTAATATTTACGCAGCGTTCGCTGTAACGCTTTTTTGGAATAAAACCCCATCTAAACAACCTATAAACACATGCTAAACAGTTTCTGGCTTTCTACGTAAAATACAGGTGATTGCATCATCTCGGTAGCCGCTTCCAGTCTTTTACGCTGAGCTTTGGAAGGCGTCGTATTTTTCGTCTATATCTTATCTGTCAAAGTTGAACTAAAGACCTTATGGGATCCTTCATCACAAAGAGCGCCTCAAGCACCCGTTATACACTTAGCTTAAGCGATTCTATATAAAGCGCTCTTGAATTCTCCGCCCAGAAAGCAACTACGATGTCGTTGTGCTGTTGCTATATTACTGACGGCTACGATGACGACGCTGCTGTGAGAGAAGTAGAGGTCAAACGAAGGAAAACAATATGTGAGCATGGCAACATGTCGCAAAGCAGAGCTATAAGTGAAGCAAAAGTTAGGCGAGCATTGCTTCTGCATGAATACATGTGCTATGCCAAGCTTAACCGGCGCTTGATCTTTTTTTTTTTTTTTCAACTGGATTCCGTTGAAGTCTATAAAGTCAAAATGGCGAAGACTGCGTTTGTCGAGATGTCATCCAAAGCTAATCAGAATAAAGTGTTGGTGGTAGCCCTGAACCGGTAAAACGGTACATGTATGCCAAGCGGTAAAGTGGAGGCAAGATAAAAATAAAAGAACGCAAGTTACAGGCCGCGCAGGTAAGTACACACTATGATTAAGAGAACAACCCAAGGGTCTGCTTGCATCAATGGCGGATGCAATAGCGAAGATGATGAATGTTTTACACGTGAGGCACTTGCCTTGAGCGAGACGGTCAGCACACAATATAGCCGTAGAAAGCCACTTTAATATTGCGCTTGCTGCTCTACACGAACCGTTCCATGTTTACGAAGATGCTCTTGCTTCATTTCGCATACTGCTGCCTGGAAGTGCGCACAATACTGTCTAAGCAATAGACGTATTACGCGATTCGGTGTTGGCTTAAAGAAAATAATGCATTCCCTCAAGAAACGAAAAAAAAAAAAAGCCCAATGCATTTGGAAAGGCTTTCGGGGTGCAATGGTGCTGAAGACACGCCCCTGCCGCTGGAACCATCACCAGGTGGGCAACTGAATGCTTGCTCCTGATCCCGGAGATTAGTGTAAGGGATATAATCTCTCCAGGGCCCGTATTCCGAGTTTGCGTCGTTATCGAAAGTGTCGCTATCTCCCCGACTTCGAGTCATCTGATTGGTGGAAACGCCGGAACATGATGTCACCTTTTCCGGTTCCGCGGTGGCAACACCCGGTTCCGGCGTTTCCACCAATCAGATGACTCGAGGTCACGTGAGATAGCGAAACTTCAATAACGATGCAAACTCGGAATACGGGCTCGGATGTTGGTAGCAATGACCTGGAGTCGTTGTCTATAGCACTGACGAGAAGATGGAGAAGATGAACATCTATAGAGAATAACTAGAGTCGGCTATGATGAAGAACGTCAGTTTAGCATTTAAAAATTCCAGGAATTGTGATTATTTGAAGAGCAGTCAATAGAGCTCTAGCCTAGTATAGTTAAGGTGTGACAATCTACAGGCCTGACTTTCGGACTTTTTTTTTTCTTTTTTTTTTTCAGCAATAGAAGGGCATAGTCCGTTCTTCGGTGAGTGATTCGAAAAAACGATGCCTTAAGCCGGCGCTGAGAATGCAGCAATGTTGCGATGCCGTATAGTTACGCACTATCCTGTCTGCTCCAGATTACAGTTGCGCTTGGAGTATAGCTTTTGTTCACCTGAGGAACAAAATGAGGATTGAAGGAAGTAGACGACTGCAGTTACACTTCACTGCATTGTTTATTTTTGACCCCTTTTAATGAACACCGGCAAGAGTATATCTTTCGCGCCAGAATGTGGCGCCACCACGCTGTAAGGTGCTGGATCGACGGGGATCTAACAGGCAACCATGGTCACTTCTCATGTGCTTCCTAAGGAAGAGGTGCGTGCAACGCCGTTCATTTTGTTTCTATCGTGCGCCGCTAGGGGTTTTGAACACTCGTAGATCCGTCACTCAAAATTCAGATTTATGAGTGGACCGTTAGGTAATTCTGACGGTGTATTTGGTTTGTGCCATGTTAGCTGCACGTTTCTTCGTGTGTTTTGTCTTGCGCCGCAGGCAACCCCTTGCAGTGCGACTGCAAGGCCGCCTTCCTTCTCGACCTTCCCGAAGAGTGGCACTACCCGACATGCGCTGCTCCCGAATCACTGCTGAACAGGAACGTCAAGGAGCTGACACGCGTTCAGCTCAGCTGCGACGCCACCGATGACTCCATGGCAGCAGTGACCTCTACGGAAGAGGGAAACGAGACATCCTGAGCCCTTAAGGCATTGCAACACGCTAACTGCACACGCACCTTTGAAACAAAACAAAAAACGCCAAAGCGTTAAAAACCTTTAATACGATGCTTTCGCCTGATGCAAATGCGCTCCCGCCCCCTTCTGTGGCAGCTTGTAGTCCTCAACAGCGGCTATCACTAAAATCTGGTTTTAGTGTTTTTCGTCGCATTTGTTGCGAACTCTCTCTGCAATGCGAATAAATTTGCAGCAACAGCTTTGAAACAGGGTTTTGTTGCCAAACAAAACATATCAGATCAACTTTTAACAGAGGCCTTGTAATGGACGTTATCAGTTTAAACACTGTCGTCGATGTCGTTGTAGTTGATCGTAATCGACAGCCCCGGTTCTCAACTACTACATACTAGGAATGCTTATTACTGGGGCTGGAGCCATAAGAAACACATGGATCGCGGAGTGTGTCACCAGTCATCATGTGGTTCAGGTAGACCCGGAAATGACCGCACTCATGGGTACCACAAAGCTTCACAGTAAGTGAAGCAAAGAAATTCAAGCCGTTATTATATTTTTTCTTCCTCCGTGAAACTGAGTAAAGAGAAATTACACGGAACATTTCATCACAAATATTGTTGTTTGTCCACATTCATCAATTCACACAAAGCCTCGCAGTTCCTGTTGTCTTACAGTCGAAGTCTTTTCAGAACAGTGGAAGTCATCATAGCAACTGGCCTTTTCTCAGCATGTGTGGCGTACGGTAAAGTGTTTAATACACGCAGTATGCATGAGCATGCGAGCAATGAGCGCATGACCTTAGTGCACAGTCGAGCACCATGGTTTTGACAATGAACTCGCTTACACTGCAGCTGTTTTTAGATGTGTTGGAACATGATTGCTCAACCGACGAAGGTATGTTTTGCTTTATGCTTAAATTTGGGATTGCAGCTGAAGAATTTTGCTGCGTGACGTCAGCTCAATATGCTGTTTGTGTAACGGTGATCTGAACTTCCAACTAGCCTGCCATTGACAGCTTCGTCTATGAAGTGCGTCATTAATTCACTGCGCAACACCGCTGCCGAAGATGGCTGCAATAGCCTGTAGCGAAATGTCCTTGCAGAAGACATGACGATAAGAGGCTATACAAATGCATACATTTTCATCCCAATCGCTTCTCGGGCGAATATTTCCCTCTTTATACTAGCAACCTTGAGCTCTGCCGTACATTGACGTCTCGTTATGCATGCTAGCAGTGGCCCTAACAGCGTATCAGGTGGCCCTATTTCGGTTTGCAATCCTACGTGAGCCCGCGCGTGCATCATTTTAAGGCTACTCTAATAGCGCACGAGCTGGATTTTAATCGTGTAAAGAGTAACCGGACCTGCCAAGGCGCTCTACGTGCCCTAAATACTAATTAGACATTCACGTGCGCACGGCTTTGCCGCGGTTACTATACGCGTCCAAAAAAGAAACCGCCCGGAAAGTGTTTTGAAACATTCGCAGAGCAAAAAAAAAAAAAAAAGCAATATCTGAATGTTTTCATCCTACCATTTCTTTAGTTTAAGTTTTTGCTTTCTGTCCTGGCATCATTTACCACCCTGCCAAGCCGTTAAGCCCATTTCTACAAAAAGAAGAAAGAAAGGAAAAGAAACTGCAGGTTTAAAGTCGTGGCGAATGGCTCGGTAATCCCCCTTACCATTAGCGCATTGTGCCTGAGACATTATTTACACATATACACCGGCGCTTGAACGCTTGGGGCACAATCGCCCGAGTACTGCATCGCAGACCGCTCACGCGGGCGGGGTAGACATAGAGCGCGGCGCTGCGAGAGAGCGATTCCCAACTGTTTGGCATTCAAGTCACACACGCCGAGGAAATTCTTTCCCGCTGACGGCAGCTTCCGACAACGGTGCCGTCCGGTGAAGCGAAGGCAATAAGAAGAGCGTGTAACGGTGCCCCGCAAACACACTCATTATGGCTTCATTATCGTTTCAAGGTCCCCTCAAGACAGCGCACGTTTTACTTCTTCCGACCACCCTCTCTGCCGTTTACATATTTTCTCTTCCTCGCTTTAAACTCCGTGCCAAATACGCACCCAGCGAAGCTATTTAAACGCAGCGCCACCTTTGTGTCCTCCGTCGGTGTTTCGCGGTTTGCAAACGAAAGGAGCAGTCGGCTGTAGGATAGTGAAGCCCGTACAATGGCGGCCTTTGGAAGCTGGTCCGCGCGTGCAAGGCTGTTGTCATCTTTCGCTGCTTTTTGTGTGGCTCGTGTCGTCCTCGGAGACCCTTTGTGTCAAGAAACGACGCCGTTCCATTATGATCATCCACAGCTGACCTGCTCTGACTTCGCCAGCGCCGAAGACCTCGAGAAGAACATTCCCGGGAGGTCCAACAATGGGGGCAAACTAGAACTCGTCCTCAAAGACAGTCGCCTAGAGCTCATCCCACGCGAGGTATTCGAGAAGGTCAAGCCCTCTACGCTCGTCCTGAGCAACGTTACGGTGAAAAGTTACCGAACGTCGGATTCCGATAGATCGTCCGTGTTCGAGGAGCTTCGAGACACCTTGGAGAAGTTAGTCTTCCACAAGAACAGCAGCCTGCCAGAGTCGTGGAGCTTACTCAAGGGCAACCGAGCCTTGAAGGAGCTGCTGCTCTTTAGAATGGCGTCACTTTACCTTGGCCGCGACTTCAATGAACTGCCGCCCAGTGTCAGGGACGTGGCCATCGTCCAAAGCACGGTTTCGGGCGTGGACGACGGCTGGCTGTCCTCCATGGATAACCTCGAGAGTCTGCGCATCGACAAGGTCGATTTGGACAAATTCGAAAGGACAATGCTTCCGAGGCCTGCAAGCAAGCTGAAGTATCTTACGATAACGTAAGTACGGAAGTAACGCTCCTTCTCGTTGTTCTAAGACCCACGCTTCTCGACGAAAACACGAGGAACCGTTCTGTGACTAGAGCGAGTGGCAGCATTCAATTGGGCAAGACAATAAGCACTTGAGTGATTGCACAGGAAAAGCAGATGAGGAACAGGACAAAGAATAGCGCTGTAGATTATTTATATGAGTCAAAACATTTGTCTTAGCAAAACAAATTCTAGAATGCTAAACAAAATTTGGTTCCGATCAACATTCTTGATCTCATAACATGCCTGGTCGTGCTCCGCGGTTTGTATGTCCAGATCTAAATCATGCGCGTGTCAAACGATATCTAGTGACTTAACCCTTGTTTAAGAAAAGTCACTGCATCCCGTGTAAATGAGTACGGCAAAAGGCAAAAGGGAAGCAGTGAAATGAAAAAAAGAAAGGGGGGAGAAAGGCAGAGTCAGCCTCACTTACGGATGTTCTTGTTATTGATCGCTTTGCCCCCGCACGAAGTTTTGCACCTACAGCTTCTTGTGCACGTTTTGAATTGCGCATACACATTTCACTGCCGTACCTTCCTTGTGGTCATTTGAAAAAAGCATGCCTGTTTCAAGCAATATCACAGCATCAAGACGTTTTGTTTTTGTACCACTAAAATGTCCATCGCGAATTTGTCACCGGTCTTCATGTACCAGAAATATGAAAGGCAACGAAGTTGAGCATTCAATTAATGATTACTTGAAACCTAATTTTTACACACGCAGTTTATTTTAACTAGTTTTCATCTTGGTGTTAAGATCCAAACGTCATTTTTAACTTTAAAGGGAAATGATAAAAAAGAATTTTGTTAAGATACAAACGTCATTTTCAACTTTGACAGAGAAATGATAAAAAAGAATTGTCTTTTTTGTGTCAACCTTTCATATCGGAGGAATCTATATATGAGAGCAAGTGTAAGGCGAAGCAAGTTAGTGAATGCGCGGTGACAAAAACAATGAAGCCATGAATTGATTATAGCCTCAGTCACTGGTAGGAAAATATAGGGACTGAACTCTGTGCAAGTTGTTATGAATTCATACTGGGCAACAGTGCAATAAAGGTGGGACAAGGACGAAACAAGTGCTCCAAGGGCGAAACAGGCAAGTCCTCATCCCTCCTTTATTACGCTGTTCCCCAGTATGAAAGTATAGGGGCTCAGAGAATTTCACCTCAAATCAACGTTGGAATTCAGTTGTGAATAGTTTTCTATACTCTAACGGATTATGAACATTGAACCGCAGGCTTGCCGTGGATTTTAATGGTCCCTTTTTCACATCCTAAAACATGACTATTATTCCCGTTACACACATTAGCGGCACGCGCCTGTCAGCCCTTCCTGGGGACTTTGCACTGGACTTCCCGGCTCTGGAAAGGCTCAACCTGAGAAGAAATAAAATTACCACATTTCAAGAGGGCGCCCTAGCTCCGCTGAAGAACGGCAAGGTTGATGTCCTGCTGACAGGTGAGTATCTTTATTCTCGCGTATTGTGCAGTAGCTTAGTTCTTTCGCTCCGAGTAGGCACGAAGATATGACGTAAGCAAAATAGCAGCCAACCAGACGCTCATCTCCGTGCTTCTGTTAGATATATATCCCCGTTTCTGCTACCATTTAGTGCAGGAAAAAATAAATTGTGAAATTTGCACTGCCGATATATTTAGCTCAGCAAGTTCAACACACCAGCTAAGTCACCTAACCAAGCAATTAGTCAGTAAAGGATGAGAAATATCAAGGTTATCGGCATTCACTGCCGTTGAAAGCACATTGTGTCTGTTACGTAATAATAATTAAAAAAAAAAGACAGTTATTGGGGAGTAAATAAAGAGTGGAGAAATATAACATTCTTCACCCATTTGATTCATTTGAGTAGATTACAAGTGCAGCGCGAAATCCCCAGAAATTACTTTATGAGAGTCTTTCTGAAAGTAATTGTTCAAAAAAAAAAAACAAGAATTTCTACTCCTTACCGCGTCTACTGTGACCTCACGTGTGAAGTTCATGCTTTCGTTTTTAATCCCCCACAACTATAAGCCTGCAGCCTCCATTCGTTGCTCCAAATTTCTTACTTGGTAAACAGCCGGAAGTAACTTGAGGGCCGAATTAGCAGCCGACATTTACGTACGTTATTTGCGATATAAACCTAAGCAAACATCGTGGACGAGTTCACCCAATTTTTATTCTTGTTAAAAATCTATACTATGGCTACGTTTGTACAAGTTGACATCTGTTCGGCGGTCACATGCGCATTTCATTCTCAGAAAACCAGACCTAAATATAAAACACGATTTTTTCTCCCGCAAGGCTCACACTTGTGAAGTCAAGACCGAGAAGGGCTAATTACCGCTGTTTAAAAGTGAGCAGCGATGCATCTTAGCCGCGTGGATCAATTACCCTCGTTTTCCCTTGAGCGCAATATTACATCGATACAAGCGAATATCTATTTGTCCATAGTGTACTTTTAACAACGGGAGAGCGAATCGATACTTCAAGCCTAGCAATTTCGCTTTTTTTTTTCTCTGACGCGTTTCAAGTCGGCCCCTATAACTAAAAGAACTACCAACTAAGCAAACATACAAACGTAAAGCAATGCCAACTATGACAACAGTCGACAAAGCGCGATTTAGCACGCGGGCTTTGTTTTTCTCCGTTGCCGCCTCACCGAGCGGCGGCGGGCCAGAGTGACCGGTTGGCGCCGCAGGGAATCCCCTGGAGTGTGGCTGCGAGATCCTCTTCCTTCTCGGCTACCCGGACAGCTGGCAGTACCCCAACTGCGAGACGCCCGCCGCGCTGGCCAAGACGCCCCTCCGCGAACTCACGCCAAGCAGGCTGGGCTGCAGCGACGCCTCCGACGAGTGAATTCAATAAAGAAAAAACAAAAAGCGCCTCGCCGCCTATACTCGACGTTTCATCTCGCAACCGTCAGATGCGCTGAGCGCGAATGGGTTCCGGCATGGTCCTTTTTATTTTGTGAGTGCTGCCCCTTTATTCTTTTATGTGCTTATTTCATATTTTTGCACGCTTCGTGGCCGTTCGTGACCTTTGTATAATGCTCTTCAGCGGTTTTTCTATGTAGCGATTAACAATCCCCCAAAGATCAGTATACTCGGCCTGTGAGTGGTCAAAGAGCAATTCATGCATGGCAATCTCGCGAAGCCTTCATTCGTAAGACAGTTGTCAAAGGCTGAAGTGCAACTTATAGGCAAATTCACAAACTAGTTAAACGAAAATGGCAAGCTTATAGTTACGACATCTTGCTTTTCTGTCGTAGGTAGTTTTGTACAGCCGCGCTATATTTTAGTAACTACCCTCCGTAAGTGCTGTTTTTTATTAAGCTCACACTAGATGTTTTGCTCACCGTTCGCACTGAGGTGAGGGTGTGTGGAATACGGAAGTGTGGAATCATAGAAAGACAAACTAGGCGGTAAGGGATTAAGTAAGCTGCAAAGTGCATGCATGTGAACGATAATCTACAAAAGGACCCGCAGACGGAAGCCATTAACACTATCGTGTCACACCCTTAAAAGAGTACCTTAAGTGCCCCCCCCCCCCCTTCTTTTTTTTTGCTCTGTGCCCTTTTCTGATCATGTTAGCTCACCAACTTGCCCAGCAACCTACATTTAAGGTGTCCGCAGAATGTGTCTGCAAAATGTGTCTGCGGGAAATGGCGACATACAGATAACGGCCAGAAAATTAATTGAAAGAACTAGACGCCCAATAAATAACTGATAGATAATCACCAGATAAATTATACATAGCAATGAACTGAATAATAACTAATTATTAAAAAATTAGTTATAACTAATTCCTTTACAATTAAAAATAAAGGTACAAAATGGTTACATAGCGTCATGGGAACTTCATACTACTCATGGGACACTATGGCACCAAGTCAGGATGAGAAGTGTCGCGTGATTCAGAATGACTTGCGAAGAGTGATGACGTCACACTATAGTCGCATTACAAAGAGGTGTCACGTGATTCAGGATGACTTGTAAAAGTTACGAAGTCACATCGGAGTCACTTGACAAAATGTCAGGTTAATCAGGATCATCAGCGCAGCTACAAATACTAATGATTTCGCATTTCTTCATTGAGAAGAGTTAAGCAGCATCGAATATTTTTATTGTACTTTAAGACTATTTTCACTTTATGCCAAAAAACAAAAATGAAATATTGTGTATTTCCATTTTTTATGTAAATTCCAAATATTCTGAGATTGCACTCTAGAAAAATAAGATCAGCAGAAATCGAATAACAAGTTTATTGCAGACTCAAGTAGAATTACCCACCCGAAATTTTAGAAAAACATGGGACTTGGATTGAAACTTAAGTTTCCTCTTCGTAACAAAAAAAAATGTTTTATAGGCCTGCCCTATTCTTTTTGCAACTTTGGAAAGTAAACGTTTCGCTATGTCACTAGCACCGCAGCTTTTTTTCATACCGAAGGCTTCTGCCGTAAAGCCAGCAGTTACACGTTGGAGACTCTCGTAGTGACGAATCCGAACTCCACGAAGACTTCGAAATCTGTACAAATGATATTATAGTAATATAGTAGAATCACAAACAAAGCCCTGTTCACCTACGAGTCTACGTCAGATACTATACAGGGCTTGTTAAAAGAGTAGCCACACACAGTGAAACAGACACAAATATTTTGAGTGCAACAATGGACACACCCAAAGAAAAGCGGCATAAACGACTGCCAGTTTGTGAAGTATATGCAGCACATGTGAATGCTGCAACCTGTGTGCACTGCTAAGCATGGTGGCAGAAATACTGAAATGGTCACAGATACCTGAACGACTTCGGAGTTTTCCTCGTATCAACAATGAACTACTGCAGTGCTTCCATTCACACGTGAGTATACCTCACATCAGCAACAGAGACCGTGCATAATAATGTAAGCGTGATTGTGCGGCGATATTTACAGAAAGGATCTCATCGTAAACGGCGTTAGACGTGGAGAGCTTAAGTCCTTGCGTTGGGGGTGCTAACCAGGTGAACGGACGGCCAGGTGAAGTAGGCGCTCTAGCACGTAGTCTCACGGTGGCAGTTCTCGAGGACGCCGTATTTTCAACCGCTTCGGTGACAACACTACCGCCTCAGCACTGCAGAACTTACATGCATAACAATTCAAGTGCAAGCACATGGCGCAACCAATAAAGAGCACTCACATCTTTAAAATCATGGTCACGTATGTGGCTATGGAAGAATAGAAGGACGGAGACCAAAAGATGGGCAGCTTATACTGAATACAGAGGCATCTGTGGGCAAAGTTGAGAATGCATTTCAGCCCCATTTGCCTCTTGATCGAGCGTCGTTGTCGTGGTATCAGCCCGATGCAGATGTCCTCTGCCAGGTTGTTCTGGGAACCGGACCCCCTCCCGTTTCTTTTGATGACCATTATCGTGCTCATCCTTTTAATTTTTTGAACGTTGTCGTGAAGTAATAAATAAAAGGTCAAGTGGTAGCATGTGACCTTGATGTAAAGCGATTTACACCCACAGATTATAATGCGTGCGTATCAGATTTTTTTTTAATTCCTTTTCGCTACGCTTCGCCCCGCTGGGGTGGCGCAGTGGTTACGGCGCTCGACTACTCTTCCCAAGGATGCGGGATCGAATCCCGGCCTCGGCGGCCGCTTTTCGATGGAGGCGAAAAGCAAGGCGCCCGTGTGCTGTGCGATGTCAGTGTACGTTAAAGAACCCCAGGTGGTCGAAATTTCCGCAGTCCTCCACTACGGCGTCTCTCATAGCCTGAGTCGCTTTGGGACGTTAAACCCCACAAACCAAACCAACCCTTTTCGCTACGCTTCATGCATATATATATATATATATATATATATATATATATTGATACGTGGCAAGGTTAGTCCAGGCTGGCACAGCACACAAAATACAGAAACACAGCAGCGTCGACCTTATTCTAGCATCAATCGTTGCTACCACTTTGTCTTCTTCTGTGTCACTCTTGCTAATCGTTGTCATCTTCAAGTTGACGCGTTGTCATTTTCTTGCCAGAAATGAATTTATTGCTTTTCACGAGTGCAAAAATAAAATAAAGGAACAAAGCCTCAACAAGGATATTTTGATCACTCAGGTACGAAAGTAGGTGGAAGGCTCTGCACAACTTGAAACGTGAAAGCAACGATGTCTAATCGGATTATTTCGGTTATCAATTCATGCATTCCTCTCCCAAAGGAAAGAATGCGTTACCACCGTGCAAGTTTCCTTTCTTAATCTTTTCCCAAGGGAATGCAGAAAGAGAAAGGAAATGTGATAACGGACAGCATAACCGGTGAGGTTAGGTACGGTACCCACGACAGCCTGGGCCGAGGAAAGCTGCACCACACTGTTCAGCGCGCGCATGCGCATATTCTCGCTGATTTCGCCGCTGTGATTTGTCATGCGGTGCTTGTCTACCCGGCGGTCGACGCCCGTGCGTTCAGATAAAAAAAAATACATATTAGGAGAGTATACATTTGTACATGAGCTCTGCCGCGGTGGTGCAGTGGTTAGGGCGGTCGACTACTGATCCCGAGGATGCGGGATTCAATCGCGGCCGAGGCGACCGCTTTTCGATGGAAGCTCACAGCAAGACGCCCGTGCGCTACACGGTGTCAGTGCACGTTAAAGAATCCCAGCCTCAACTACGGCGTCTCTCATAGCCTGAGTCGCTTTGGTACGTTAAACCCTACAAACAAAACAAAACCATTTATACATGTCGATGTCAAGTTCGTTGCTCCGCTATATCGCCACATTAAAACACATCTAAAGATGTCACTGAATCTCTCATTAAACAAAGGTAACTACCCTGATTGTTGGTTTGTTTGTGTGTCCGTTTGTTTGTTTTAACTCTTCTTTTCACCAGTGTCGGAAAACGCCATTTCTGTTATGACATATGGACCAGACTCTTCCTTGGGTTAACTTCTCGACCTAAAGTTCAGTTTACCGGGCACTCAGCTCCAGTCTTATTTTTCGCCACACCTTCGGTCTTCAACTGGACACTCCCGTTCTGAGGCTACTTTCCGGAGAAAAATGTAGCTGGGAATTACTCTCACGAAAGCTTGTCTTTGCTGCACAAGAATGACCTAGGTGGCTTGGAAATGCCCTCGAATTGAAATTAAGCAAACGATTGTATAACTTGTTCACAATGCGACAGCATTAAAGTCTGATCTCCTCTCGGCCTGTTTCTCCTATGTACGTCACTGCTGCTCGCAGCATAGACTGAACCTGCGCAACCGCCGATACAGCCTCTTCAGAGACGTTTACCATGCGTGGTCTCCATCTCCTTTTGAGAGGATTTTCCACTGCGGTAGATGCGCGCGGCGTTGATTGTGGCTCCATTCCAACCTAATACGTGAAGCTGTCTAGACACGTCCCCATACAACCAAGCGCAGCTTTTGACAGGCCAAGTGACCAACGCATTTGCCGACTGCTTACGAAGCCATGTCACGTGGTGTCATGACGTCAAATAGCCCATCTACCAGTCAGCGCTATGTAAAAGCCATATATGAAAATACTAGGAGATATCTACAGTGTCTTCACAGCAGCCGTAGTTTTCCGCAAAGAAAGGTGTTAGGCAAGGAGACGCAATCTCTCCAGTACTATTCTCCTCTTACTTGGAGGAAGTGTTCAGACAGCTGGATTGGAACAATTAGGGATAAGGGTTTATGGAGAATATGCAGTAATCTGAGATTTGCTGAGAACATTGACTTGCTAAGTAGCTAAGGTAACGAGTTGCAAAGGATGATTAATAGCACAAGGGGGAAAATCAGAAGGTACGCCTACAAATTAACATGCAGAAGACCAAAAAAACGTTCAGTAGCATCGGGAATGGACAGCAGTTTACGATAATGTAGCAAGCCGCTGCAAGTGGTAACAGTATACATCTACTTAGGAGAGATAGTGGCCGCAGATCCGAACCACGAAAGAGAGATAAATATATGAATAAGAGAGCATTTGGCAAGTACTCTTACATCACGAATGGCAGCTTACCAGTATCCCCAAGGAGGAAACAGCTGCATCTTACCGGTACGTATCTATGGGGCAGAAACGTGGTGTAGCAGAACAAAAAGGTTTCTACTTAAATTGAGGACAACGCAGTGAGCTGCGGAACGAAAAATGGTAGGTGTAACGTTAAGAGATAGGAAATGCACCGAATGGTCCAGCGAACAAACTTGATTTAATGATATTCTATTAAAAATCTAGAAGAAATGGGCATGACAGGTCATGTAATGCGCACTCAAGGTAATCGTTGGTTCCTAAGGGTATCAAATTGGATTCCAAGGGGAGGCAAGTTAGCAGAGGGCGAAAGAAAGTTAGGTGAACGAATTAGGTTAGGAAGCTTGCAAGGATGAAAAGAATGCAACTAGCACAGAATCGAGCTGATTTGAGGCATATGGAGATACCTTCGTCGTGCAGTGATTATGGCCAGCTGGTGATGATGATTAAGGGTTATATGGGTTGTTAATAATGTCCGGCTACAAATGTTTTATAGCACCTGTCTCACGAAATCATGGCGGGTTTGTTGACGGTTGCAGTGAAGTCAGATCTGTACGCGCACACGAATGGGCTCGATACAGGGTCCATTTGCAAAACATAACTGACTGCAGCTAACACCGTTATCGGATTGACATCATCGCGATAGAAGTGCGAGGATTTAATTCCTCCTTGCAATTCGTTCCTCTTTTCGCAAGGCGTAACGCATTATCACCTCAGTCACCTCACACACCCGCGCAAGCTCAGTCCTGGGGTCTGTCTGGAAACGTTTAAAGCGCGCGTGTTGAAAGCTACATCCGGTGCCCTTATAACCTCGCTAACCGTCGCGATTCTTCCGCAAGACTACGTCCCACGTTTCCCGCTAGAGCGGTTGCGTTGCCACTAACGTCATCCACCATACCCTTCTCCTCGAAGGCCAACGTAAGGTGCAACATCCTCCCCCTTTGCACCTTTGACCCTCAATGTACGACTAATGGGGAATCCCCCGTATCAACTCACAAAACCCCTCTCCCAGACTCTTCTCTCCACTCGAAAATCTTTAGAGCACACATGTATGTTTCCTGCCTATACCTTTATGCATGGTGCTGGCGCCTCGCAGGAACTCACACATTCAATATCGCATAGATTGCGTTAGAATAAACTCTACTTAGAAGCGATACATAAGTACTGTCAAAGATAGAATTGCAATTTCACCAAAATTCCCTAGATGTCCTCGGTGACGGAGCATTTTCACCGCAGTGCTCTACGTGTACAGGAAGAAACTAGCACCGCGAGTTAAAACCAGAAGACATCACGAAGTAAATTCGATATGACATGCGCGTAAAGTGTAAAGTGTACGCACAAGGCAGCGAGGCAGTCACCCACGTGCGCAACTCGGGGCACGCGACGACACGGAAGCGCCCGTATTTATAGCGGCCGCGTCAGCTCGCGCGATGAAGGTCTCCTGTCAGTTGATGAGGAGGAGATCCTGCACGGACGCGCACTTCGAGGAAAGGGCTTCATTTGCGTAAGTTCGCGAACCGTGCCATCACCAAGGGCGAGCAATACAAGCCACGCGCTCTATGCCGCGTTGCAACACCACAAAAAGACAACCCGCCCCGCTTCTCCGCTATTTCACCTCCCCCAACTCCCCTCTCGCGCCTTCTTGCCAGCTCGTCTCTTAATAGGCGAGAAATGCCTGTGCCTGGCGACGATAGCAGCGGGAAGAGGACACACCTGTCTGGTTTCCACCGCCACCTGACCGGCGGCTAGGCTACCACCGTGAAAAGGATCTCCGGCTCGGCGAACACCGGCAAGCGCAGACGCCGCAAAGACGTCGCTCCTGACCGCCATGCGCGGAGTCGTAGGCGCAACAGTCCTTACATTGTGCCTCGCGCTGGGCGCGAGGTGCGAGCCCAAGTGCGAGGACACTACACGTCGGCATGCCCTAGTGCCAGAGTTCACGTGTTCGGGATTCAGCAGCCCGGGTGACTTCCAGAAGCACTTCAAGCATGACACCAAGACTGGAAGAGACCTATGGTTCACGCTCAAGGATAGCAAGCTGGAATACATTCCTGCAGGTACCTTATGTGCACTGTGCATTCTGGGGGAAAAGTTTGAGGGGCTGAAGAGGGTGCCGAGTTCCATGCATGCATGAGTGATGTCAGGCGTAGAAGGGAACTAAGTGGATTCTATGAGGAGGCAAACCTAAAACGGTACAGTAGAGATTCAGTGGGAAGATGAATGCCACGATTTTGGAGGCGCACGATCGCCACTATCTGGCATGCAGTACTAGAGTAAGTTGGAGATCTTGGGTTGGGCCTATGACCTGTACTGAACGTAGTTGCAGATGGTGGCGAATATAACATCGGCGCACTTCGTTTTGCTGCCCTCGCGTTATTTATATTCCCTAATATTAATCAGCATTCCATAACACGGTGCACTGTGTAATTCACGGTTTTTCCAACTCGGTCAATGTGCAACGTTCTGTCCCTCGCATTTCCCGTTTTGGGGAACTGATCACGCATTATTGTTTTAGCGGTCATGGTTAAAACCTTTTTTTTTTTTCGTGTATAGCCCCAGCAAGCTTAGGCCTCGCAGAAGTCTCGAGGGGGCCTCGAAGCCTCGATGAAAACATCCCCAAATTCATGAAGTCGTCGCACGCTGGGCGATGGCCAGAGTCATGCGGCGGCGGCGGCGGCGTGTAGCCGGGCATGGCCGCACTGTTCCAGTATAGTCCTTGATGGCGGGTTCAACGTTGCTAAAATCATCAAGAAAAAAGCATGTGTCCTCGTTGTAGCATCAGGGGACTTCATTCCTGCAATCAACCTGCAGAATTCAGCACCACAAAACATACGCAGCGATATGGAATTAGTAGGCAGTACAGTGAAAATGCGATTGCGTCCATAGCCATGCATTTCCCCAACCCCAATTCAGGCATGATCCGGGGGGCGAAAACCAGAAACAGCACAAAGCTAGTAAACGCTGCGGCCAAACGCAATGAAACGTATTCTAATTAACCATTACTACTGAACCCGACTACTGTACCAAAGTACCCGGATTCGAATCCAACCGCCGGCCTCTGCGTTTTGATGGAGCAGAAAAAAAGCGGAGTCCGTGTGCTGCGCGATATATGTGCACTTTAAAGAAACCGAAGTGGTCGAAATTTTCGGAGTCTTCCACAATGGCATCTCTTATATAAGATGACCAACCAAACCAACTAATCATGAACCCACCTCACATCACAGCAGCCATAAAAAGCATTTCATGCACAGCATTAGAAGCCGATCGGTTATATCTGGGAGCAAATAGCGCTGAATGACTGGCAATATTTCTGGGATACGCACCCATTACAAATACATGTACATATATCAGGTGCTCCAAGGAAGCCGATGATTAATTTTTAACAAGTGCCTTTTTAAGGCATGGAGATGGCCTCTGAGGCACAATTTTAATCTTGGCATACATCCGAAAACAGGGAATAATGTTAACGAGTAAGCTGGTTAAATTATTTTTATAATTAACTTTTAACTATTACGGTTAGGCATGCGATAATTGTAATCGGCCTTTAGTATAGCCGTATGAGTTTTGGAATTCGGAAACGTGGTTACCCTCGCCACTGTGGATCAACTAGTTTAGCCATCTGGCTCCAAAAGCGCGTTTTCAGAACACTTGCGCTCTGAGCACCAACTTTATCGCCGCCAATCAAAAATGATGGAAGTGCCAAGCCACCTTCTCTGTCCTGCTTGGGCTGGAGCAGCAAGAAGCGCGAGCACCATAGCGCAGGAGGCACACAGAAGATGACGCAGCACTTGTGCCATTGATACATGGCGCTATAGGCCGCGGGCTGCAGTGCTAGAGCGCAGGTTATCCGAAATTCATTGAGCCACGCACTCCCTGAGTACGAATTTCGAGTATCCTTACGTACGTATACGTAAGGATACTCGTGTTCTCTGTATTCTAATAATATTACATTTCTATTGCTAATGACCGGATACTAACCTCCTGTTGCAGCTAGATGCCTAGAGGTGATAGTTAAAAAGGTAATTATCAGAAATCAGCTCATCAGCTTATTAGCATTCTTCACTCAGCGCCCTAGAACGAATAATAATTTGTTCTTTAATATGCTCCTTGGGACACTGAAGACACTGCTGTCACGTGGAAGGGTTTTTATTGTTGCGCTACTTGTTGCCTAAGTTTAAGCCTAAACGTTAGCTAGGTGCGAACATTTTAGTCACCTTTTCTTCAAAACGAGCTGCAACTTCTGCATTGACACTATTCGTGAAGCCAACAATTAAAAAGTGAAGTAGTCAGTCTTTACAAATCAGTTAACTTGGACAAACGAAAGATAGGATAGGCGCCTTTTCAAAGCCGTGAGGTAATTACACTCGGCTATAGGACACTCCGTATTTAAAAGCTGGCTAACATTATTGCTGATTCCCCTGTGTGTGTGTGTGTGTGTGTGTGTGTGTGTGTGTGTGTGTGTGTGTGTGTGTGTGTGTGTGTGTGTGTGTGTGTGTGTGTGTGTGTGTGTGTGTGTGTGTGTGTGTGTGTGTGTGTGTGTGTGTGTGTGTGTGTGTGTGTGTGTGTGTGTGTGTGTGTGTGTGTGTGTGTGTGTGTGTGTGTGTGTGTGTGTGTGTGTGTGTGTGTGTGTGTGTGTGTGTGTGTGTGTGTGTGTGTGTGTGTGTGTGTGTGTGTGTGTGTGTGTGTGTGTGTGTGTGTGTGTGTGTGTGTGTGTGTGTGTGTGTGTGTGTGTGTGTGTGTGTGTGTGTGTGTGTGTGTGTGTGTGTGTGTGTGTGTGTGTGTGTGTGTGTGTGTGTGTGTGTGTGTGTGTGTGTGTGTGTGTGTGTGTGTGTGTGTGTGTGTGTGTGTGTGTGTGTGTGTGTGTGTGTGTGTGTGTGTGTGTGTGTGTGTGTGTGTGTGTGTGTGTGTGTGTGTGTGTGTGTGTGTGTGTGTGTGTGTGTGTGTGTGTGTGTGTGTGTGTGTGTGTGTGTGTGTGTGTGTGTGTGTGTGTGTGTGTGTGTGTGTGTGTGTGTGTGTGTGTGTGTGTGTGTGTGTGTGTGTGTGTGTGTGTGTGTGTGTGTGTGTGTGTGTGTGTGTGTGTGTGTGTGTGTGTGTGTGTGTGTGCGTGCGCGTGCGCGTGCGCGTGTGCGCGTGCGCGTGCGCGTGCGCGTGTGCGCGTGCGCGTGCGCGTGCGCGCGCGCGCGTGCGCGTGCGTGCATTCATTGTGAGAACTGTGTTGTGGAAGATGACGCTTTTGCCGCATTCTGATCAGCATTTAGCAGTGCTTGGGCTTCGACAATTCGTTTTGCACCTTAATGAGTCAGACTCCCCATGTGAACTCAAGCGTTAACCCCGCAGGCTTCCTGGGCGAACACCAGGCGTCCATGTTAGAGTTCAGCAACGTCACCCTGGGGACCTTCTTGGAGCCGGATTCCAACCGCAGTCTCTTCTCTGGCCTGGAGCCGTCGCTCAAGCGGGTCACCTTCACGCAAGGCAGCAGCCTTCCTCGCACGTGGGCCACGCTGCGTCCGTTGGGCAGGCTCGAGGAACTGGTCTTCTTCGAGATGACTGGGCTCAACCTGACGCGTGACTTCAACGAACTGCCCGCGGGGCTGCGAAAGGTAAAAACGATCCCGTGTTCTGGCCTCTCTCTGCGAGTGACGAAGTGATGGCGAAACTTGCGCCATTTCCTGCCTTCCTCACCCCTCCCCTTAGGGCATCAAGTTCTGTTTTGCCCCTAAAGCATCTGGCTGCCATTAAAAATGCCCCATCCGTGCCGATCCGTTATAGCAAATATGACGGTGCCAATTTTGCAGGTATTGTCAGGTGGAAATAAAGGTATATGTGGGTAGGCAATATCTGAGCGGTGATGGAGTGCTCCCCTATGCCTAATAAGCAATACAGCACTCGATCTGCTCTCAGAAAACTATCTGGTGCTTTCGTGCATAAGGTACTGTACATTGTGAACAAAATACACTTTGTTAAGCTTGCTCGCGATTGCTCTTCATTCCAGTTTTTAGAACGGTTGCATTTCCGTGTATCCACGGTATTAATACACGGAATATTTTGAACACGCTGCATTTGATCGGGCATATTTAAGTACAGGGGGATCCACTTCTAGTTATAACCCGGTCACTACTTTCAAAGCAGTATTGCGTAGGATGCAGGCGCTTATCGAAGAAAAAAAAAACGTATATGCACAATGGGACGCGGAGGTAATGCTTCGCAAGGCTTGCCGCCTAGCTTTATGGAATGGCCGGGTCGGACGCAATGATGCTTTGAAAGCAGTGGTCGTCTTATAGTTAAAAGTGGATCACCCTGTACATCGTGACTACACAGCAAACATTAACTACGTCTATTCACATAAGTGCTGCGTCGCGTATCTATGCAGTGAAGCCTGCTTTTGGAGTGTATTGATGGTGTGGTTTGGTTTATGGAGTTTAACGTCCCAAAGCGACTCAGGTTATGAAAGATGCCGTAGAGGAGGACACTAAAATTTTCGGTCACCTGGTGTTCTTTAAAGTGCACTGACATCACACAGCACTCGAGCTTTTCGCCTGCATCGAAAAGCGGCCGCCGAGGCCGGAATTCGGTTCCGCATCTTGGGCACAGCGGTCGAGCCCCTAACCACTGACATCACACAGCACTCGAGCTTTTCGCCTGCATCGAAAAGCGGCCGCCGAGGCCGGAATTCGGTCCCGCATCTTGGGTACAGCGGTCGAGCCCCTAACCACTGCACCATCGCGGTAGGGCCAGCGTGTGTTGAATACAAGCATACTGCATGCAAGTGTACTGACGTCACTGTTCTGCATACAAATTTTCTGAAGCTCTAGTGTATGAAGCAGCGTATTGCAACGATGGTACTGAAACAACGTTTTCACTCGGCTATTCCACTCCTATTAACTTCCGCAGTTTCACTTGTTCAGGCGACAGCCGTACCAGCCTCGTTAGAAAATATTCCATCGGCGACCGTTGTGTTGACGAGGCCGGTCGGTAATCCCAAAAAGATAGCGTGGCAACAGCCGTCGTCTAGCCACCGAAGCGGAGAGTGCGATTATAGCATACACAACAGGTATTCATATGGCCACAACTGGCAAAGGCCCCCAGTATATGCAGCCCCTGTGGACCACGAGAAGCCATAATTTCTCCCATGGCTTCCCATTCGCTCGTACTAGCGAACCTCCGCATAGCGACAGTTTTCCCTTCTTTAGTATCCAAAACTGTGAGTAGCGATTCGTCTATAGCACTCCTGGCGACACCATACAATCTCCCGCTGCATATAACATAAATCTGCCAATTAAGCTGGAGGCTAGCTGGCGAAAAGCGTTCGAACCAACCATATATAAACTCACAATGAGCCATGCATTCATGACTTCGCCCTCGCAGCGCATAAGCAGTATTTAGTGCCACCCGCATTTTTCCCCCTCCCAGGTGGTGATAGTGCGGACAGGAGTGGGCACCGTAGAGGACGACTGGATGTCTTCGCTGCTGAACCTGGAGAACGTGCGCATCCAGAGCAGCACGCTGGACAAGTTCTCCAGGGGAATGCTGCCGAGGCCTGCGCCCAGGCTGCGCAAGCTGACCATCGGGTGAGCATCGGCTGCGCGGGTAGCCGAAGAACCTCACTAATTCATCCCCTCCTCTACTTTCCTGTTTTTAATGCCTACGCACTTTCATCTTTGTTTATTGTACATGTTGCATTTTCAGATCGCAATGCATCTTTGCATGCCGACGCAGTAAACCTCGGAACTCATTCTCAAAATATTCGTTGTCAGCTCCTGGTTACCGACGCCAGAAATTTCCCGCATCCGTACCCAGTACACTGGTCGGCAGACGATAACCGTGCTATTGATAGCGAAAAAATAAGGAGGAAAGTTTTTTTGGTTGTAGACAAGCGTCTTCTACACCTTGGAAGCAAATCTGAGTATATACGTTACACTGCGAATGCGAAAAAAAAAAGTATACTTCGACGTTATCCTCAGTTCCGTAGCAGTGATTGAAATGCATATTTCAAATCTTGTGTTCTGTGAAATTCCTCAACACAAAATGGCTTTAACACGCCCCCCTTTTATTTCTGAAAATGGCGTAATGAGGAGCAGTCATAGTGCATAAAAATAATAAAACCTTAAGGGGGAACTTACGGACGATTACGTGCTGTTAATGCGAGAGCCAACGGATTTCGATGGCGGTCAGACATTACGTTGTCGCATTAAAAAACTGTATTACGGTTCATAATCTGCCATTTCTTGGGGTGATCTGGGATATGCGTGCCTACACGGGGAAGACATTTTTCATGCACCCAGCAGCTCACTCCCACCTTTTGCAGCTATTTTTTCCTTGTGAGCAGGAGCAACGTACGTGATTGACTGCTTTCCCATTTTCTCCAAGACATGTGTTTTTGTCTGCCTTCCTCTTAAAAAATGTTTGTATTTGTGTACAGTCAATAGCAGCAACGTATGAAATAGTTCTGTAGGTTTCGTACGCTTAATGAAAAACAAAATGATAAAATAAGATAAGCAGAAGTAAAAGCGTTCTTAAAGCTGCAGTTTGCGTCAGCTGATCAAAGTCCCAATCCTCATTTCATCGCGCGTAATAAGGATCCATAATTAGTTCCCTGGCGCCAAACGCAAGCCAGTCACAGACCTTTCGCATATATGAAAACACTGGTGATTTACGCTTGTTTTTGTAGCGCGATTTAGCGCCTTCACAAAGCTGCGCGTTTCTTTTTCTTGAAGTGAGGGAGGTTTTGTTAGTGTACAACCGAAGACAATGCATGCGTCAATGTGACTCAAGTGCAGCACTTAACAATGGGGTGCTTAACAAAGCGACCACCTGTACCTTTGCGCGCACACGAAGAGTCGGGTTGAAGGTAGAGCAGCCGAAAGTGCGCATTGGTGGGTTAGTTGGTTCTGCGTATTGTAGATGAAGTTAGCGCAAAAACTTTCACGAAGACAGAGAAAGAGACACGTCTCTTCTCTGTATATTTGGGTGTGGCTGAGGGATTAAAAAGGAAACAGCGAGCATGTGCAAAGATCGTCGGGACAGCAAGACACACATCGCGAACCTGCGATACGGTTATCATAAAAACGAGTAAAGAAAAACGCATGCAGCGTCGTAAATCTACAAAGACGTGTCACTAGCGCATTGATCAGATAGCTTTTGATATAAAAGCCTCTGGGTAAAACCAAGCTTTTACATTGGACGCGCTGCTGCCAAAATCGTATGTCCTCAAACCGTTCCCTACAGATACTGGCACAGGCATAAACATGCCTCACAATATTCGAGGTTTTTTAGTTATGCTTTATTTCTTCACTTTATAATGGCCGCTGCATCAATGATCGGCTACGGGAGCACGCAAGAAATATAGATCATACACCAACGAAACCTCTAATCTTGTGGAGCATGTTTCCGCCTGTGTCGGCAGGACCGCCAATGTAGAAGCTCGGCTTGTCCTAATGTCACTTCGCGAGTGGCATTTCTTTGAAGATTTAAGGTGATAATTGTGTTTTCCCTAACTATTTTTTAACATAATCGTAACGCTGTGTGTGCTTGCAGCGCCCGGCATCTTTTCGGGGGCTCATTGTTTCCTTTTTTATTCCCTCTGTCACACCCCAATAAACAGTTGGTAGTAATTAACACCTGTCTTTCGTCGTATTTTTCTCTTCCATGTCTTTGTCAAAGTTCTTGCGCTAATTTCATCTACAACAAGAACAGCCGAGTAAAACAATTTTATTTCTCTCACAGGGACAGCTCTCTGATGTCGCTGCCTGAGGATTTCGGCCAGGACTTCCCCGTTCTGACCCAAGTGAACCTACGTCAGAACCTGATAAGCAGCTTCGACGAGCGAAGCCTGTCACCGCTGCGAAACAGCAACAAAACGACCGTCGTGCTATCCGGTGAGCCCATAGATTCAGCCATTTCCGTGATTTTGTCATTCACTGCTCCTCCTTTCTTTTTTTAATCACCCTCTGCCCATTCCTACGTAATTGTGTCGCGATGTTATGATACTGCGTCCAAGACGTCATTTGTTGAGCGAAGGGCATCAGAATGAGCTGCGCTCGCGCAGGTGGTGAGTACCAGAGGTGATTTACAAGTGGTACTTGCAAAAGTATGACTGAGCGAACTTACACGCTTCGAACACAAGTACTAAAGTCCACTTGTAACTTCCCTAAGTTGGTCTGAAAAGGGGTTAAAAAAGAAATACCCCCATTGTTTTATTTTCTAGAGTTCCAAGCAAAGTGACGATGCATATAATGCACTGTAATTTTATAGAAATTGGCTAGTTCATTCAGTTTAACATCCCACAGTTACTGAGGTTATGAGTGACTTTATAGAAGAGGGCTCCGAATAATTTCTATCACCTGGGGTTCTTTAATGTACAATGATATGACAAAGTGCACGCACGTTCACCTTGCGTTTCACATCCATCGAAACATAGCAGCCGCGGCCGGGAACGAACACGGGTACCCGGCTGAGTAGTCGAACGAGCTAACCACTGAGCCACCGCGGCGGGAATTTCGCGGGATTCAGCTCTGCAACGTAATATATTCATGCGACTGGCACTGATGGTAACAAATACAAAGCTCCCCGTAAACGAAAAATGACGGACGATTACTATACCCGGTGACACGACGTTTAAGCGCAACTGTTGAGATATTTGGACCATAGGCGATCGCATACGGAACATGCAGCGCCGAACGGCGGCAGGATTTGGCCTGACATCGATGGCGCTTCTCTGTACGGCCGGAGCGTTTCGTAGCAACCGCCACCGAAGAGGGAGCATGACACACTGCACCACTCTCGCCCTCCTCTTTCCTTCTTGCGTTTTCACCTACCCCTGCCGTAATCTCCTCTTCCACTTTTCTCCTCATGTTTTCGCCACATTCTCCTTTTCCACCTTCCTTCTCGGCCCTCCGTCGTACCCTCCTCCTCACTTTCTTCGCGCCCTCTTCGCTGTCGCCGTACTTTCATCCTCCGCTGTGCTCCTGGCTCACTCTGTCGTTTGATCAAAACACACCAGATTTCAAGTTGAAGTCCAGTGTGCTGTCCCGTCAGTTCTTTTTGCCGGTATTCGTTGTTTTTTCGCGTTAGTTGCAATACCTTAGTCGTTTATACAAACCAACCAACTAGCCCAACTGTCTTCTTTGACCCATCTGCTGTTTTACACGCCGAGGCCAAAGCCGCTCAACCCACGAGCGAGTGCCTAATAGCTGCGCTCTAAAAGGAGGCAGCCATCCTTATAGATTATCGTCTCATGGTTTCACACCACTTAACTAGCGTCGTATTACCGAACTCTCAAGTTTATTGAGCAGTCTAATACTGTGGACAGCTCACGATGGGATCGTGGCAGGTGGGAAGAAACTATACTGCGCGCTTATACTGTAGCATACCTTGCCACTGACCTTGATTTAAGAATAATGCGTCGCTCTGGACAGCGCATGGCATCAACCTTCGTGAGATACTAAGACCATGAAGGCGCGCTGTGCTAAAGTGCTTTAATGCTCATAATGCAAGTGCCTCCGATTCGCCAATGTGCCTGTGAATGATATTTAGGAAAAAGTTGAAACAAATGATATTAAGACTGGCTGAAAGCACACTAAATACAAATACAATTACTAAATACAAAGGATGTACTACTTTCTGGTTTTTCTTTCATCATTTCGTGCATTTCGGGTTGCACATATAATTTCAAATGTCTAAGTAAGCTGGTTTGGTACGAAGCTGTGTGGGATAAATTACATAGAAACGGTGTCTCAATAATTGTGGTTATTTTCCTGTCGTGACGAAAGCAGTAATATCGGCACCGTGCAGGTCACCCAATTTATGCAGCTATCGGTCGAAGCTACACTTCTCATACTTACTCCGCGGACTCATCAATAACGACAAAATAAAAGCTCAACATCACCAGCATGACACCCTTTCTTAAGAAAAATTTATAATTGAGAAAAGCGGTAGGGTTCGAATATTTTTAAATCCAAGAACGTCTTAACAATTAACGCAAGGGGCGGATTGGCAGCGGGGAAATTGTCCAACAATTGTCCAACCCCCTGCCAAGCACGGCGTACGTATTTATTTGTCCTCAATTACGACCTTCCCTGGAGTTCCAAGTTCATGTTATCTGAGTGATCAAATTATACCCGCTCTTCTGCCGCGATCGCTTCTGCGGTGCTAGTTACAACCATTACCAAAAGCAGAGGCCAATATTTGCATTTCTGGGTCGTGCTGTGTGGCTTGTTCTGTACTACCGCTAATGTTCTTGCTCCCTTGGAGAAGAAGTGACTATCATCTTCATCCATTCGTAAGTTACAACTTCCATGAATGCTTCAGCAGCCCCGTTAACCGTCAAGGAAAGAGGACTCTCGGTGTCTTTACTTTTGACAAATGATTTACACTGTGTAATAAATTAATTCGTGTCTACCGAATGCTGTACAGGAAACCCTGTGCACTGTGACTGCAAGGTGGCATTCCTGCTCAGCTATCCCGACTCCTGGACCTACCCCGAGTGCGACTCTCCCGAGGAACTCAAGGGCGTCGCTCTGAGGGAGCTCACCGCTGAGAAGCTCGGCTGCACCGGGGCGAGCGAGGAGCCCTGACAACGTGCCAGGACCCGCACTGCACAGTGCCTTCCTCCCAATGACGGAGGAGGAGTTGGTGGTTAAAGTTCCGGCGATTAGGACTTATCAAATAGAATTAGCGTGACTTGCAGGGTGCGGAAGATTATCAACATTCTCACAAGCCGCGCAAGTCGAACGCCTTTTCCTGATGCACCACCTGAGCGAGACAATAAAAAGTTAACAGAAATGCTCTTGTATGTCTTTAAGACTACCAAAAAAATAGGTCTTGGTTATCTAGTTGTGTTCCTTGTTCACGAACACAGCCAGCGAAGTATGAAAGTCCCATTCAATTTTAATTTACAAAAAAAAAAACGCTACGAAGGAATTTATCTTCGTTGATGCTACTATGGTCCGTTGCTTTTAATGCTCTAAGTGCACAAATTTAAACATATTGAAAATTTCCGGTCGAGTCACAACTCTGGTTCCCAATCGATGCTTGCAAACTAGGATTCAACTGTTGTCTTAATTGTTCAATTCCTTCTTTCTCGTATTTTTTTTTTCTTTGTACAGCAGGAAGAGATGAGAAAGGTTTTAATATACCTATTATTAAGCTTCCTCGAATTAGTTGAAAATTCAGACGTGGCAAGACCAGAGACAAGAACTAAAACTCAAAGTGATAAGTACACAGGTCAACGCTTCCGGACTAGTCCGTTCTACTTCTTCTCCATACTGAGTGTTCCGGTCTTTTCTCGCTCCACCGTTGTGCTGTTTACATCTTCTTGTGTTCCCGCCTTTTATTGCTGGCCCTATATAATATTTGAACCACGCCAATTAGTCTGCATGGCCACCCTGTTGGAGGAAAAAATTCCCACGGGCTTTTTTCCATTTCTGCTCGTTTCCTCGCGCCGAGAAGAGACAAGGGAGGTGAATGTGCTTTTGCGAGCCGGTCGCGTAATCTTCCGCGTCCCACGACAAGCGAGAGACGCACCACGTCTGACAGCAGACACTCGACGTCGTTCCGGCGATAGAGATAGTATGCGCGTGCGGTTTTCCCCAGGTTCATCGGTCGCCATGGCAGGCTTGGTGTCTTTTTTAGTCTTCGGATTAGAACGTGTCAAGTTATGCTAGCAAAGTTAACTGATCGCCATCTCAGAGTCGCGTTACTTCTCCGAGCCGCATTTCGTTTATCTCTTCAGCAACATAGCGTCGGAAAAAACTAACTTGGTAAAATCATCTTGCTTTAAAGAAGAATGCAGTAAGCAGCAGCAACAAATCTTTCTAACGAATGGGAGAAGCTCCTGGCCAGTTTAATCTGTATAGCTTTTTACGTCTATAAGTGTCGCGAGGTACAGTCGCGAGCAGAAAATACTCATTACGATTCGGCGTTCCAAATTTTTATTCGCATTGCATAACAAAAACAGTTATTTTTTTGTTGCCTTCATGCGCAAGAACACAGGTGTATTTACTGTCATAAGTACACAACCCGCACTGATTTTCGTTATGCTACGCGTCAGAGGAGCATGGGGGCCAAAGCATCGTTCATATGACTCTGCGTGTGTATACAGGTAGGAGCAATATAAAAAGCAACACTCATTTGGTTCACCTCAACGAACTAAGGATCTCTTTGTTGTTAGCGGGAACGAGAAAGCTGATTAAAATGCTGCACACGCTCCTAACGCTGTTATCAACCAAATCAACATGGGTGAAGTTCATATACTGAGAAAGTCAGAAATAAATGGCAGGCTTAATTCATGGGATAATTTCAACTAAACAACAAACTGCATCTGTTTAAGCCTATAGTTGAGGAATGGAAGTCATTCTCTCATCAAAAGGGCATTAATGAAACAACCTTATGTCGCACACATACACATATAACATACAACTTTATGTTCCTCAAACAAGGAATACCTGCATGTGAAGCATGTGGTGATGACTTAACAATCTACCATGTTCTACTGCTATGCGCAAAACTTGAGGAAATAACGAAGAAGCATTTTAAATCTATCTATTAGGAACGCATTCCATTTCGTCCAAGCCTCTCGCTAGAAGAAAAATTACGTGTTAAAATTTAATGCGTTTTCGATTTTTTAAGGTGTAAAACCTCCTAAACAAATTTTGACCTATCAATAAAAAAATGAAGTTTTAATGCAAGAATATGCTTAATATTTTTTGGCACATGGTGGTCTTTGCTACGTAATGATGCCCCATAAAAGATAGCAACACAAATATTTATTTATACCTGCAGAAAAAAAAATGAACAAAAAGGATGTCATCCTGTACACGCAGAGGGAGTAATAAGCGGCTGAATAGTAATAAAGCGTTTCCTGTCACAATACTTCAGACTCCATGTAACAAACGCAGCTTAGTCGAGGTAACATCTCACATACTTATGAACAGCGCCAACGCTTTGACCTCCATCACGTGACCTTTGTTGCACGTCACCGTGTAAGGCCGTGGTATCGCCGACACCGCGGTGACTGTCCAGGGTGATGGCCGGACAGCATTGCTCGGGTGTCAGTTTCAGGAGAAATGAACTCAGATTGCCGATTGTCATCCTCGCTCATGACCCCTACCACAATGCCCTCGATCCTCTCCTCCTTCTTCACGTCCTCTCCACGCTTCTTGTATAGTAAAAGAGAGAGAGAGAGAGAGAGAGAGAGAGAGAGAGAGAGAGAGAGAGAGAGAGAGAGAGAGAGAGAGAGAAGGGTTCAACGCTGCTAAACCGAATGTGGAGCAAAAGCCTTAGCTGCGGGTGACCAAGCGTTCGTTTTCCTCTTCGTCTTCTTCTCGTTCTTCGTCTTCTTCTTCGCCTTCTTGTTCTTCTTTGTCTTCTTCTTCGTCTTTTCCTTCGTTGTCTTTTTCTCTGTCGTGTCTTTTTCGTCTTCGTCTTCTCCTTCGTCTTAGTCCTCATCTTCTTCTTCTCTTCATCTTCATCTTCTCTTCACGACGTAGCAACAAAAATCTCGGTAACCTAATATTCACACCACCATGCAAGTGGAGTTACTAAACTCAGACAGTACAGAACGCATATACTTACTGCTATCATTTTTGCCAGGAGCTAATTGTACTATACGCGCTGTGCACTGATATTGGCACGCCACAGGGTCATGTTACCAAGACTGAGGCATTTTCACTGCTCAAAATTATGGACGCTTAAAGCTGACTCATTCAGGTTAAACTGTAATATTCTTTTCTCAAAGAGTGAGCCATTATTATCCGGCCTACAATGACATCACTAGACCCGATGCCCGCAAAAGCGATTGGGTATTTGCAATGGAGCTGTATAGCAGAAACTTCTCCGCATGTTAGCAACTCGGCATAAAAAAAAAACCAGTGCAGCTAACCGGAGTCGAACCTGTAAGAAAAATGAGCTCTTGCCGTCAAACGTGTGTAAACATGTGCCGTCAAACGTGTGAAAACGTAAGAACGAGAGCACGACAGGCGAAAAAAAAAAAGAACGATCACGACGCTCTCTGCCACCATTTACTAGTGCACAAAGTGAGGGCGCACGTGGCACATCAGACGGTTGACCACTGTCGCAATTGTCATGTTTCCTCATATTGAGCCCCTGGCAAAAAAGAGAAGTTCTGCCACAGACGCGTCCTCCACTTTACTTCGGGAGCGCCTGTACACCACGAAGAAACTCAGTGCCACACCAATTCACTGATTGATCATGCATCTGAGTTTCTGCATCGTACTCGAACAAATCATTTTTTTAATCTTCGCTGCAGTTCAACCCAGACTGACCACTACGGTCACTTTCACAGCCGAGCTGCAACTAGGAGACAAGCTCCAATACCAAAGTTTTAGTTCACATTGTGCCATTTGCAATAACCTTATTTATGTACATCATTACGATAAGTATTCATTCCATTAAAAATACAGATTTCCTGATCGTACGAACCGTTAAACCTATTAGTTTTCCCGATATTCGTGGCATGTGAAAAATGTAAATCCAAACTTCAACGCCGGCAGAACAGCATCATCGCTTCTTAAGACTTATATACAAACTAGCAGTCGAGCTGGAGCTACTCGTGCATGTTAACGACCGCCTTCGTCTTGCCAGTGGTCTCTTTTTTTCTTACTTTCTCAGCGCTCAAGACACGACACAGCAGCCTGTCAGCGCGGAGTGTCACGCGTCTCCCATCGCAGGGCCAACGTAACACGAACGCTATCCAAATCCGTGCGGTCAAGCACCCAGGAAGACGGAGCCGCTATCTCAAGCTCACCGCAATCTTATAAGAAAGCCCCCGTCGCTCTTGAGCGGCTCAGTTTTTTGCAAAAGCATCGCCCGTGCGGACGACACTATAGAGGCCCATATATAGGCAGCAGGCGACCAAGAGCGGAACAGCGATCGAGGACAAATATGAGCACGGGCGCGGTGCTGCTGGCGCTGGTTGCGGTGGCGGTCGCGTCGCCATCGTGTCTAGACACCAGCAACCACTACTACGACGAGCGAGAGTACACATGCCAGGGCTTCACAAGTGTGTCGGACTTTGAAGAACACATTCCCAGAGACCTAACGTATCCACGGTTGCGGTTCGTGCTGAAGGAATGCCTCGTCGACCATATTCCTGGATCTGCGTTCATCTCGGTGCCCGCGTTGTCCCTAGACTTGGACAACTGCAAGGCCAAGACATTCTCGAAGGCGGGTGCCAATCCGTTCGTCGGGCTCGAGGAGATCGTGTCCCGGATTGGCTTCATGCACAACAGTACTTTGCCGGAGTCGTGGCAGCTCCTCAAGAACCTTAACAGGCTGAAGGAAGTGGCCTTCTACATGATGGCCGGCCTCGACCTGACGCGCGACTTCAATAACCTGCCGCAAAGCATACGGCGCGTGCTCATTTTCCGCTCGAGCATCGCGCGCATCGACGACAACTGGCTGTCCGGCATGAGCAACCTGGAGGAAGTGTGGATCCAGGAGAGCGACCTCAAGTACTTCCACCGCTCCATGCTGCCACGGCCAGCGCCCAAGCTGTGGCGCTTGCACTTGCAGTAAGCCCTCTGCCATTGCATGCGAAAGCTGCGGTCGGCATCCTTTTTCAATAATGACTGAGTCACATTTGAAAGCGCTAATGAGAAAACCCGCTGAGAGAAAGCACTAACGAATAGGACTAGAACTCAGCTCACGTGGTGTCATTGGTAGTGGCTGTCATCATGGTAGTCAAAAAGTAATATCGCCCAACTTAATTTATTATTCGTTATTGGCATAGGTTTCGGGACCTGAGGCCAAGAGCACCCGTTGTGGCGACTTGCTGGCTGTATACGCATAAGTAAGGGTATCTGGCCATATATGTAATGAGCCGCGACAAACATATATTTCAGTTCGCGACTCATTTCGTTTTTTTAACACGCGTATGTGAAGGCGGAAATGAAAGGATTTTTTTCTCTCCCCTTCCAGGGTTACGAGAGGGAAAACTGATGGGCACAGTTCTTCAATTGCCAGCCTCCTAGAGACTGTCTTTATCCATCCTGTACAGAATATTCGCCTGGGCAGAGGACGCGGTTAAGTTAGGCATCGAAATTTTTAATCGATTCCTCGTCTAAGTTTATATGATAAAGATTGCGTGCTTCCGTAAATATTCAGCGCCGATTAATCTAGATCGTCCCAGCATGACCTGAGGTGATTAACACGAAACTGTTAACTATGATTCTTCATCGACCATGGAGAAAAGTACTAGCGAATCGTAAGAGACATCGGGTTGGTGAGAACAAAATATAAAAGAAAATATTACAGCCGCTTACCATCAAGTTACTGCTAGTGACCAGCACTATTTCTAGAATGCCTAACACAAAGGTGGCATCAAGACTGATTACCACTGACTCAGAACTCTATTGCTACTGTTTTTTAACTAACACATATAGTTACAGCAGCTCTAATGATTAGGCAATTTAATGGCTGAGGGAAAGTATCCCATGCATCATAGTCGGGGTTAGGTTTGGATATGTTTACGGGGTTTAATATCCCAAAGCAAATCAGGCTATGAAGAACGCCGTAGCGGAGGGCTCCGTAATTATTTTGACCCCTTGGATTTTTTAAACGTACACTGAAACCGCACAGTACGCGAGTGCAAAGCGTTTAGCCTCTACCGAAACGCGGCCGCCGATGGCGAGTTTAAACACGGTCCACTGGTTCCAATTACGTTCCCCATATTTTTTTTTCTTTTCCGAGCATGTATAGTGTTCTACCTCTATGCCCTAGAATGGGGTATGCGAACGTGACGACGATATCTACGACGACGACTACGCGAAACCACGGATAGGTCCCGCTCTAAACCTGTGCATTTTTAGTTGTCTATTAGTAGTCTCGTGAAAGGACTAAATGAAAACCAACGGCCGGGCCACATTTTTGTGAGCCCCATGTGTGTTTCATAGCTTTTCATAGGGCATTCGATTTATCCCCTTGAGCAATAACACACACTCGATGCACGCTTTAACTCCTCATAAACCGACCACGGGTACAGGGTTGCGCGAAAAAATTCTCGCATGGAACAGCGTGTCAAGAAGAATCGTAATAGCCCTACGAACTCCTACCGCCTACCTCACGTTCATGATACCAGTCATGTTCTTGGCCACTAAGGAAACCGATTGGAAAAGCATGCGTTCATAGTCATGGTAAAAAACGCCCACATAACTTTCTACTTGGCACACATAAGAAGAGAACAAACAGCCACTGATGTCAATGAAAGCATATGGGATATTTTTTGGTGCTGATCAATATGAGTAATGTAACCGTGCAAATAAGTGATTAGAAAGTATAGAAGAAACAACCACATCCCTCCAGTGGCATCCGAACTTACGACCTCAAAATTTCACGTCTGGTGTTCAGCTGACGCTGGTACGGTGACAGATGTTCAATCTTCTAATTTCTTGGGTATTTATGTCACGTGTAACCTATCCTTGAGAGTGTTCGCCAGCGCCAGCCTCCTGTATAGCGGTGGATGTGGAGCGCCCTATATATGAGACTGCTAATGTCCCGTACGCGACCTAACGGAATTGGTGGGAGCTGTGTGGTCCCGCCAGCGGAAGGTTGCAGAAATTCCTTCTACTCTCTAATCACTTATCTTTATGGTCACATTATTCGCATTGATCAACGCCGAAAAACATGCCCTATGCTCCTTTGGATCGGTGGCTGTTGACTTACTATGTGCGTATTTCATAGCGAAACCCCTCATTTTCGCTGAATTTGTTTGCTCTTTAGCTTAACGGGGGCTTCAAATCTGGTGGCCTTGACGCCATATCTAGCCTACAAGGGTTATCACACAGCTCCAACCCTATCCGTTAAATCGCTTTCCTACGTTACACTCGCGATAGCACATAACATCCCACGTCGGCCGCTATGCAGGAGGCTGGCGCTGGCGAACACTCTCAATGATAGGTTACACGCAAGTTACATACCTAAGAAAATATAGGATTGAACTGCAGCCGTCATCGCAGCTCGGTCCGTAGGTCATCAGACGTGAAATAAGAAGGTCGTGGGTACGGATCACACCGGCGGCGAGTGGTTGTTTCTTCTTCTACTTTGTAATCAGCTATCTCTGCGGTTACATTATTCACATTGATCGACACAAAAAAAAAAAAAAAAATCCTAGGCTTTCTTTTGTGCAAGTGGCTGCTGGCTCCTTTCTTATAATGTAATACATGGTTAGTAACTCTTGGTGTCAACACGTGCGCGCGTAGCAACTTTCCTTGGAGCGCCAGTGTGTTCAACTCGACCGCGCATCGAAACCAAATGTCATACGAAGTGCTACCACCTCTGTGCATACGGCATTTTTCTTAGATGTGCGGCTGTGTCAGGAAGAACGGCTTCTGTAAAAGCGCAATCGGCCTGCTAGAGCGTTCGCCCTAAGAGTTCACGAGCCTGTATATGTATCTCAAAAGGACCTCCTCATTGTCTTCGCATTTGTGTGTGTGTGTGTGTGTGTGTGTGTGTGTGTGTGTGTGTGTGTGTGTGTGTGTGTGTGTGTGTGTGTGTGTGTGTGTGTGTGTGTGTGTGTGTGTGTGTGTGTGTGTGTGTGTGTGTGTGTGTGTGTGTGTGTGTGTGTGCGTGCGCGTGCGCGTGCGCGTGCGCGTGTGCGTGTGCGTGTGTATGTGTGTGTGTGTGTGTGTGTGTGTGTGTGTGTGTGTGTGTGTGTGTGTGTGTGTGTGTGTGTGTGTGTGTGTGTGTGTGTGTGTGTGTGTGTGTGTGTGTGTGTGTGTGTGTGTGTGTGTGTGTGTGTGTGTGTGTGTGTGTGTGTGTGTGTGTGTGTGTGTGTGTGTGTGTGTGTGTGTGTGTGTGTGTGTGTGTGTGTGTGTGTGTGTGTGTGTGTGTGTGTGTGTGTGTGTGTGTGTGTGTGTGTGTGTGTGTGTGTGTGTGTGTGTGTGTGTGTGTGTGTGTGTGTGTGTGTGTGTGTGTGTGTGTGTGTGTGTGTGTGTGTGTGTGTGTGTGTGTGTTTCTATTGGCATGCACAAATCCGACCACGTGCGCTTAGCGCTTATATCTAGCTTTCACCCTGCTAATATGTTAAATCTGAAACAAATAGACGGGAGCTGGGCGCAACACCGCAACAGTTTTGCAACAGTTCGAAGTAGCTTGCCGAATGAAATAAAACAGCGCAAGGAACGGGATGAAAGACGGAGGGAAAGAAACACGGCTTGCCGAGTAGTTCGAGTTTTGTGCATGGATGGCTATACACTAGCAATGCCACCCGCCCAACTTCTCGGCTCATGTTCGTCTTCACGCTTCGCATATAGCGGGAAAGCTGTGCAATACATTGATTTTTTTTTTTATTTCCGGCGGCACTACAGTGGTTTTTGGAAAGTTGAATACTGGGCGCAGCTACCAGGAGCTCCACTCTTGTTTCTAAATCGCACCGAGTTTATTTCTAGGCCGTTGTGCGGGGCGCCGGGAACTATGGTCGAGGACGCCGCGTTTTCTCTTTTACCTGCGTTGGGACTGGCATTGTCCCGTGTTCGTTGCTACACAGTCCAACCAACGTTCCCACGGTTGTGGAACAAATAAGAAGCATGTATTTTTTCTCTTTCTCTTGTCTGTGGGCATTTTTCTATGAGAGGGAGAGAAAGATAATCCGCTAGGCGGCAGTTGACGGAAAACAACGTGGCTTGCCGCTAGACGGGTTCTGTTGGAAAACAAGACCTTCATTGCGTTAAAAAAAATAAATAAATAAATAAATAAATAAATAAATTAAATACAAGACTGGGAGAAAAGGACAACTTGACTACGTAATAAAATGAAATTTTTATGGCAGCGCTTCGCAATGAAAACTGATGCGAAAGCAGGAACAAGCCAACAATAGAGAGAGAAGGGGCACATTCATTCTGCACTCTTCACAAAGGCGTGGTGAACAGCAAAGCAGTGACGCTTGATGTGTCGTCCTCATTCCCACGGGGGCAAACTTTTGTAAACTGCATATCCTGTTAATTGTTTCGAATTGAAAGCCAACGTCCAGAATAGAGGCTTCGCGTGAGGTAGTATGAGCTTCGTTTTTATGGGTAATGGCTGCTGAAACAAGTGTAATCTTTCCACCAACCTCTTATCTAAAACGGATACGGCCTTTATTCGTTGCATCAGCATAATGGGTAAATTTTCCCGAGTGGATGAGCGCGGCAGTGTTAGTTTATTCCAAACTACTGCCCTGATTTTATTTTGCCAACATATGCGTTTAAAGAACGTATGCTACAGAGTTTCTATGCAAGTTAGTGACGCTTTTAGATGTAAACGGCCAACCATCCTTATCGAGCAATACTAGGAAATCATGTATGCAGTGCATCCTGAAATCTGGTGTTAACCTCCCGCAGGTTTCGTCGTACTACGCGCAATTACTATAAAGGGTATTCCGATGACGCACTCTATGCAGTTAGGTGCAGTGCATTGTACACCATCTGGTTTCACCGCGTTTGAACGTGTTTACTCCCGAGAAGTGTGTTTTAAGTGTAGAGGTGAATAGTACCATGCTGTGCGTGATTTAATTTGGGTTCCTGCTCTTGCGAATGTGGTGAAAATTGGGATAAATACAATTGTAACTGTGAAAAAAGAAATATTTCTGGCACATTTTGTATATGAAAAACTGCTGAAACGTCCAAACGGGATGTGAAGTATGAAAAGGCAAACAACCATCTGCAATTAATCTGGTTTTACGGGCTATCAAAAGTTTCTGATATTATGTCACATCTGCAGATAAATAGGTTTGTTTCGACCACAACTACTGTATAAGTTGACAACAGATGTGATTCGACGCGTCCATTGCAGAGGTTGCGGCTTGACGTCACTTCCAAGGGACTTCAGCGACGACCTGCCGGCCATGCGGCACCTAAGCATCGAAGAGAACCTCATCACCACTTTCGACGAGCTGAGCCTCGAGCCGCTGAGGAAAGAGCGCACCTACGTCGGCTTGTACGGTACGCACTATTGCTATCAGCTAAACCATGATGCACTTTCTAGCGTTCGTACTGCATGTATCATAGCAGCATACATCCAGAACCAAAAAAAATTACTCAAACGAATTTAATGCCCGATGACATGCGTTCACCAAGTCCGGCGAAACGTCATAAATTGTCGTGAATGAAGTAATGTATTGGCATACGTTACCGCCGCTCTCCTGGCAGATACATTAGTCAAGGGCTGCAGCGGCTTCAGAAACCATTCTGGCCTTCTGGTACAGTCACCTCTTTAGTCTACACCCTCTAATCTAGGTTCGATCGAGCTGGCTAACCGAGCCTACCTGATGGCGAGGAAGAGAGCACGGATAAGGGAAAGCGTTGCGGGTCCGGCAATAACGCAGAAGGTGGTAGTATGAGGGCTCAGTCCTGCATATTGGATAATACCCAAGAAAGACTGTCGGTGAGTTGTGCAAGACACGGAGATGAGGGTATTAGCCGGTCTTGAGTTTTTTCCAGGCAGTGGTCTCTGAAAGGAAGAGGATAGGGTGCGAATTCGTAAAGGTGATATTAGGGCCGGCCTTGCCTGATTCGGTGCCCTAACTGCTGCCAAGACGCCCCCCTTGCCTTTGGCCGTCGAACTCATCTTTTCTTTATATTTACGATTCATTTTTTTTTTTCTGCCGGGACACTTGATATTAAAACAAGGTTGTTTTGACAGTTCATTAACTGACCTGTGTATTTCGAAAGCTGGAGCCTGAACTGAGATCACGAATCAATAGCGCCAGGCAGAAGTCGTCATCACGACTCCGCTCTAGGTTATACCTAGGTACCGTCGGGTCGCAGGCAATTAACATTAAAAGCGGCTGATACGGTCTAAAAACACGTACACAAAGAGACTGATCAGTGAAAAATAGGTTTAGCTGCATTTCCAGACAACTTCAGTCATTCTTCAAAAAGGTTGCGCCCACACACTAGGCACAAATATTGGCCGTCTGATTGATACCAGCCCTTACACAGTCATTTTTCCGATTTCGTTTTAGTTTCTCCAATAAAACTTTCACTGCACACCTGTGAATTTAGAATTTCTGACATCGTTTTCTCTGGCAAATCGCTTCGCTTAGAACGGTGCGTGATAGAAGAAATATGAAGCCATGGGTTGTCATAAGGAATATTAGTTTTTTTTTTTTTCTCAGTCTGCAACAAAAAAAAAAGGAGGAGATTTCGAAATAACAACTAAGCGTGCTTTATATGCAATGCCAGACCCCGCAAATCCAACTTCTCTTTCCGTAGTAGCCACATCACTGCGCGAAATTTTGTCCACAGTCAGATCCATGCACATAGCAGCAATAATAGCAACAAAATCGTTCTTTACTCAAAAATAAGGTTAATCGAATTTTGTCCGCCAATTCTTTCTAGCATTCATAATTAGAATAATTTATTTTGTCCAAAACTAATTTTTTCAGTGGCGAAGTCTTTAAAGGCTCATTGCCTAAACTCTTGCGCTCCTCATAAAAAGGAGATCATCAAGGCATCTTGTCGACGTACAAATCCATTTTCAAGCTCAAAATTATGTTGTTGTCTTTTTCGAACCTGCGTGCTCTAGAGATATATGCTTCCACCGTAGAGCACGCAGTAAGGAAAGGAACGATCATCATGAAAAGGGCGCGTTGAAAGGACATTTAAGTGGCAGAAAAAAACAGCAACTGAGACGGGGACTGGACAGACCGTACAGAACATTTCTATAAGAAATGTTACTGATAAGAAAGATATTCTGGTAAGAAATACGGTAGAGAAGCCAGTTGTGGACTGGGGTTTTTGCTGTGTGCATAAGGCCTCATTCCCAGGCCCCTGTCTTCAAGCTGCGCCTCGAAGAAGTGCAAGAAGGGTAGTCAGTATTTCAGATCTGAATCTGAGGTGGTGTGGCTCGAGCGTATACGTCCTCTTGAATCCACGGCCCTAAAATGCGAAGGCCACGGCAGTCCTATAGCCTACGAGGCAGCTTTTCCAATCTCACCCGTTTGAATTAAACTCCAAAAGGCCAGATAAATAAAAATATGGCGTAACAAAGCCTGTACAGGCGAGCTGGATAGTTGATTGTTTGAGGTGTAGTAGGAGCACGCTAAGAAGAAAAACAATCAGGAGGAAAGACGACAAGGGGGCAAGTGCTAACTTTCATCTCGCTTTATATGCAGATCGGATCACAAAATTAAAGGTAGCCCCCTTGTCTCTTGCACTCCTTTATCTTTGCTATTTGTCTTGTCAGTGTTTGTTTTGTTTTGTTTTGTTTTTGTTTTTTCACTTCCTAAATAATAAGGACAAACACGACAAAAACTGAATTCGAATTGCCTCTTGGATTCCTAGGAATGACATGCAAGTACAGAGCGAAAACTAAAGCAACCCAAAAAGATTTCTCATAAATGTTCGGTCATTTAAGACTCACAGAAAGAATATGTTGGCCAGCCTTGTGTAGGGTATGCATGCATGGCTCAAATGTGCCTATTGGAGAAGCTCTCAGACCCGACTGAGTAAAAAATAACTGCGCAAGTTCTACATGTATATATCCAAGAACCAAGAAAAGTACTTGATTTGTTAAAGGCGAAAATATTGTAAACATCAAGTACTTGCGACTCACCGTGAGTTTTTCAACGCTACCAGGACTTACTAATAAGCAAGCTGTTTGACTGCGCCTTGGAAATATCTTGCAAGAAATAATGGCACCCAGACTCAGAGCCTGATGGAAAAGGACATTTCGTGATTTACAACGGCATATCTAAATGTAACACATTGCGAAGCAAGAAAAATCATGACAATTACGAGAAAAAAAAAAGGCATTCTTTGGTGGTTCACTGCCGGCCGGCCAAGTCTTTGACGCCGTTTCGCAACTTTGCATTTGGCGACACAAATATTCTACCTCCAGTGAAGAGAAATATGCATAGTTCCTTCAACTGCAGAATCCTCAGATACAAGAGAGCCTTCTCATACATCGAGCACACGGAAAGACGATTGCGACCGGCCCAAGTATTTTCGACAGCAGCTAAAAAAATCGCATGCTCAGAAATGGACTCTATACCCACTTTAACATGGCTTCCTCAAATATGCCCTCCTCGATATTCATGTTCCTGATGAAACTGCAGCGTTTGTATGCTTGGTTTCACATACAGCTATAGGATGAGAACAGAGTAAGTGTAAAGAATTAGAAGCAACACAGAGATACAAGTGCCGGGCTTGTGTTTGTGCAGTGTTTTCCCGTGTCTACATTCTTTCACAGTTACTGTCTGAGAAAATGTGGGCCTTACATTCTTTTACGATTGCCGCGTAGACTTCCACCATGTGTTCCTCAAGTACAGGAAAGCTGCAACCAAGTCTAGTAAAAGGTGAACATTCGTAACTAAAACCTCACGCTTTCTCTTCAATGTACCGCAGGGAACCCGCTTCACTGTGACTGCCGTATCAAGTTTCTACTCAATTACTCGGACAACTGGCGCTTCCCAGTCTGCGCTACTCCTGAGTCCCTGAAGGGCCGCCGTCTCAACGAGCTGACCGAGGCGCAACTCAACTGCTCGGTCGCGACCACCACGACGACGTCAACCACGACTAGCACAGCAGTCCCTCCCGCTGCACCCGGAGGCTTCTTTCCTTACTACAGCGACGACGTGTGACAACCAACGTGGCGCTGGAAGGGAAGAGAAGGAGGAAAATAGGACGAGGAATAAATGAATGGGCCTCATTGGAAGGGCTAACCACCGGAATTGGTTCATGCTGTGCAGACTGCCCTCATTTCTCGCAATACCCGTAATCAAAGCACCGATGACACCGTTCCGGCATTGCCTGTATAAAGAGAGCTTTTCTTGCGTAACTGAAATACCACCAGTAGGGTTTCTCAGGTTTAGAAAAGAATAAATTGTCACAAGGATTAGGCCTTCTGGTACTATAGGTGAGATGACGAAATCACTAGTCCGTAGCCGCCGCGGTACCTCAGAGCATGGTTACGGCGCTTGACTGCAGAACCCCGGGACGCGGGATCAAATCCCGTCTGCGGCGGTCGCTTTTTGATGAAGGCAAGGAGTCTCTCTTTGGTCATCTTGTGAGTATGTTGTGTCATTCATATGCGTATAAAATCTCTCGGTCTGTGTCTTCAACATAAGTATTTTCTTACCTTCTTATATGCTTCGATCTGGAGGAAATTAGCACCAGCAATGCTAGTGCACTAATTGCAAGCTAATCTCAAGCATGTCAAGCACAAGGACCTCGAACTTTTTTTTTCTGCTCCGTGAACGTTTTCGTAGTATTTTGCCGCGTAGATGAATTTGATAACACAAGTAATACGTGGTTTTTATTAAAATAAGTTTTTAAAAAAAGTAAAGTTGAAGCATAGAAATACTCCTGTGAAGTGTGCTGTCGGGGCTGTTTATCTTATCTACCTGACATTCAGGACAGTAAACAGCGGCCAAACGGATACACGTATCAATGAAGTATCACCTTTTCTTTCTCTCTTCTTTTTTTTTTCATTTTGATGAAAATCGACAAGCTGCTTAATTTTAAAGGGCTGCCATCAAAGGCCAACTATGGGTCGGTGCTGGAGGAACCGAGTTCTGGCATCATATCGATGTCTTTTCTTGCACTCCACCTGGGAGAAAATTGAATTCAATTGAATTTGAATAAATTGAATTTTTACCCTACAATGTCGAACAACCCCAGTGTGCAGCCTTTTAAAAACAGCGACTGTCGTCTCAAGCAGCAAATGAAGAGCGCAGCAAGCTAGTGCGCGAGTTACTGCGCATCAGGAAGCAGACGAGAGCGCTCCATGCAGCGAGGACGGAAGGAAGCGTACGGGCGGCCCGTGAGCCAGATAGGGTTGCGACACCACCGGCCCAGCAAAAGGCTGAGCCTCAAGAGATGTGACAGTATGTGTGTGTATATAGATGCAGTCTCGACAAGAAGAGTGAGCGGATGTAAATCGTTTTGGTTAGCCGAGTTGGGTTGCTTTATTACAGTTAACTCTCACTGGAGTGAACACGTAGATACATCAAGACAGCTCATTTCACTTTTTGAAAAATTCGTTAAAAACTGGATTTCAATACACGAAATGCACACAGTGCAAAACCTACGAATATCAAAAAAGTCAAAAACAGTTAAGTCGAGAAGAGGAAAGTGTGCAAAGCGTATTAATACCTGTTTGGCCAAGTGCGCATACAGCTGCCGTATTTACTGGCATATTGGTATGTACGCCGTATAAATGGAACCACCACGCACCCCCCTCCACGCCCCTTACTCAACTCCAGGAACCGCAAGATAAGAGAAAAGGTTAAATAATGGCAGCGTTTGGGCGAGTTGGTTAGACATGTTAAACCTGGAAAGCGCATAAAAAACAGACGGACAACAGCAAGAGACAGACACACGAGCTTTTTTTTATGCGCTTTCCAGGTTTAATAATGAGAAAAGGTTAAACGGTCGTACTTGTCGACGAATGGGAGCTCCGATCCGCCGACATTCAGCCAAGGCCGTCTACATAGTGCTTCGCCAATCTCAGCTGCGGTGGCGGCCAGGGCCGGATTATCCACGGTTCATAGGGTTCAAATGACCCGGGCCCTCCATTCTCAGGGACCCCCCGAGAGGTCGAAAAAAATGGCGCAGATTTCGAGGTTTGGCCCGAAAAAATAGACAAATAATATTTTGCCTTATTTTCCATGATTAAACTCAGATCTTATGTAGTGTAATGTAGAAAGTTTCAAAAGCTGTTCACTGCATCGTACGCTTAATCCAAAAGCTAGCCTCATAGTTCGCCACTCAAAGTGCAATATTTTGTTCTCGTTCAAATAGATGAAAAACAAAACAAATAGTTTTAGGTGGTTTTTACTGGATGAAGTTGATTTCAGCTGGTTCCAGTTGGTCATCATCATCATTATCATCAGCCTGACTATATATACCCACTGCAGGGCGAAGGCCTCTCCCATATTTCTCCACTTAACCCGGTTCTGTGCTAGCTGCATCCACTTGACCTCTGCTAACTTAACCTCATCTGCCCACCTACCTTTCTGCCGCCCCCTGCTACGCTTTCCTTCCCCTGGAATCCAGTTTGTTACCCTAAGCGACCATCGGTTATCCTCTCTTCGCACTACATGTCCTGCCCAAGCCCATTTCTTCTTAATTTTCACTAGAATGTCAGTAACTTGAGTTATTTCTCTGACCCACTCTGCAAGCTTCCTATCTCTTAATGTTACCCTATACCATTTTTCGTTCCATCGCCCTCTGAGTTGTCCTCAATTTAAGTAGAACCCTCTTGGTTAGCCTCCATGTTTCAGCCCCATAGGTGAGTACAGGTAAGGTGCAACTGTTTTATAAGAGTCTCCGAAAAATGTACTTTAGTTTTATAGACTATTATGAAAATAAAATTCTCTTAAATGGGGCTGGGAATGGAGGCCCCCGCGGGGGGTCGCCTGCCACCGGTGGTTGTACGTGTTGTAAGCCGTCATCTCATCCGCCGCCGTTTCGGGATTCGGGGGCGGACGATGGACGTTGCGACACGCGTCTTTCTCTCTCCCTCTTCTTTCTCTTTCTTCCTTTCTTTAATTTCTTCTCTGTCTGCACGAGGCAGCGGATGTGGCTCAGCTACAGAGCCAGTAGCAGGCCCGTGTCTTTTCTTTTCCTTCTTCGTACTATCGCAACTATACCAACAAATCGTAAACAGTGAGAAGTGCTTATGCTCAATCATGTTGTGACCCTTCTTACCGACATAAAATTTTCGTTGGTTCTTTTCATACGTGCTATCGGTGTCGGCCATTTAGGCGGGCCGCAGTTTCATATCGTATATGTATATATATATACGTATATATATACGTATATATATATATATATATATATATATATATATATATATATATATATATATATATATATATATATATATATATATATATATATATATATATATATAGTGAGTAAGTTGGTATTGCATTTCAAAATCCTGTAACAGTACAACTTTCTTGGTCCTTCGTCTATAGGTTGGGCTGTTACTTTCTTTCAAAACGCAATTTCATTTTCATCGCATTTACGCTTCGCAAATATGATGCCGCGGTACTTCCTTGATGCCGCGCTACATCATATAATAATCTATTGTATCGAATTAACTTACTGAGAAATGCTTCCTTCGATTTGACGAAGTTTCCGATTTAACGAAATAATGCGCGGCTCCTCTCAACCTCGTTAAATCGAGTTTTAACTGCAGTGTGGGTATAAGGGGGGGGCTCGTTGCTGATGCAATTTTTGCTGGACCCAGTTGACAGGTCACTGCAATGTCCACTGTCAATGAATAATTACTCCGGCCCTATTAAAATTTACAAGTCTACATCACCTTGGGGGATTCCCCTAAATATTCGATCAACACCGTTCCCACTTCGAGTTATTGATAAATTCGCTCTCGCTCTACCATCTTATCCACTCACCGTCCTCACTGGCTCGTAGAGCGACTGTCCCGGAAAGGCCGAATTCGATCCCCAGACCAGGACGAATTTTTTTTTTTAATTACGGAGTTTCTGAGAAAACTGTATAGCTTTTCCTTTTAGCCGCTGCGCATGGGTAGATAGATGTCAATGAGTAATTACTTATTACAAGTCTACCACCTTGGAGGATTCCCCTAAATATTCGATCAGTGTCCACTTTATGAACGCGATAAATTCTAAGGCCCCGTTCTGCAGAAACTCCGGCGTTGTCGGCTTTATGAGCGAAAAATAGCGGGCATGATTCTGGCGGATGGTAGTTGGCAGGTGACATATGTGAGCGGTGCTGATTGGTCAGCGGGTTGTGCGACATCAAGAAATTCATATGACATGGCAGAAGCTGCCAACTCAGACTTCTTTGAGATGAGTGGTTGAGATGAGAATCGATCGAACCTTAATCTAACGTCCTGGATCCAAGGCACGTATTTGAGCGATGAGTAAGACAGGCTACTCTTAAAACTGGCCGCGCAAGCACGTAAGCTTGGTTAAAGCGGAGCTTGTATATATCGAGTGGTCTTTCACTCATAACCGGGAATCTACGACTGAATGCTAATGAATATGTGAGAGAAAATATAATGGGCCCATGACTAAGCTATTTGCTAGAACCAGAAAACGCTCACGAGAAGCAGGTATTCTATCAATCGTCTCAGCAACGCAAATATTTTTAAGCTACTACCTTGTTGTTTTACTATGGAATATTTTGGGAATGGGATACTGGGCGTCAGTTATGTCGGCCAAACGTCTCGGCGTCACTGTCGTCGTCCAAGTGCAGAGGATGGGGAGTGAAGGAGAAGGAGGGGGTTGTGTAGTTGCTCCTGTCGACGCTATCGGACGCATGGTGCATCCCGGCAAGAGCATGTCTAGAGAATGGCGGACAGGCCGATCTCATCTAAGTAGACCAGCAAGATGCGGTGGGCGGAGAGGTAATTTCTGGCTGGAAGAGCAGTTGTTCTGACTGCAGGAAGTCCAAGGGCTTGATACCCGGCCTGGAGATGTCGGCAGTGGGTGTCATACGCCGAACAAGCACACAGGAAGTGGTCCAGGTGCCTGCGCTTCCACATGAGAGTGACAGGCCACGAACAAATTTTCGAGATGGGATCCAAGCGCTCCAAGAGAGCTCGATCTCGTGGGGGATCTTGTACGAGAGGCGGTGAAAGGCTCAGAGAAGCGTCGATTTAGGTCTCCTTCATTAGTACTGAACATATGGGCGATCAAAAATGACGCTCATCCTCTCTCCTCTCAATTCAGTCCACGTCGACACGCAAGAAAAAGAAAAGAAGGAAGAAAGAGAATGAACTCTAATTCGTTGACGGAATCGCGTGGGTGGGATTCCAATGTCATCGGCTGTCTCCCAGACCTTCGTGAGCAGCTTTCGCTGTTCTGAGAGACCCGGGTGGGCCAGCTCCGCCTCCCACTCCGTTTGGCTGAGTGCTCGAGTTTTATATGTTACGAATTGTTGCTTACAATTTCATACCATGTGAATGATATCAGAGACTTCTCCGCATGCGGTGCATGTATTGTTTTTAAATTTTTCGGGCCAGATTTTGCGGTACTTAGCTAGGTTTGAGAAAGTCCTGGCCTTTATGTCCATGTTCCTCCATGGATATATATTGCCTCCTGTATGCTGAAGTCGTTATGTGCTTCTGCGCATCATTTCCTTCCTGATTTGAATTATTAGTTTCTCCTAAGTGAGAGGAGTTAACGGGTTTGGAGCAGCTGGAGCAGGTGCCGGGAAAGTATGCCTCTTGGCCGCCTCGATTCCTTCGTGTGCCAACATCCACAGAATTTTGTGTTTCAAGTTGCCAATCTTGTCTTTCTGCTCCATTATATTGTGTGCCTGTTTACATACCCGTCCCAGGTGGAGGGCTTGACAGGCCTTTTGGGAATCACTCATTATTTATTATGTGTTTTCTTCCTTGGTTGTTGGAGAGTTTAATTGAAAGGGCGATTACAACTTCCTCGGCATCTTTTATCATAGTTATTGGTCTGAACTGATGAGCTGGTCATCTTTCTTCCATTGTGGTCAGCTGCCGTGGCTACGACGGCTTAGCTTTTCCCAGTTAGGGTACGGCGTCTACATAGGGTAGATTATTGCTGTTTCGAGTCACGTTGTTTTGCATATGGCGACTTCTCGCTCGCCGTCTTCCGCTGTTGTGTAAGGCGTCCATGTTTTGGGGGATTGGAAGGACCTTGTATTAAGCTCTACGTTCGGGAGTGAGTGTTTCTTTTGGGGGATTAGTTTTTTCGTTGATAAATCTTCCCAATATGTTTAGCAGGTGTCTCCCAGTCCGTCTTTGTTTTAACCTGCGTTCTTGGTAGACTAGGGTATACCTTCTTTGTGTTCTTCGTAAGTGACCGAGATGCCCATTGCCATAAAGCATTCATTGTATGCATGGATTGGTAATCCAAACGCTAAGTTATATATGCTCTCCGGAACTGCGCATCAATTTTCTATGCTTCCGTTTCGGTGACGTGGTACGGGAGGCTGTATATGTCCATCGAGGTATTGCGTCCCGCCCACGTAAATTGGGAGCGTGCAATGAGCGGCAGCGCCCAGCAGGCCCAGGGAGGTTTGCACGCGGTGCATGCGGGTATGTTAGCCCAAATCGGTTGCAAGCGGTCGAGCAAGAGCACTTTTTAAATATTACCTGTAAATTATAGGCTCCATGTAAAGCTTCCAAACTGGAACCAAATATTCACAAAAACACCTCTATGGATTTCTTAATGGAATATTACCGTAAGTAGCATTTCAAGGGCCCTATAAGCAAATGGAAATTAGGAGGACATATGCGAATGAGGATCCGAAGGAGGAGCCACAGTCACGTCCACGTCCACGGCACCACGTGGGATCTCGCCCACCAGCTGAAGTGTGAAACAGCCTACGACATATCTGGTGTGGGGATGCAAGGAGTCTATCCCCACCAAATACGTATAACAGAAGATGGGAGACCCCGCTGTTGGGTCCACGTACAGTCTGGACTGAGGAGGCATAGACGAATATTTCCAGTGCCATCTTTCTTTCTCTCTCTCTCTCTCTCTCTCTATATATATATATATATATATATATATATATATATATATCTTTCTCTCTCTCTCTCTCTCTCTCTCTCAGTAGTAACAAAGTCAGGTAGTAGAAGTTAAAGTTACTTAATTAAATAATTGTTTAGTGATAGTGTTTTCCAGTGTGAGCACGAGTTTTTTTTTTCACGCTGTCGCCCGGGATATGAAGATACACTAATAGCTTGACGTCACGTCGATCCATGGCAGTACGGAAACAGCCAATATCCTTGCCTAATTCTGGAATAAGATTTGGTGCAGATCTCAGTGAAGATCTGCACCAAATCTATTCTTCACTGAGGTTCCAGCCATTATTAACTCGGTTTTAGTTTCGGGTTTCGGTTCCGCATTGGCAATGTCGAGAAATTTGGTGACGTTTATTGAGCACAGACATCCGCTTTCTCAACGTGGCTGTTCAAGAACGCCGTTCAGCCAACACCCATAGCATGCATTAAAATAAAAAGGCTCACGTCCTTATCTTCGCATGAAACTGCGTAAAATTAAGATTTACAGCGGTGGCGAATCTACACGTACCGATCGACCGCCTTGCCATGCCATCGCGCGCGGCGACGCTGCGATCGCACGCTAGCGCGGTAGCGGAAGCTAGCGGCGTCTGGGCGGCTTCGGGTGTTGTGTTCGTGTATTGCGTTCGGTTGCGAAAGGCCATCGGAGGCCACTGATGCTGACTAACACGCTAGTTGTTTTTGCCGCTCATTTGCAAACATAAGTTTTGTGACACTTGTCGGACACCCCGTCCGTGTCAGTTCATGCTCCCATTGTGGTATTCACCTGCGTAAAATAGGGTGAGCAGCTTTCTTTAGTGCATTGACTTTTCCGCTTTGGCCTCGCCGCGCAGAGCTTGCATGCATGTATGTCTGTACTGTGATTTACATGAGTTCGGCAAATAAGCACGCAAGGAATTCGAAAATCGGCGTGTTGTCCGGCGATCTGACCTTCGCCGCCCCATTAATTGATTGTGGCATGCATCGGCGGTAAAGAGCTGCTGAAGCTTCGCTGAATACAAAAATTCGTTTTGCATATTGTAGAGCTTATCTTACTTGATGTATGCTCATGATTTGCTTACGTATAGTTTCGATCTTCTTTAGTGCGCGGGCTCGAGCTCTCGCTCACACGCGCTTCGCATTCACCGTCATGACCGCATTAGCGAGAGGCGTTTCGCCGAACTTGATAGAAACAATGTTGTGCTTAATGACGTTTCCTCGCCTTACCCTGCTGCAGATACCATGTCAACCGGACCGTACCCAACGCAACAGTCGGCCTCGGGGCCACAACCACCACCACTTTTTCTTCAGCCTACTATGATTCCTCTTCCTTATGCTCCCATCGCCCAGCCGTCACATCCCGGCATGCCGAATGCTCCGCCTTACCCATTAAATACTGGATTTCTGCCAATGGTGTCGCAACAAGCTGGTACTCAGCCAGCGCAGCAGCAACAACCCTACATTGGATTTGCACCACAAGAACAGTTTCCAGCAGCACCACCCCCATATACAGGGCCAGGGCAGGACTATAGAGGGCCAGGGCAGGACTATAGAGGGCCAGGACAGGACTTCGGCAAGCCATTATCAGGTATACTTGTTTGTGTTGAGATCAATTTGAATAAGATATGGAAAGTTTAAATTCGACGTGGTAATAATCACCTTGGTACACGCAAGGAGCATTGGGCACCCAAATTTCAGCAGTGTATGATTACCATGTATGCATCAAAGTACAGATGATAAAAGTGGTTAAAGAGGAAAAATATTCTGGCAGTGGCATTAAATAATGATGAGTGTTTACGGATATACAGTTCAAGTAAATGCTTTCGAAAAGATGAGTAAGTTTCTGCGTTTGTAAAGTGGTTCCACTCTAGTAGTGAGCAAGGAGAAAATGAACGGAGCATGAATTTTATATTATTATTCATTATTCTTGGATGTGATTGGTATAAGGCAGCGTGCATGTTCCACGGTTCATCAATAAATAAGAGACTACTTCAGTTTATCAAGTACTCCTTGTTATGCTTTCACAAATGTGTGAGGGGTTATTTTTTCTGGCTATTGTGGTTATCACTGTACTGCCTTGCTCAAGTCTATATGTATTCCAGTTTGAGAAACATCCCTATATGTGCTCTAGGTGTGTAGAAGCGGGAAGCAACAGGAGCCTGGTAGGTAGTGGTCATTTAATGAGCTACAAATATTATCAAGTGGCATGCTTGCCACTCTGCTTTAAAGGGACACTGAGAATAAATAAACTGAAGCTTACATGTGCCTGCAAATTACTATGCTGAGATATCCTATGCTAGGCTACGCTTCCTTCACTTCCATTCACTTCCATTCGGTGATCGCAGATTCCCTTCCAGTCCTAACACCTCTGGTCAGGACGGAGTAACTAAAAAAATGGGCGGCACCCTTGAGAACAATAGTTGGACTATGTAAAAGGTAAAGCCAGGGTTATGCTTAATTCAACTTGGTTGTCGGTCTCTGTGGTTTCCGGCTGTGTGTTTCTAGTAGCAGGCTTGCTTGTAACAGGATTGCAAGCTCTTAATTCCTGAGCTAGCTTACATCAGCAAAGGATATTGACTGTTCAGTGCTGCAGATGCTTAGTCAATGATCATGATTTCCTTTTCTTCTTTAATACTATATTGACACATTGTATGCACGCCCCACAGATACACTAAGCATACTTATTTGGTTAGCTTCAGTCAGAGCACCAAGACTTCGGTCCTTCGAGGGTCCAAAAAAAGAGGACTCAGTTTAGAACAAAATCAAAAACACTACCAATGGAAAGGACCTTCTTTCTTCTTTTTTGCTCAGTTTATTTAAGTAAACTAATTTATTGTGTGTAAACAAGCAGACTTATGATACCATTCATGTTGCAGAATGCGTGGCATGCTACTGCTTTCGTTTTATAGACGAATACATCGATCATCATTACTCCATATGTACGAAATCTGCATGGCCTCTGATGACAAAGCAGTGAGCTGATGTTTTGAATCCAAATTTTCCTGATTTTTCAATTATCATATCCTCTCTGAGTGCCCTGCTGTGGTGGCTCAAGAATCTTCTTTTGTAGAACTAGTTTGACCTCGTAACTCTGGGCAGCAGCTTCATAAAAGGAACATGGCAGCACGCATTGCGTTATTCATCTCTTTATTTTACCGAGTTGCTGGCTGATGCACAACGAACTGATGCATCAATTTGTATTGCCCACAATTGCTTGACAAGTGGCTTACTGTAATTGATGCATTTTGGCTAGCACCCTGAGAAGACTATAAGCTTTGATGTAAAGTCAGTTTAGGTTGATAGATTACCTTTAAAGAGCATCATATATGCAGATGCCACAAAAAGAAAGAAGAAAGGGCTGAATTCAAAGTGAAATCACTGCAAAAATAATGCCACCATACACTTTTCTGCTTTATATATGAAGTATTGAGACAAGCAAGCTCATTCGATTCACTCTGCAATCAGTTACTAAAAGATAGGTGTGAAATTGCAATAAAGTGAGGTACGCTTACAGTCAAAAGTGTATGAAACAGTGAAGATGAAAAAATATTTCACTGCCATGTTTACATGCTGCCTGAAATATACCAGGTGTCCCAGCATCTCAGTCATGTAGCTTAAATTGCAATATTTTTTTTTGTCCAAATTTATTAAATTATTAAATATTGAATGAATATCTTTTTAATTATTGGCTTCAGGAACTTAGTGTCTATTAAGAAATTGTGGAGAGCTCGTTAAATGTTGAGCCAGGTTACCTTTAAGCAGCCTTACTTACTGACCTTAAAAGAAAGCTATCACATGACCAGATGTTGGCAAGTTTCTTGCCCAGTGCACATGCTAAGCCCTGTTGGGGAGAGTGCTCCAGGGTGGATACTGCCCTTGGAGACACATCTGGGGAAGCAGTACCAGCACCATGTGGAAGCTTTTGTATTTTGCAAGTCACCTTTTAAGGTCTGTAAGGAAAAGCTACTTAATGCAAATGGTGCTTGGGCACAAACATTTCAGCCAGCTGTTCTTCTCGACAAAATCTACAACTCTTGAAGTGACACTTTAATAGCTGAAGCTAATAAATAAAAAGTGGGCTAGTTAGCTTTTACTAGGTAATTATCTTTGGAGAATAGAAAAAAATTTTTTTGAAGACTAGTCTATGCGACTTTCAATGGCACACAGTTAGTTTCATTTGAATAGGAAACACCCCTTCTTTAGGATCTTATTTACCAGGTATCTGGGACACCTTGTGCATGCAGCCTGATTCTGGTTATGCATACTGTGTAGTAATCCACTGTGAAATCTTAAGCATTGTGGTATGGATACAAAGAAATTGAAATACTTTGCTGAAGCATTGTTTTTTAACAATTTAACAGCAAGTGTACTTGGTGTTTTGGACTAGCTTTTTTTGAAGCATAGTGCAGTGCACAAAAAGGAACAAAATTCTGGGAAAACTGCACTTGCATCATGTTATTGCAAACAGCTCTCCTAGCATGCAGTGCGATTTTGAGGTCATAACAATTGTGACGCTGCTATTTTGACTGTCCAAGCACCAAATACAAAATAGTTTGTCCAGTCTAGAATTTCTTTATTAAGAAGCTGTAAAAAAATGGAAAAGTAATTGTGTTACAGCATGAAATGAATATAAAGATCCTTTAGAACGTTGACATCACCCTCCGAGTCACATAACCTGTGACTGCAATTGAGAATGAACAGCTTACAACCAGTTTACTTCTTTTATGATTTTCCAGAGCCCGGATCTACAACCGAACCCATGGAAAGAGACACTGAGCCTGCTATTGAATCCTGGAGTGGATTCTCGAACAAAGAGATCAGGCGTATCTTCGTTCGCAAGGTGGGGGCCTGCTGTAACTTGCTGCTCGTTTTGCTCTGATATATCACAGTTACTTATAGTTTGTTGTTGGAGTATAAGCACCAAATTTTTAAGGTGAAATTCTTCAATGGCTCATACTGTCGTTCGTACAAGGTGTCACACTTTGCGGCCACCTTAGGTCACGTGTTTTTTTTTTTCTACGGAACTGAAGAGAGCAAACAGTTGACAATCTGCAGAGAAGACAAAATCAGGCACTATTGTCTTTGTCTTCTCTGCAGATTGTCAACTGTTTGCGCTCTCCAGTTCCATAGAAAATCATGAACCAACTAGGCCCAACCAAAATTTGACTTAGGTCACGTGATGCCACCCAAGGTGATGGCCACCATAGGCCAAATGGTGCCACCCAAGTTGGCGGCTACCCTAAGGCCCACCTTAGGTCGTGTGATGCTACCCAAGACGGCAACCAACCAAAGCCCACCCTGGGCCCATGCCCCAAAAGTGGGTGTATTAAGGCGTAAGGCTTTCCTTACGTGGGAAGCGGTAGCTGGCAGCTGACATGGCCAAGCACTAACTGGACATAGGGCTTACCTACATTACTTTTGGCAGGCGCTGCCAACTCGGGCCTCTCCTTTCATATGGTAGGGTGATATCAGAATCAGCCTGCCAAGACCTTTGCATTCACGTTATCCCTAGGCCACGCAGGCACGTTCATATGGCTCAGATAAAGCGGGACTTTATATGTTGGCTGGTAGCTTACTCCTCGCGTGATAACAATTCTGGCATCCGTGCGGCAACTTTCATTTGGCGCTTCCTTGAATGCCGCACCACACAGCCTACAGAAGCAGACGCATAAAACCAGGAATCTGCGAAGTTTCAAACAAAGGCTTTCGCCTTATCGCACTTTAGTGGTCGAAAGTAGTGCACAATTTTTTTGTTACCTCTTTTCGTTCTTTTTTTTTAATTGTGCATAACGCATTAGCATATTTAGGTTACCGCAAGGTACTACGTGATAACATGCAGGGCTCGTTCACGTTCAGCCAAAAAGTCGTTACCATGCCTTAGTTTGAGAGGAAGATTTCAAGGGCGAGTCAAAAATGTGTTGGAAAATTCCTGTGGCTCTGGCATGCCGCTGTCACCTGAACTCCATCGGGACCTGATACGTCGTCGCCAAGACAGATGGTGCTCTCGCATTCTAAGTTTGAAAGCGGCTTTCACGGTGCAAACTGCGCATCTACATTGACTTCTTAATACGGAACCTCATTAGAGGGTCACAGGCCACTGTGTAGTGTCATACCCTTAGAGCAAAACTTAAGTGCCCCCTAATTTTCACCCACAGATGCCATATAAGTTACTGTCAAAGTTTTCTCACTGCACTCTTCCCATGCCATGATCACAATAACAAAGTAAAACGCATAACTTTCCGCTCATATATCTTTACGCAAGATAATTAATTCTGCGCACAATAATAGAACCTGCCATCACGCATCGCTACTGAAGATAACTTGCAATCACTACAAAATATTAGCAGCAAAGTGCTGTGAACTAACCGATTGATTATTATTTGTTATGTTTTGTGCTTTCTTGCCATTTTTTGGTTATAAAGTGTATTGTGTGATTTTCAGTTAATCGTTAGTGCTGTACTTCTGATGTATGTGTTTGTGTGCTCCCTCTATGTAATACCCATGCAAGAGAGCCTTTAACGGCAATGTAAACAAAAGAATAAAATAAAAAAACCTGTTTCAGTTAGGGAAAGGTTAGCACAGGCCACATGGTGCATGAACAAACTTGATGTAATCGCTGCACCAACATTTTTAACTCATTACAAGGCTTAAGCTAACCTGTTAAAGAAAAAAAAAAACCTAGAATCGAAATGAAGGGAGGAACAGCGACGGTACTGCAATTTGTTTTCTCTGTCGCGTGACCTATTTGACCTTTGACACCACAGCCATCTTTCGGCCGTTAAAACCAGTACCATAACATCATAAGAAATTCAGTTACAAATTTTGCAGTGACCATAGGTGAATGCCAAGTCGTATTTCATATACAGAAACGTCTCGCTCATCATTGCATCAATTAAAATTTGGTGTCGGTACTCCATTGAAAGAAAAGTCTAATGTCAGGAACGAATATAAAGATATTGTCTTATTCTTATAAATTATTCTCCTCGGTGACAGTAATGCAAGCAGGAGTCTAGGCTTTAGGGGGAATTTCCATTTTCAATGGGCATGGCAAAGAAAGTCAGACCAGACACCACACAGTGTTCAAACTCTGTCACTGTGCCTGGCACCTCGATTAGGTGGTCTCAAATGTGCATACTACCTTTTATGCATATAGATGAGCACAATAGAGGACTTACTGAGGGCTGTTTTTGTTGAAATAAATACCAGGCGCTTAAGGTTTTTTTTTTTTTCCCTTGCAACTTGGGATCATCCTTTGCATGGTTTTACCCTACTTTATTATCATCCTTTAAGAGATTTCAAAAAGGCAGAGTACCATTGTGCTGAGAATGATGCAGCCATCGGTAGTGCAAAACAAATGATTTTTTGTGTTTGTGATAGATATACCTCCAATCTTACTTTATGAATATGTTTTGAAATCGCCCTAGTGCTTTAGACTTCAGTTTTTCAAGGAAACCCGTGCAAACATCTCAGTTAATGTCACACTTATTACTGCCTAGCCAGTGGCCAATAGTTGTCAAGTCCCTAGCAGCAGGGTTAAAAAAAAACGCTATTATGAGAAAGCAATATTTTTGTTAAAAAAGTATATTTTGAATCATTCTGTTCTGTTTTCCAGCCACTCTGCCAGGTAACAATTATTTTTTCATGGAGCTTTCAATTTCTTTTAAGAAGTTGTGGATGATTAAAGTCAGTAGGCTGTTTCTTTAAATGTAAAATACTCCGAACCGAAGCAGGGGAGCATTCCAGATACCTCATTTGCTCTGCCACCGAAAACTATTCATCCGCTGTGCTTCTTTTCAGGTGTATGCCATTCTCATGGTCCAGCTTGCAATCACTTTTGCCTTCATTGCTTTGTTCATATATGAGTGAGTAGAAGCAATACTTGTTCTGTTTTTTCTGACAGTCGTTCTTAAGCTCCCCAAATCCTTCTTAACTCTCCCTTTTCCATTGCAGGCCACACGTAAAAGGTTTCGTGCAAACCAATCTTGGAGCATATATTGCAGCCTAGTAAGTGTGCAATCTATATTTGCCGGCTTATCTAAATGTGATCCGCAAGTGATCTCAGGTACTTTCTGAAGCCTCGCACTGTCCAAGTTTGCCTTTTCTCGGTGATTTTCTAGTTCTTATGACAAACTTTGCAGGTATCTTTTTGGCTTCGCTTTACAGTATATTGCATCTCTTCCTTTCAGTGTGGCCTTTTTTGTCCTCTATTTAGCACTGGTCTGTTGTGAAAGCCTCAGGTAAGTCTTTCCATTTAGTACTTAAGTTTAAAAATTCTGATGTCGGACGCAGATAACAAATGTGTTTTTCATTTTTCAGACGGTCTTACCCCACGAACATTATCCTGCTGTTCGTCTTTGTAAGTGTCTTGAGTAAGGCAGCTATTTATTTTTGTGCGCATGCATTTCGGTGTCTTTGGCATGCAGAGTGTTTTGTACGTTGGCTACCGTAGCAGCTGTTAAGTAGTTGTGTTACTTCATGCAATTTTTAATTAACTTTGACTCGCCAAATGGCCAGCTTCTTGCAGTATGCCCTATTCTTGGTAAATTTTACATTTGGTACTGAATACTAAAGTGTAGACAGCATGGGCATCTCTCATAGCCTGAGTCGCTTTGGGATGTTAAACTCCTGCGCCTCCACCTGTAGGCGATGGGGCCTGTCTACTTGATACCACTGGTGCTCTTGAATGGCTCCTCTCTGTGAAATTATTTCTAACTTTTCACTAATTGCCGCCAATCCCTAGGACATTCTAATTTCTCCAAGCAATGGCTCTAGGTTTCTATTTTTTCTGAAACAAATTAGGACTTGAAATATTTAGGATGCCTGTTGAATTAATTGTTTGCCAACAGTAAGGAATTGGGTAGTGGAGCCATTCAAGCTTAAGGTAAAAGGACTTTAAGATAGCTTCATCCAGCTGTGGTTCTCAATAAAATTTGATTCTCTGGCTCCCTGTCTCTACTGACATTTGTCTGGCAGAAGAAGACGTCTTTATTGATGAGGAAACTAAACTTGGAAGTCTCCCCGCCTGTCTACTCAAACATGTGATGTCCTTACTTAAAAGGACTGCTTGCTATCTTATTAGTATTTTAAATTATTTTAAGCCTGCATTTTTCTTTAGAGAATGTACCTTTGTAAGCTGAGACTCATGCACCGGGCACATATCGCAGAAGGTACTCTGGAAGTTGCTTTGGAAGGTGAAACACTCTCGCAAAGACAAATTGTAACAACTGCATTCTTGCCTCAAAAAACACCATATGCAGTTGTTAAAGTAATCGTGTAGTAGAATAAATCAACAGGTGTCATTCAATTGCTCTTCTGCTTTTGTCAGCATTCCCCCTGGGGGCTTTCAGGTGGTTATCTATCTCAGCCTGCATCTGCTGACTGAGTGCTTAACTGTTGCGTATACAGCACGTATGTTACTAACATCTGCACACATGGTGATCTTGGAGGGGGCCTGCGACAGCTCAGTGCTGTCAGTGCATTGTTTATTCCGTCAGTTCTGACAGACTGCCTGCTGCTTGCCACTGCACAACTATTGTCGGCTCTGATGCAGTGGTGCTGTTTGAAACTGCTTTCTTCTTCACCTTGTTCTCACACTTTCCTGCATTTCTTGCATTTTCTTTAACCCTTTACAAGACACAAGATATATGAATGTCTCGCATGCATACAAATGGTAAAATTACACTGAGAGTGGCTCAAAGTATTAAGAGGCATAACTTTCAAGCCGCTCTTACCACTGGCTCTGTGAGAAAAAAAAGAAAAGAAAGAAAAGGCATCACATTTGTAACAGTACTTTGTAATAAGACCCCAAATATGGTACGTATTTGTACATTGGTGTTTTCAGCGTATAAGGAGCATCAAGGAGGGATATTAATAAAAGATGAAAACATGCTGAATATGTTTGATATTTTAATATTATATTTGGCACCTAAATATAGGTGCACCAGCCATTATCCATTTGCTGGCACATAAAGCAAGCGGGACATGCATCTTGCTGTTCCACTGTGGGTTAATGTAGCAGTGTTCTTGCTTGACTTCCACATTCACAGTCTCCAAATTTTGTGCAATGAGGACTTGCTTAGGTGGCCATATGGCAGCAGGGAAATTGGGCGACATTTCTGCTGCATTTCAAGGTGTTGTCTTCTGAAATTTTACAGCAAACATGCCACCACATTTGTGAAGCAATTATGAATAAAGTGTTTGTTGCATCTGTTGCTTGTATTGCCACAAGAAAAACATGTAAACTCTGAACTGACATCAACACATCGGGTTGAACTATACTAATAATCACTTTTATTGTTTTACTGTACCCAAGACCTGCAACTGTAACAGCATAACAGTTATTATTGTTACTAATTGCAAAGTCATTCCTTACAGACCCTGGTGATGTCTTACATGGTTGGTGTGATATCAAGGTACGAGCAATGAGAAGTTACTTGCTACTTCATTTAATGGCTGTGCAGAGATGTATTAGGTTGCTGGCTAGGTTTAGAAACTCTGAAAATCTAAACCAGCTGACCGTCCTGCATTATTAGCCAATTCGTGTTGTTTTTTTAGACCCTTGATCACGAACTTGAGGTTAATATGAGCCAATTCTAGTTGTAAGCTATATTTCTAAATTAAAACATCTTTCACTCGCATAATGTTTGCTAGTTCCAGTTGAAGTAACACACATTGCACAGCTCTAGTGTTGCACTTGAGGCATGCTCTTGTAATTGATCAAAAATTTCCTGAAAACGGGAAATTCCTTCCAGTATCAAGCTTTAGAACTAGCCATTGAAAATTATAGTGCCTTAAAAATATTTATCTTCTTTGTAGTCTTGCCATTGTCATCATTAACTGTGCGTTTCATTTACTGAGCAACAAACAGGACGACTGTTTTGGTGCAGGCTCTGTTGCATTTATGGTTTCTTTTGAAGAAGTTAAACAGTTGCACAGGTTCAAACTTGTTTTTTCTCCCCGAGTTTATTGCCAAAGCTATTGTAGTTAATAGATTGTGTATATTTTATTTTTAGTTTGCAGCATTGATTGCTTTGTGTAACCCTTCTGGATTAGATGCATTGCTGACCTTATTGTTGAACACTGCCGCTAGCCGAAACTTTGTCGTTCATATTCCCTATGCCATTGAGACACAACTTTGTTGAAGCAGCCCTGCCATGTTTGCTTGGTGTTTTGGGGCAACCCCTTGACTGTTGGTCCTGAAGATATAGGTTTGATCCCAGTTGCATTTTATTGTACGTGAAAAGCAACGGGACCACATACAATGCGATGTCAGCGACCGTTTTAGACCACCAGGTGTGGCCGAAATTGCCGGAGCTTCCACTACAGTGTCACTCACAGCCGACATTGCTTCAGGACGTTAAACTTTTATATTATTCACTCATTCATTGATTCATTCCTGAAACAAATGGTCAAAGCAACATACCTCACCATTTACTTCACTTTTTTTCCAGCTTCCACAACACTGAGACCGTCTTCATGGCTGCTGGAATATGTGCAGCTTGCTGCCTGGCTGTCTCAGTCTTCTCCTTTCACACAAAGGTATGCTAAGCACGATTTTCAATAAAGGAATTTGCTACTTTTGTTTACTGGCAGGAAAGTTTAGCACAAAGAGGTCTTTAGCTGTGAATACTTGTTTTAATGTATTAGAAGGTTCATTATCGCAAAAATTGGCTGGCAGCAGCAAGCAAATCCAATGCAGACGGCAAGCAAAGTAGATAAGCAAATCTTCACATTCAATAGAGAGGAGAGTGTGGGAGGCAACAGTAGGGCAAGAGAGAAATCTCAGTCGCTAATCGATAGTCAAAGGATGAGAAAAGCGGAGAAGGAAATAAGCTTGCTATACCGCGACTGCAAAAGTGGAGAAGGATCACACGGCGATTAATGGAATAGTTCAGACCACCCATTTCCATGGCCTGAACATACCAGTGGCTTCAATGACTCTGTCGAGAGGGAACACAAATGCCAATGCTGCATCATTTGCATTGATTGTCTTCCTTGATGTAGTAATGCTTAAAACTTATAATCTAGGTACTCTCTTATTCTGGTTTCCAAAAGCGTATTTATTGTTTTTTTTGTGCGTGTGAAATTTTGTGCATCTCTTTTTTGCTAATCATGTCCCTTTTTTTTACGAATGTGTTAGTTTTATTTTTTCAGTATTTCTTTACAAGGAAGCTCTATTAGCTACACTATGATGTGCTGTAATAAAACAAAACTGTTAAGTCTATGGGTAAAGTTTTTACGTGCACCATCCTGAACGTTTTATTTTCTTTCGGCAAGGAAGTAATGTTTTTGTAATCAAAGCAACTATCTGCACTATACACGCTGAGCCAACCTAGTTGGCTGTTGTCAACAAATGGGACATGGCTGTGTTGGTCAGCCAGTTGAAGTAGAAGCATTGCTTATCAACTTCTGTTCCTTAGCAGACATGTCGTGACACCATTGTTGTCAATTGTATGCAATGCCACATTACAAAGCTCATCTACTATAGATTTGTAATAGGAACACAAATAGCATAGCTGGAGGCATTTTGTTTGAACTTGATAGGACATCAAGAAATTATAATGGATGGTTACCATCAGTTGCATTAGTTCTGCATTACTTGTGTTAGTTGATATTTGCTCTACTCCACTGCTATTTACATGTTCAGCTACATAATCTGCTTTCTCTTTTTGTTTTTCTGTGCAGTTTGACTTCACGAGCTGTGCTGGTTTCCTTTTCGTTGCGGTGTGGGCTCTGTTTCTGTTTGGCATCCTCACCATCTTTACCTACAACAGGGTATGCAACGAGGATTTGTTACTCTGGAGTTCTACCAGAATAAATATTTTTGCTTATCGCAGTCGTGTGTTTCAAGTTGGAAAACAACTGAAGCTGGCTTGGTTTGTTCCAGATTCTGAACACTGTGTATGCCGTCCTGGGTGCAGTTCTCTTCATGGCGGTAAGTGCGTTCAGAATGAATATGCTGCACTAGCCCTAGCAGTGTAAAAGTGACATCATTATTAAAAAAATTCTCGAGACTTGGGTTAATATGGTCAGTTCGGTATGCAGTCTCCATTTTTTATGGCAGAATCATTAATGGAACAAGACCCCTGGTAGCTGTGTAAGTGAAGGAGAAGAGGAAGAATAGAAGGAAGGGGAGAAAAGTGACATTTGCCCCTCGGTGGAATGTTTTAACTAAGCCATAGTCTAGTTTGGCCACGCTTTTTCTCGCTGCATGACATTTCATATCTACAGATTGAGTGCAGAATGCTTGGAAGTGGGAATCCACAACAGTAACTTTCATGAAACCAACATATACAGTCAGCATCTGGCTTTTGTGGAATGCTTAAGGAGCATACTGCTCTGCAAGAAAAGCTGCGCACAACTGCAGCCGTTACCGTGTAGAGGCAAAACTAGCACGAAAGTAGAGCCATGTAAGCCTACAAGCTGGCTGGGCATAATAAGCATGCTACTTGAAAACCATCAGCCACTGCCCAGTGTTTTATGCCATGATGCCGACTGAATAACACCTTATCAGCTGTTATACTTGCCCATGTGGCAAAAACGGAGGCTAACGAAACGGCTTCAAATGGATTTGAACGTATGGAATCACAGCTATTGATAGAAAAATGACATGCATAACATTGAGACAGAGAAGTAAGCAGAAAGGGTTACGGAACCAACAACTTAAAACCTCTGCCAAAATCATGAAGAAATGGGCATGAGCTAGGCACGTAGCGTGAATAGAAGATATCTGCATGGTGTTCATTTGGTGCTAGATGAGTGGATTTCTCAAAAAAAGACACGGAGGCAGAGTGAAGTGAGCAGGTTAGATCAGCAACAGGGTTAAAAGGAATGCTTTTCGACCAGGAGACTTGGTAAGGCCTATGAGATGGTAGCCCAACTAGCCTCCCCTCGCCATGGTGGCTCAGTGGTTAGGGTGCCAACATTGAACCTAAGGACATGGGAATGATCCCAGCTACGGCGGCCACTTCTCGATGGAGGCTCACAGCAAGGCACCTGTGTACTGTGTGATGTTAGTGCTCGTTGAAAGACCCCAGGTGGTTTAAATTTCTGGAGCCCTTTCCTGCAGCATTCCTGATAACCTGGGTCACTTCGGGACGGTAAACCCTATAAACCAAAACCAAACTAAAACCACCTAGCAACCTTTACAGGCTGAACTAGGTGGTGCTAAACTGCCCACTACAAACACCTGACCATAAATTTGCTCCAAGATGGCAATTGTATTAAGCACCGTGACTGACTGACTGAAAGACTTTTACTGCAGGGAGGAAGCTTGAGGTAGCCAGGGCAACCTCTCGCAGTCACTAGATGGGCTCTTCATTACAAGCCCATTGGAGACTGCCGCGGCTCGGGCTCAGGTGACCAGAGCCTTCTGGCTCACCAGGTCGAAGCAGCTGAGCAGGGCTGCCTCCCAGTCTTCCCGTGTGTGGTTGGGTTTGGGGGCGAGGTTCGGGGTTGTTTGGCATGCCCACACCATGTGGAAAATGTCTTAAGACTTCTCCACACAGTGCGGGGATTTTCCAGTACAGGCAGGATCAACGTGTTTTAAAACTGCCGGGCACAGCAGCATTTTGGTATAAAGACGGAGGAGTGTGCGTTCCTCCACCTTTGTAAGGCCCTTACAAGGCTTGGGATAAATTGCAGGGCCAAAGTGGAATTTAAGCACAGCAGTACGGCGGGTTTCTGATTCGGCCCAATGTGAAATCTTGCGTATGGTTTTCATTTACAGTTCCTGGCCTTTGACACTCAGATGCTCATGGGTGGCCGAAAGCTGGAACTGAGCCCTGAAGAACACATCTTTGCTGCCCTGCAACTCTACATGGACATCGTGCAAATCTTCCTGTTCATCTTGAGAATCATGGGCAGCAAGCGCTGAGGCTGAGGCTGGCACCGAGGCTTAGCAGTGGCTTCCGTCTCTTGCCAAGCTGCTTCTGCAAGCCATTTCTTTTGAGCAGTATTCTGTGAAGATTCTGCAGGTGTAAATGTCAGACTCTTTCACAGAAGTATCTTCCAATATCCCGCGGATTGGTCTGCTTGTATGCACTGTGTTCCAGCTGAGGAGATAAATATTTAACTGCACATTTAAAGGTGTTGTTAAAGACGTCACTTTTGTCGCTAGGCAGTGTGGAAGGAAAAGGGAAAAGACTCGCCAGGGATGGTCAGGTTAAAAAGCGGTACCACCTAAGGTCTGCTATTTAATTTTTGCTGGCTGTGTTGCCGTAATCCACCCACAAACATGTGGAAAGAAGGCAGAAAGAAGAAAAGTGCCTACTAAGCACGTTTCTCACTTGGCCATGCTTGTGAATAGAGCTGCCTATCCTAACGAGTGGTGCACGCTTATCTCAATGTACTTGCCAAAGTGAGCATGAACTATGCTTAGAAATCTGTGTAAATTGTGATGGTACATACTTCCAACAAGTGTTTACTGGAAGTGAATGTTGGGAGTCTTGTACATAAGCACTGCTTCTGTTTACGTAAATGAAGTGTTTAACCATTTATCACTAGCACATTGCTTGTATCAGAAAAGAATGTTAGTGTTCTTGTCACACATTTATGAGGCCTTGAGTTGCAGAGGAAAAGGTGCATTGGTGTACAATACAATCGAGCTGTGAGCAACTAAGCTAGGTATTTGTGTTACGTGTAGTTTCTCAGTAGATGAATAGGCATGTGTAGGGCTGTTTGCATCGTACCAGTGTACTTAGCATGCCTAGATATTGTGAGAGTACGATGGTCATTGCAACTTGGTGACCCTAAGGCATTATTAGAAGGGATAATCTGCATATGTGAGATTTACTTCACTGTAGACTCTTGCCAGTGTTGATGTACTCCTTTAAAATCCTGCAAAAACTCGCATGAAGGCACATTACATCCGACCCGTTGTTTGCATGTAGTGTATAGCCTGGGAGTTCAGCAGGCTCATACTTTAGTTGCGCTAGTCTTTCATTTGTGGTATCTCATTTTTGTTAGTGAGAAAGAAAAATGAGTTACTAGTGTGTTATGTTTTAGGCTGCTCTAACAGTGCAGAATTTTTTTTCTTCCTTGGGCATAGTTAGCATGCCTAAATCAGGACTGCCATCACCATGTGAAATCATTGTCGAAGATTCTGTTGCTATGTTGTAATCGTTTCCTTTTGAAGATTGCACGTTCCATTATGTATGCATTGATGAACAAGCTGTTAGCAAAGCCTTTAGGTTTGGTCAAATAACCAAGGCAAAATTCGTCGGGGAAATTTTGTAGGCCAGTAATTGGTCTGAACCAAGTGTTGTGTATTATTAGTGTCAAGATTTGTGTAATTTTGTATGTGTTATGGCAAAATAAAATGTAGTAAAATGTTGTATCTTAAGAAAATTTGAGTTTGTCAACTGAAGCTTGGGCAGAAAATTTCTCCCAGGGATGGAGGAGTTTGGAATGTACAAGGAGACTTTCTCAAATTAAATACTGCATGTTTAAGGTCGACTATGGCCTTGCCTTTTCATTTGACACATGCTGAAACTTGGCATGCAGGTGCATATCAGATTCAAAAATACGAGTTAAGATTTCAGTTCTCATGTGAGATAGGAAAGATACAAAAAAAGATAGGTTCATTATGTTACTTTCTCAAAGGAATTGAGAATATGCAGACTTTTCCTAATATCCAGCACCTATCCTAAAGTTTGGAAAATGCCTATAAAATGCCTGCTCGTACATCAAACTTAATGGAGGAAAGCTTGTACATATAGACAAGCGTCATGTTTGTAAACAAAGGTGGCGCTGCGATCGGCAGCGACAGGGGGTGTAGGCAAAAGCGCAGCGTGCCTACATTGCACAATGCAACGTTGCCTTCAAACCAGTTTGCGCGTGCGAATATTATGAAACGTAAGCTTCGCTTATGCGTAGAAATAGCTTGGTTTATGCCAAGAGAGTGTTTCAGCACGTTATCAGCCGATTACAGTTGGAATTACCTGGCGAAGAGCGCTGCATTGACTTCCTTCTCCGTGGCCTCAACAGGGCGCGGCTACAGTACGTAGGCGACTGCCGTGAGTGATTATAAGTTAAATAAAAACGAGAAAGAGCAATGTATAAGAAAGACTAATAGCCAACCCTGTTCAACTCCCGGGCCTATTCCTAGCGCATACAAGGAGCATGACAGTATGAATGACTGGAAGTGTGTTTTTTATATGACGACTCTATTGAGTTGGTTTTCTGCTGCTTCAAGCACTCACTCTAAGCAACAATATTATCGGCAACTATATATAGTAAACTAGAAATCACATTTCTAGCTCACTCTACTGGCAACTTAAGTCATAGAATTTCATATCTAAAAAGAAGAACTCAATCTTTTAATTCCTTGTAACATGTTCGCAAAGTGTGCTGCCAACTTGTTTTCGCCTGCTCGATGAAAAGACGTTTGACGTCTGTCTCATCTTACAGACATAGCAAGGTCATTCACAGGTTAATATATACATGCAGGCCAGTAAGAAAGCTCCGATTTTGTTCTCTTTGCTCTATAGGAGAGACGCATGAGTGCAGATGCAACGTTCTCCACGGTCGCTTGTAGCGAAATTTGCGAGATCTGCTGAGCTTGTTTTATATACTTGGAAATTTTTTTTATTCAAATGTGCGCCATCTTATTCTGCTTATTTTGCACCCCTCATAGTCGATTCCACTTTGGGACAATAAATTTACCATATATACTTAAATATCCTGCTCGATCAGAGCTAGCTGTTGTACGTGGATATTTAATTCGTTTGTCAGGATCTTATAACGACCTCTAAAAATAAAATTTAAAAATATGAGAAATAACGGTGCGGGACTGCCCGGATCATAACGACGAAGAGTCACTCGTTGAAACTCGCGAAAGTACAAACAGAGAAAAGTTACTTTACAAGTCCGGGCCTGTTATTGCCGGCAATATCGCACTGGAGTGACCGCTCAAGGTAATTGCAATTACCTTCACAGCACTTTCGTGTCATTTCTGTGTGAACATATGCACGGGCAGTACTGCAAGTGAACGGAACTCACAGTGCAGCTTCCCTGCGGGATCATACGCACACGGAATATATCGCGTCTTATCTTCTTATGACAATTGATAGTATATCAAAACGGGCACGAGCTGCAGGCGTTTATTCTTGCGCTATTCGTCGTGCCGCCGAAAAGCAATAATGACAATTAATGATTGTAAACGAACTGATCTAGTTTCGATGAAGAACTGCAACGTATGTTAGCCGCGAAGGCAATCCGTCACCGAAGAGTCTACTTGTCGCGCTCAACGCTGCTGCCCTTCATTCCTTTCATTTCATTTTTATTTCCTTAAAGACCCCTTTTGAGGGGCATTACATAAGGGGTGGATACAAATTTTGGATGAGGTGGTACAAAGTCATGTGCTATGATGATAAATAGTTGTAGGCTTTTTGTGCGAAGATTATTATTATTACTATCATCTTTATCCTACGGCAAGAAACGTTAAAACAAGTGCCATTTTGCTTTTTGTGCCTCGAGGCGCAATCAACCGCACCACAGCTCGCAGAAATATTGGGAATTATGCCCGAAAACACAGCAATCGCCGCGCATCCAATGCAGATGGCCTGCACTTTTGCCTACACCACGAAAGTCACTGCTGTCGCCAGCGCCGCCGCATCTCCACTGACCTCACAGGCTGACGCTTGTCTATAGGTAAGGTACTGCTTAAAACCATACTAATCATTGCCAAAATCTGTTAATGCAAAACAAACATTTTCTTCAGGCACTCAATAAAAACTCAAAACTGCACACCATCATTTCCATACTGGTTCTTTGGCCAAGATTATAACTTTGTTAAGCAGACACTCCACTGTAATAATTTGCCTGTTTTTATAGTGTTTTTGTTGCATGCCTCAATCTACATTGCAGGTTAAGACATAACTTGTTTTTCACATTTCTGAATTTTCAAATTCTGGCATGGCATCATCTTCAGTCTAGCCACGTCTACAGCAACCGCATTGCAAAAATTCAAAACTGAAAAATTATCTTGCCTATATATAAAAAAAGAAATCTAACAATGTCGTAACTGTAGCATTGTATTCAAGAAAGAAATATACTGTAGAAAAAAAATGTTCTTGAGATCAACCAGGAAATTTTGCAAGAGTACTGTAGTCGTATTATTATTTTCAATAAACTTAAATGTTTTACACAAATGAAACAGAGAATTGTAAAATTATTGCAGGAAGCTGCATCCCTCCTACGTCGAGAGGTTCCCATTGCAAGGCAAACATTCCGACAAAATACTAGCAAACACGACTTTTATTAACATCCCGCCCATCATAAACTATATGCACTGTCAACAAAAAGGCGTTCTGGATGAAAATATCTTGCTGTAGAACAACATCAGCTAGGCTCTTCGGCTGAGAAAGAAGCGCCTTTGCAAAAAGAGTGGCAAGGTTAGCAAGAGCCGATGGTCGCAGCCCTCCTGCATCTCAGATCACGTGCTTAAAAATGCTAATAAATAAATGCAGTTGCACAAGCTGCCATTTGCCTGGAGGTTTATACATAGCCAGAGTGACAGAACATTAGCATGGTCATGTAGATACAAGATTCCGTGTGCTTGTGTATGCCACGTGTCCCATACTGCATTAACAACGCATGAAATGATGAAGCTTTGAATAGTGTATACTTATTTGGAAGTGGCTACCATTATGGGTTCCAGATACAAGCAACACTGGGGCAAAGAAAACCCACAAGGTCAACCTCTAGGTTTGCATGTTGCCTGCAAACATCTCTATCAAAAGGAGTAACTGGTGAACAAATAAATTTGTTTCTCCTCTCTGCTCTTTCCATCCCTGCTTCATTACTGCCTCTGTGTAGCCAAATGACGAAATCATTTTTATATGGTATGTCAAAAGTGACATAGGAAAAGTATGCTACACTCTTCGAGGATGCAAAACAAATTCCATGACCATCGGAACCTTTCCGATTGTACTTTTCAGAAACATTAAGGGTGGTTTCATAACAAACCCTGTGCTTCAGTCAGCATGTACAAGTACATAAAGTTCTTTCCTTACAGTTTCCATTGCATTTCTTTTTCATTAGGGGCAAGAGAATTTCATATGCACATACTAGGTAAGTCAATGAAGTTGCGAGCACATTTAATCTGGACAGCACCTATTTCAAACCTCTCAATCAAGAGAGCCATGTAATTCACTTTTGCTGGCTGTAGGGATGATTGACTAGGTACCCCAGAACACATGTGGATGGTATTGCACGGTACAGTGACAGCGAAGACGCCAAGGGAGGGTAGCAGGTACCAGATTAAACTTCCCGTGCACTTTGTTTAGTCCCTGGCAAAGAACTGATTGGCACTTGCTAATGAACGCCTCGAATGTCTCAGTCTCGGCATTGAAGTGTGGCTGGCAAATGAGCATGTGACGCTCTGATCGTTATAGTTTATTCCCTACCTTACCTATGTAAAAAGCAAATACCACAGTGGCATCACGCGCCTACACATAATCTGACCCCGCCAACTTCCCAATACCAGCCCACCGAAAACTTCCTGGCGCCATCATCCACAGCAGAAATAGTGATGAAAAAGCAAAAATGAGGGGACAAGGCAAAAGAAGCTGTGGAATGAATTTTTGGGGGACATTTTGGCAGTAGTACAAATAAATCTGACAGCACTGCTGCCTCTCGTTCGATTCCTAAAAGAGATCCAAGAGATCTAGCTGGCCAGGTCAGACTTTCAGCATTTTTGCGTCGTTTTGGAGAAGGCGCATCTTGACCTTGATCTCCACACATGCCTCCCTCTCCTTCAAGATCTTCTGGCCCAGCTCCATGGCTCGTTCCTGCATTCACAGATGATGGTGCAACAGTTCTGGGGACGCAATTTCATGCATACTCGTGAACCCCGACCTACTGTTTACAATTTAGCTGCACAGCCTATTGTTACGTAATGCAATACCTGTGCATGCACTGAGCTGGCCTGATGCTGAAAAAATGTTTGCAGCTCAGACCTGCTGCTTCAGATATTTCTAATACACACCCAGGAATCAAGTACCCATTGGTGAAAAATTCCCTCGATAAATAGAAAGAAAAGTTAGCACTCTCACGCAAATTTGACCCAAACACTGAACATTCTTTAGTGCCCTGCATTTGTAGTACAAAAAAAGCTCTCTCTTCAGTTTCGACAAGATTATTAATGATCTGCTGACACAACTTCGTTTTGTATTGCACGTTGTTGGCACTGCTCTTGAGTTGCAATTATAGCAGAATCTCGATGCCAGAAATATAAGGTAACGAAAAATATCACTATCGTCCAGAATTAATATCACCCTAGTTGAACAACTCGCATGGGAATGCATTCACACAGGGCGATGCAATTTATTTGTGGCCTCACAACGCCACCGCTTAGCACGCGACTACTGCGCACCGCATGACTTGCAATCATGTATTGGCGATGCGCAAGCACTCAAACATGCTCATGCATTTGTATCATGCACAGTGGCACGAAAATATGTTCGAAAAACCCAAAATTTTGCACACTATACTCGGTGCGTTGCAACTAGAAAATTTTATGAATTGATATCGTCCCGAAATTTGTGCGAGTCCATGATGATATCAAGAGTCTACAGTACCCTCAAACTAACTCTCAGGGCTTCCAATACAGCTTCTCGTAATGATTTTTCTCAGTGCATCTTCAAGAACGCCAGCATGAAGTAAATTAAATTCAAAGCAGCATGCATTTTCAGCGTTAAGGTGCATTAGACTGCAGATGAAACAAGGTCTGTTGCATACCGAAAGCTGCTTGTTTTCCTCCAGAAGTTGAGCCAGCACTTGCTTGAGTTCCTCTTCGCCTTCCTAGAAACACTCAAGTTAAGGAACAAGATGCCTATTCCACAAAACATTAACTGCAACACTGTCATAGCAGTGTTACATCCTTTTCCTTTATGTCGTCTACGATAAAACCTTGACATTTTTTTTCTTACAGTACCAAGCTCTTCGTATTGTTGCTGAAAAAGCTGTGCTAAAAAATACGATAACTCAGCATTGCGACTAACTGTCCATTTTCTTAAGCACTCTCAATGACAACATTCTGTTAGCATGAAATATAGCATTAGCTCGCTTGCAATTTTAAGCGACTTGACCTAAGCAAACCAATCTTGCACTGCTTGAAACATGGTAAAAAAAGAAAAGTAATAATAATAAAGCTCTTCAAAGCTAGATATTTCAGCATGAAAGCATAACGCAATGAAACAAAAGGATACACTCTCACTGCCTTCTGTTCCTGAGCTGCTGCCATCGGCTGATTCAACAGAGTACTGCTTGTACCTGTCATAAAACAAAACCAATATTAATACATTGGCATCTATTTCACACTAAACGCAAGACATAGTATGTACTGGACCTGCAGTGTGCACAAGTACAGTCTTTGTCAAAAGTGTAGAGCCCAGAGTATCTGCTTCCAAGACACTCTATGCTGCTTGTAATAGACTACCAGAGTTCAGAATCTTATAATAGTAAGATTTTTTCGCCCTACCCTCTCCAATGTGAAGGACCTCCACTAATCCTAAACAAGTGCTAGAAAGCAGACCCCCTGGGCTCTACACTTTTGACAAAAGCTGTACATCTGTTCAGGAACGAAAAATGGAGTCAAAACATAACGCAGAAGAGATGCAGGCAAACATACAAATACTAATTAATTGCTCTTGGGACTGCCAATGAAAGCTTTTTATGTGTTGTGAAAGGTTTTATGGCACATCGGCAACGAAGACCATCATGAACTAAACTTAGCGTAAAACAGTTTCTTTTTATAAAGAAGTCAGTTTGTTTACTTCTTTAAAAAAATTGAAAACAGAAGAAATTTCGATAATGGCATTTTCTTCGAGCAAGAGGCTTGGATAAAATGGAATGTGTTCGTTACAGAGATACGCAAAATGTTTTTTTCCCTTTTTTTTTTTTCTCGAACTTCATGCAAGATACTGACAGTACTACATCCAATGCGGAGATATAGGATTACTTAAAAAAATATGCTCTTCATGACTGCATGACTTCCATCCTTGTATGGTAGGCTTGACCAGGTGTAGTTTACTGTTTAATACCTCTGTCACACGAGCAAGCAAAAACTCTTTCACCTATCTTTTATCGAGTTGAAAGACTTGCATTCAAACACGCGACACTGGCGATCTCTTTTTAGCGTTTCCTACCGAGGACACTATCAAAAGTGTGGCGCTAGATCTTAAAACAAAACCACTCAGAATAAATCGACATCGCAACATATAAATCAAATACGTCTGTTATTACACGTTGTTCATGGTAAATTTAGCCACAGTACGTTCACAAACATTAAATTAAAGAAGATGGCGCGCATTGCCGGTTAGCGCCATCACGTGATATCTTCCAACTGTTTACGAGAGTGCTGCAGAAAAACTACATTATTGTGCCTAGTTAACCTTCTGCGAAGTGTAAAACTTTTTTTATAGTACATATACGTGACAAAGAATGTACTCTTGCTTCCTTCATTTATTAAAATATAATAACTGGTGTCCACTGCTACACCTTTCCAGCCGTAAAAGAGATTGGCTATCTCCGCTTTCGGAAAAGTCTGCTTCTCGAAAGGCGATTGAACTCTGTCGTGAGTCTGCGGATGAAACTCTCTTTGGCAGGGTGTCTTCTTATTCAAATGCCTTTATAGTTCCCGTGAGGCGCTATCCCGTTTCCCAAGATTACATTCACCAAGTGTGACACTGTCCCATTATCCCAAGGAGCCTGCCATTTAACTCTTAGTTTAGTCTGCATGAATTTCACACAGCCTTTATGGGTAATGTAGACTTGTTTTATTACAGTGCTACAAGCGAGTGCAGCTAATTTGTCTGCTTTCTCATTAGTATTCCCACGTGACTAGGGACCTAGCAGAACTTTATTACCTGTCCTTGTTTATCAACTTTTACGAACATCGTAGATGACATCAGCAAATAAAGACTCCGTTGCATTTATGTGGCGCAGTGCTGCTATTATACCTAGAAATTCGGAGTAAATAATGCTTTTTTTAATGTTTTCCTTCATTATTCAGCTACTGGGACGGAATAATATTCAGCAGTAAAAATTGAACAGCATTCGGGTACTCGCACTGTTTTCTCCCATTTTTCCCGAATTATTGAATTTCCAACATATTTTGCTGTTTTCAAACCAGCAGAATAAAATGCTGTATATTTCTTGCACATTTCATCTGGTGCAGAAAACCCTTGTAATATATGCTCACGTGGAATTGGCTTTGCATTAAAGTGCGTTAGCGTGAATTTGCATACATAGGGAAAGCTGTACCATGGCGGAAGCGGGTTCGGTTTCTGCGCAATGTTAAGAAGAGCATCCAGTACGTCTAATTCTCTGCATATTTCTTCAAAGCGAAGGAGTCATGGTCTGACAGCTTGAGGTTTATTGCTGAATAGTGTTCTGGATGATGCTGTTGTAACAACACCATAACAGACATGAAGGAAAGAATCAGACAGTTGGCAAGGCAAGAGGAAAGCGAGGCTTTCTTTTTTTTTTTTTTTTTTCAATTTTTCATTTTGCTTTTGACCTCAATTAGTGGGAAAGAAAGATAAAATTAAATCACTTTCAGGGTTCAGTTACAAGTGACACTGCTACCCAAGATAATGGAAGGTTGGACAGCCGTTGATCTAGCTCAGCTGGTAAGAGCCCCGGATGCAATATTCGGAGGTCCTGGGTTCTGTTCCCACCAGCGGTGAGTTGTTTTCCCTTCTACTACTCTGATTTAATTACCTTTCTGTCTTAAAATTGATAACGCCATTAACTGAGGTCGACAGCAAAATTAAAAATTTAAAAAATATATCCCTTGCGCTTTCCTTGGCATCGCTGACAGTCTACTTCTTTCCTTCATATCTCATAGCGAGCCCCTCATTTCCCCCTCAATTTTCTGCTTAACAGTATAATAGAGACATTTCCGAAGGGACCTTGTCTTCAGTGCATATAAACATGCCAGCATGGTTCTTCTGTCTGCGAGAGGAAGTTCATTTGTTTCAATGTAGACTATCTATGGGGAATGTTCTGTATGTACCGGCTGAGAGACAAAAGCTTAAGTTCACTGGAATGCACTGGATCCAGTCTTAAATATGATAGCCTAGTGGAACTCAAACTATGCATCCATAATCTAAATAGGAGCATATAACAGAGCGAAAAATATGCATAAGGCAAGTCATATGACAGCCACAGTGTTTTCACGAGAGTACTTTTAGGACATTAAGGGCTTGAGAAGATTTTTCCTTAAATGGTTTATGTGCGGCAAGAATGCAAGCTTTTATCAAAGGCAAGTTGTGTTCTTGCTTTACTGGTAGTTCGACTTCACTTGGATAGAACTACTGTTCTTTGAGGGGAGAATTTAAATAAATTCATTTTTGTCTGCCCAACTTATTCAATGTTACGGGCATTTGCCTCTCACATGCTGATATGATGGAGGATGTGCAGGCTATTTGCAGATCATATATGTAAACTGAATACATAACATACTTTGCAATTATTTTACTTATGGAATTCATTTCCACAACAAACAGTGTAGTGCTCAAAACACATCCCTGTGGCACCCCATTTTATTGAATGAAGTTTTTGACATAGTTGTGCCTAAATGAGCATTAAATGAGCATTAAATGAGTGGTTAGATAGGAAGTTACTCAAAACGTTTAGCATCCTGCCACAGATACCCAAGGCAGCATCGTCACGCACAATTCCCAACCTCCAAGTTGTGTCAGATGCTTTTTAGGAGATCGAAGAAGACTGCAAGAGTGTGCGGCTTGTACATCAATGCTTCTCCGATAGCATTTTCCGTATGAACAAAATGGCCAGTTGTAGAGCATGCTTTCTTAAAACCATGTTGATGAATGTCAAGAAGCTCCTGAGATTCGAGGATAAACATTAATTTAATACTAAGAATGCTTTCAACGGATTTAGTTAGTGCTAATGACCTATAACTGCTGGGGGAAGTTGGCAACTTCCCAGGAAAGCTCTTTCTCAGTGCTGCAGAGCGACACCAGCAAAACATACTGCTCACAGAATATGAACAAAGAAGAAAAGGAAGGAAATTATTACAACCAATAAAGCACTAAGAAAGGATCCTTATAAGCGGTTTACTTTACCAACATTAAAAAGCTGACGGTGCTGCGGTAATTTATTGTTACTACAATATATTTGGCCTAATCGGTACTTTTGGACAAAACAAGAGTCGATGACCAGTGAAAAAATAGATTTCTGTTGACGTTTCGGCTGAACGGGGGTCCTGTTCACATTGGAAGTTAGTCCATAGTGAACAAGGCCACCGTGTTGGGAGTAAAAACGTCAAATGAAATATTTTCTATTTCCTCGCTGGTTGGAAACCCTTGTTTCTTCCAAATGTAGGCAGATGGGATTCCGTCACATTCAAAACTTAATTGGTACTGTTATCAGTGGGGTTGACTGTAGCTAGTGCCACCTGGAAAGGTTGACAGGAGAAACAGCTGCCCATGAGCAAATGCCATAATCCCAGATGGAGCGATTCAGCTGCTGCCTGACCTTCAACTAGCCCCTTCAGCCATTGAAGCACTCACTTAGCTAGCTTCTGGTACTCGGCAATCTCGCTGCGCAGGCGTTCTGCCTCGGTGCGTTCAGCGGCAATCTTGCGCCGAAGCTCGTCACCCAGCGAGAGCAGCTCCTCCTGCTGGATGAGCAGCTCCAGCTCCTCGCGGCGCAGCTGCCGCATCTCGGGGTCCGTCTCCAGCTCAGGCGGCTTGGGAGTCAGCTCTTCCAGCAGCTTTGCCGAGGCTTCATCCAGCACTGCAGCTATGTAGCACGTCAACTAAGTATGTACACATGCCAGTCTGCCATGCCAACGTGAGCATCTCTATGTAGGCAAGCCTTGAAGTATGCACGGACACACAGTGTTCTGAAACTTCATCGGAAACATTTTGAAAAATTCTCCCACCTACCCCAGAGGCACATATGTGGCGAAACCATGAAGAAAGCTTGCACATTACTGACCCTTTTGTTGGACAGCAAGTCTTACAGTAGTGCTTACCTGGTTTGGCCCGGATGATGAGAAACCAGAAATGTCTGTGACGAGACTGAAGGAGCAAAAGACACGAACGTCTATTTTCCAGCGAAGCGTAGTCGTAGTGCCATCTAGCATCATTACAAAAATGTGCCACGCTTGCCTGGGCACTTCAGAACCATGGCGCTTTCCTCCAACGATGCCAGATGGCTCCACAACTACCTTTTGCAGGAAACTCAGCACTGGCGTCTTTTCTCAGTCTCATTGCAGACGGTTCTGATTTTTCATCATGCGCGGCCAAACAAGGTAAGCTAGCTAACAAAAAGGTCAACATTCAAGTTTTGTGCGCCGCTTCAGCGCAAATGAGCCTCTGGTTAAGGTGGGAGAATTTTTCAAAACAGTTCCGATAAAGTTGCAGAACACTATGCTTTCAGATAACAGAAGCCAAAAACTGCAACAAGTCTTTCTAAAACCCCAGCCTGCATTTAGAAACTAGACTATATGGTGTGCAATGACGTCGATGCACACGCATTTCAGTTCCAGCATGCAAGAAAACATAAATTTAGGTTTTTCACACTTCCCATCCCCAAGTGTGTGCACTTCAATGTGTCCATTGTTTTGCATGTTATTTTAACAAAGCATACGTGACTGTCACCTTGGTGCATTCATAGTTTCATATGCACCAAGGTACACCACTATGCATGCACACTTCTCAGTGGAGTGATGCAATCCAATTCGATTGGGGGAATTCTTTTAACATTCTGAGTGCTTTCTAACAAATAATACATTATGATCCATCACAGCGCGACAGAGTAATACAGCCCAGTTTTCATCTCGTAACCTTACAGCTGCATCCATGCATGCTTATTGCATTAAACTCCACAAAACCTAGGCTTTGATGTCTTCCATAGTGCAATAACCTTGATTGTGGCATATTATCGAGCCTGAACCTACTCCTCAAATGTGGTAACCATTCTCCAGGCAAAGCAACGTGAACACTTTAGCAAAGTAAAATGAGCACATATAGCGCACTGCACTAACACACATGTGGAGAACTACTGTTCTAGACTGAAAAAGGTGCTTTTTCATGTTTAATTCAGGAAGGAGTCATCTTTTCAGACCTGAGATTATACAGTTTTGGTAACAAGTTGGAAACACCTCAGCATGAAAATATGGACTGGTTAAGCTGTAACGGCGAGTAGGACTTCAGACTGGGAAAGTGGCTAGCAAAAACAAGGGCATCAAGGTGACACTTAGAGCAGTGAGTGGCCTATCTTTCATCCATCAAACGCTATAAAGTGCTCTAAACTGCCCTAAAGTATCATCTTAAGTTCCACACACCCCAAGCTATATGACAACCATATTTGAGCAGAATAAAGCGCTAAATGTATGCACCAAACTAAATTTCATAAAACTGCACCTGATAACGAAATAATGTCAATAGCAGCATAATAGTGTCATCTTTCTACCACTGTATAAGATACTGCACACTATTATATTCAACTATAACTATCATCCATATGAACCAGTTACATCTATAAAGCAGTATCACATCATATGGTTCCCAGGTAGCAAATTGCAATCTGACTGTAGAGCAGCAGTGTAAGCCCATAATCTTCTGGGATGGTATATGCAAATAATGAGAGCTATGAATACAACCCTTATGCCTCAAACCAACTCATGCCATGTAATTAGTTACCTTCAGCTGCAGACTTTTCAATGCCGTCTTCCTTGAGATCTCCAGTGGCATGCATTTCTCCACTGCCGATGACATCGTCCTGGGTGATCGACACACTAGCATGAAGGTCACATCAAGAATGTGACAAGAGCAGAGCTACACAGAATAAAGCATTCAGGCCATGCACAATTGTGTCCAAACATGACAACAGCATCTGTCAACATAAAAAAAAAAAAAAAGAACACACGGACTATAAATCATTCTATGTGCTAGCAATGTAATAGCACTAGAAAGGGTCGATGCCTTTGTATTGAGCTTTGTGCCACATTGTCACGGCTGTGTTTGCGGGCCCCTACATGCCTGTTTGCACACAACCAGACACCTCTTTGGGCCACTTATATTTTAGTTGGAAGTTCCCTCCAAGGCGTCTAGAGGTAATGACACAGAGGAAATAAAGAGAGGTCAAAATGTACAGTTGTTACTTCCAAGCTCGTGACAGAACTTCTCTTTGGCGGATCGGTTTGATGCCACCAGTGCCCTCCGGCCAATGAGCACACTTCCTGTCTGGTGACGTCACTTCTCACCAGCCAATCAGTAAATTTCATTACAAATGCCGACAGATGCCTTTCTTTTTTCTTTGAAGAGGTTTCTAATGCTGTGACACTGATCAACAGCAAAATCAACAATGTACAAAGTCAAAGTCAAGTAAAGGCACAATAATAATCCAAAAATAGGTTTCCATCACTCATTGCATTCTCTAGCCTGACAGTCACCATAAACCATCTCAAGCTAAATTTTACTAGCAAAAAAATCTGCATATTCAAAGGAGATGCTCAGGTAACTTTCAAGAACAAAAGAATAGATGGTTCTGGGAAAACCGCGGACAGTAACCTCATTGTGCAAATGAAGAAATGTGGCCAGAGCCAAATAATAATAATAATAATAATAATCCTCACACAGCCAACAGAGTACTTGCAGCCTGCCTTCTGACAAAACACAAATCTCAAAAACAAAACACACAGAAGGCTCTCAATGTTTGCAAGCACTAAGCTGCCAACTCACGGCAGGTACCCCCACATAACAAGCAGTGTTTGCCTTGCGCATGAGCAGCATGCAAGCCAAGTGCAAAGCAGAGAAGGAAAGAAAAAAAGTCTTTAAGCAAATGTTCATTCACGAAGGTCTGAGTGGCATGCAAGCCCAGCAGTGCAGAGCATCATCTTCACGAATGCTGCAGGAGGACGAGCAGTGCAAGCTTCGCAGGCCAAGCCATGACAGAAGCGTCCCCGTCCACAAACGGCGGAAGCCACTGATGGCGCCCACCTGAACCCTGACTGGCCGCTCCTGAGATTCGGCCGCTGACACAGCTGCCACAGCTCCTTTCGCGACGGGACGGTGGAGTGAAAGTGACGGCGGAGTCCCATCCATTTCAGAAACAATGGAGGGTTCTTGGTTCTGAACTTGGTTCGGGGCACCAGGTGCCAAAGTCGTCTTAGGCTGCTCGTTCGGGAGATCCTTGGTTGGTGCTGACTCGGTTGGAGGTGGTGCTGTAGCGACAGGTGCTGTAGCTTCGGTAGACGGTTGTGGCGGGGGTGGTTCCGCAGCTGCAGGCTGCCTAAGCCGCGTGTCAATCTTCTCGACAGAGTCTGCTCTTGTGGCTTCCACAGGCACCTTTTTCACTTGTCGCAAGACGCGCAACTGTGCAGTGTAAGGTGGGTAGATTACAGGCATGGTGCCGCAGTACTTTTGTGGGACACTGACAAGACTTAGCCCCACAGAACAGAATGTTACATCAGACATAGACCAAGACAGAGGAAACCTAACATTTCAGTACCTTTGCTGTACTTGCATGCTTTTTAGAGCTCCGGCTAATGTATGCTTCACTCTAGCGGTTTGCAAGCCTAGCGGTGAAGGTCACTTTTAACTACGTTGAACAATTCTGGTTGGCGTCGGGGAATCGCACCATATGTACACCATGGCTCCAAATATAAGGCAAGGTGCATTATGAAGCAGTCATTGATTTCGCATGCACACTACTGCTGCAGATTCGTGCTCAGTTAACGGAATTTAATAATTCTTGCTGCAAAAACTTAGGAGCCTTACGGAGTACAGTGTTACACTAGTTAACTGGTAGTATCTGATAAAAGCAAACTAGTTTCTACAAACGATATAGCTTTATGTTAAAGTAGAAAGAAACATACATTGCTGAACAGTTTGTACTATACGTCAAAGTCTCTTAAATTTCCATATTTCCAACTGAGCCAGGCAGTGACTGCAGTAACAAAGAATGCACACAGCACAAACAGATTCGTAAATTCATCTTTCCTTCTGGGCCAGTGTCTACCATTCACAAGCAAGAGAGCCCATAACATATTTTTTTTTTTATTTCACTGCTCATATGTTTACAAATCACAGAGATACACCTGCCACTGACTGCGCTGCTTAGAAAAGAAAGCCAAACATTTGGCAACAAGAATTATGAGCAAGCAGCTATTCTGAGCATACAGTAGCAAACATGGCTAACCTTGTGTAACACTACCCCATTCGGGCTCGTTTCGGGCAGTGTTCGTGCTAGGAGCCAAATTATTTGCGGATGTTATGAATCAAATCTTGAGTAGGTTGTTTTCATGTGCACGGCGCTCATGCTGGCAGAGATAAGTTATCTTTACCGCAGAAATGTCACTCTGTATATGTAAGTATATTTTAAGCTTAAGTAAGTATGTTTTCCCTAGCTGGACTTGCCAACTGCCTTAAAGGGACACTGAATAAAAAAAGTGAAGTGCATCGATAGAATACCAGTTCCTGATCACAAAGACACCACTCTTACTGAAAACAAAGTTCTAGTAAGGTAAAAAAGAGCAAGAATAGAGGTACATGTGCTAGAGGTACACGTGCTATAGACCAGAGGTACACGTGCTAGACCACACCACTCGCCGACGTCATGGACGGCATCATTTTATCCAACTACGTAGTTGAGTTGAACTGTTCGAATTCAACTGGCGGGAAAAAAAAAAAAAAACTGCTAAACTTCTTATCGCAATATCTCATCAATAAATAAATATTTTGCTGCTGGACAAGTGACAGCAATGTCACGAAATATCATACTATTGGGTTGTGCTAACATAAAAATTGTCATCAGTGTCCCTTTAAGGGGGGACGCGACCTTTGAAAACCGAAAAATCGCGAAACAGTCGATTTTTGGAAGATTATATATTCCGGTAGTATGTCTTATAAACTACCATTTCTGTAATTATCAATGCCCAACTCGCCGTAGAAATACTCGAAATTAATTATTTAACAAGCGGCGGCAGCCGTGGAGCAGCGAGCAAGCGCCGAAAATTCCCAAACTTCGCGCGCGCGCCATTCCTCTATGGTAGCAATTCCTCTCCCGCCGAACTGAGCGCCGCCATCTTGGTCTTGTTTTGTTTGTGAATTCTTGCGCTTTTTTCTGCCACCCTCGGCGGCGGCGGCGGCGGCGGCGCGGTCGAGGCGTGTCATGCTACCGATTGAGAGCCTCGTGGCGGCTTTCAAGTTTCCCGCGCTCAAATTCAAGGCTGCGATTGGGCAAAGCGCGCGCTCCGCGAGAACGCGGGGGATCGGGCGACTACTATTGGCTGCTGCGGCCGTTGACGCGTCAGTCTCCGCCTCCCCGCGTCGTCTGCTACGGCTCTTTGCTTGCTGTCGTTGGCTGTCTTTGTACTTCGTACGTTCTGTTTGCCTTTCGCCATTTTTGCGATCGCCGGATTTACGATCTCTCGTCGTGCCCTCTGAACGGTTTCGTGCAACGTGTTAAACGTTGTGTGGTCGCTCACGATGCCTCGAGGTGGGACACTTATTCAGTGCAGACTTGGCTAGCTTTTTTTTTTTTTTTTTTTTTTCCGGCGAGATGCCGCGATAGATAAACAGGGAAACCGCTTGCTGCGTCTGCGCCGCCCATCATGCTAGGGCGAAATGCCGCGGGGGAATCGGGAATGCCGATTGTCGCGGCTTGCAGAGCACAGGATCGACGGATCTCAGCATGTGGAAAATGGTCCGCGGCACCAAGGCGTTCGCTGTAGCCAAGATCGACGGAGCGCCATAGCCCTAATGTATATTTTGACGGTCGCACCGGACTTGTTCGTGATAATTGCGAGTGTTCGTCTTAAGTGGGCTCGACTGTACCTGAATAAATTTTTGAGGGCAAGGCAAGCCCATGTATTCAAAATATTATGTCTGGAATTTGTCATAATTTGGATAATCAACATAGGTCTAATTGATAACAAAAAATCCAATTCTATGCTATTTTTCAGCAAGAAAATTTAGAAAAAGGGCTTTGTCTTGCCCTGAGGAACCTATCTAGGAATCAGCATGACAAATTGCACAATGCCAGTGCCTTTCACAATTTCTCCAGGCTTGGTATAAAGGACCTATTCGAACCAGTTTGATATGCTTCTGTAACTTGAGAACTAGCGTGCACAATTCTATGAAACTTGGCGTGTTTTCATTTGTTAATGTCATGAGCCTGTCTTGAAAATTTCTTCATGATAACTTGAGAAACAAAAAAGTTATTGTTCTCTCAACCTTTGATAGCCGTTTTCTCAGAATCAATTTTTTGCACGGTGTGGCTGCTAGGGAAAGTCATAGCTCAAGAACCGCTTATCGGATTTTCATGAGGTTTTTTTTTGTTATATACCTAAGTAATATTCTGAGGGCAAGACAATTTGTTTTTTTCAAAATATTTCATCTGTAATTAGGGGCAGTCAATTAAAATATTGTTAAGTCAGGTGTAAATTTGAACACTAAATTTGGGGCTGTACTAAAATTTTTCAGAGAGGAAATTTGGAAAAAGGGAATTGTCTTGCCCTGGGAAAACTATCCAGGAATGACCATAACAAATTTCACACTGCTAGCACATTTTGCAAATTCTCCAGGCCCGCCCCTAGGGACCTATGTAAACTATCTTGATATACTCCTCTAACTTAAGAACCGATGAGCCCAGCTCCATGAAACTTCGTAGTTCTTCAAATGTGTGTACTATGAGCATACCCTGAAAATTTCATTCAAATACCTCAAGAAATAAAAAAGTTGGTGTTCAAGGGTAGCCTCCCCCCTTGAAGAACTAAGAGGGCATCAAAAATCTAGCCAAGCTTGTTCTATTGTGTATGGCATACACAGTATGGGGTTTATTGTACCAAACTAAACATGTGCTATGAGGGACACTGTAGTGAAGAGCTCCAAATTAATTTAAATCACCTGAACATGTAATGACATCACACCATACTTGACAGCTGCAGTGGCTGGGACTGAAACCATGCCCTTGGGATTAACTTAGGAGATAAAGGGTATTCAAGGCGTTAAATCTCAAGCTCATATAAGCAAAAAAAAGAAAAGAAATTGTAAATGTAGGCTTCCAGTAACCTGTAAATTTCTTTTTCCATCCCATTTGGCAACACTAAGGTGGGCATTAGCTAAAATCACTGCGCTACACAATGCCAGCGCAAGTTAAAGAACCCCAGGTGGAGTAAATTGATTCGGAGCCCTCCACTATGGCATCCTTCATAGCCCATGCATCAAGTCACTTCAGGACATTAAACTATGCAATTTACAATTAACTGAAATTGCTTCTGTGAACACACAACTTGTGCGGCAGGATTCACACAGCTTTTCAAAACTCGTTTAATGTAAAGAACTGAGTCTACCGGCAGGTGGCTTTTGCATTCAACCAGACTTCACCCACCTTGCGCTTCAGCTGTGTCACAACGCGCTGCACTTCCCAGAGCTGCTCTTCCTTCTGGGGGTCCCTGAGGCCCGCATTCAGCTCTGCGTGGATCTCGCTCAACACCTGTTCTTGCTGGCTCAGTTCTTCCTCTATGGCTGCTGGCGTCTCAGGCAGATCGAGTGACTGGCGCGACGAGTCAGGTCGCATCTTTTTCACATATCTGCCAGCCAAAAATGGAAACAAGCTATCTCTCTGTGCCTTATCTACCCCACGTCCTCCTGATAAGGCCACATGAAACAATGCTATCCTCCTTCTGACAGAGGCGTAAGACAATAAGTGCCCTACAGAGTGCCATATACTACACTTCGTACTTAGCCTTTAGCTTCGACAACATCTTTCAGAATAAAACATACTAATAAAACATACTCGCAACAAGCGATGCATGCCCATTCAGGAGCGACAATGGAATGAGAACAAGGTTGAATAAAATGCACAGCCAACTGCACTAGTACCAATCTGTACGCCTCTTTGATTAATCTGTTGTGTTAGTTACATTTCACAAGCTACCATGATAGCTTCAGTGACAATAAAAGATCACAACAACCTTGTTGCAAATGCAGTCATCAAATAAAACAAAGTAGTCACAGAAACTCCCACTAATAAAGGTATGCGTACCTTATGCCGTCAATCTCTGATATATCAAATTAATGCTTACATCAAACAGCCAAAGAATTCCTTTAAAAATTCCATGAAAAAGTACAGCACCACTGAACAAACTTATTGAGCTCCCATAATTAAAGTATATGTCTAGCCCTTTTCATGCATAGAGCAATATCAAGCGTAGCCTTGGACATCTACTCTTTGCACTAGCCACTTAACTGCATGAAGCCAGGAATGTGGCACATGATTGGCAGTAACCACCAGTCTGATGGCACCAATTTTTAAGGCGAAAGCCTTTAATAGCTCATACTGTCATTTGCAGAAGGTGTCGCACTTTACGGCCACCTTAAGTCACGTGATGTCACCCAAGATGACGGCCACCATAGGTCAAGATGGGCCACCCTGAGCTCACGCCCCACAAAGAGGGGCGTATTAAGGTGCAAGCCTTAATACAATTTCATTATGTGGGAGGCGGTAACTGGCAGCTGACATGGCCACGCACCAACTGGACGTAGGGCTTCCCGACATTACATTTGGTAGGCGCTGCCAACTCGGGCTTTCCTTTCATACGGGAGGGTGATATCACAATCAGCCTGCCAAGACCCTTGCATTCACGTTATCCCTAGGCCATGCAGGCACGTTCATATGGCACGGTTAAGGCAAGGCATTATATGTTGGCTGGTAGCTTATGCTATCGCTTCATACCGATCCAGGTATTTGTGCGGCGCCTTTCATTTGGCACATCCTCGAAAGCCACACCACACAGCCTACAGAAGCAGAAGCAGTAAAACCAGGAATCAGCGAAGTTTCAAACAAAGGCTTTTGCCTTATCGCACTTTAGTGGTCAAAAATGCCACAAAAATTTTTTCGTACCACACAGCTGCCTTAAGAAAACAGCAGCATTTGGTGCAAAACTGATGATGTGGCGAAGCTATCTGACTGACCAAAGGCTACAGGTAGTTCTCACCACTCTTTTTGCACTAGTGATGCAGAACTATCGGTAAATTGACTATGAATAGTATCGATAGCTTTTTTCAAACTATTGATAGCTTCCAGTAAATTGCGTTGCGGGGCTAGCTGGTTCATGTGGTAAACTTATGTAAAGCGCATCAGAGACCCCACAATCAGACGAGAGACAGGACAGGGCACTTAAGCTTAAGATAGCTTAAGAAGCTACCGATAATGCTACTACTGATTTATTCTTTAATATATTATTTATTGAGTACTGACAACAAACTGTACATGGGACTCTGGCATTTTGCCTCCTTTGAAGTGCAACCGCCACGGCCAAGGATAGAATTTGAAAGGATTAGTACCATAACCCCCATGACAACTGACTATCAGCAATACTCAGTTCATGCACTTATGTACCATCTTCTGGATTGAATGAATGAAATATTTATTTCTGCAGTAAATTCTGCAGTACTATTGATAGAGCTATTGACAGTACTATCAATTGTGCCAAATATCAAAAGTACTATCGATGATACTGTCAACAGCGCGCTATTGATAGGTTTTTTTTTTGCCACTGATAGTTCAACACTAGCTCAAATATTTTTAGCATCAATAGCACAACCAACTGTTTTTCATCACTAGTTTGCACACCTTGCTGCCGAAGGCATTTCAAAAGGTAAAATATTACTGTGCTTATAGTGCATAGGTAATATGATTAGGCCTGCAGTTCCATGTTAAAAAGCACCTTCCACAGCGGATTCGATGCGAAGCATGCCAGGCCTAATGGCACACGGCAAGCTGTGCATTGCCAGTGCACCATTGGCTGGCATATCATTGAAGAATGCACGTCATTCGTGTTGGTGGACCATTCTCTTTCTTCTAGGCTGTACACTACCTTATTCATTGCCATGTTTGAAATACCAATTTATAAATTAACAAAATATTTTGTACGAGTTTGGGATGTCTGGAATTGACTGCAAAAGGTATTAAATATTAAAAAGAAAGATACTGATTCTGTTAGTTATACATAAATACTACTACCATTTTTGATACAGTAGTAATTTATGGGGCTACTACACTGCCAATCACTTTCAATTTCAGCGTCTAACAGAAGCCATTCAGTACCAGATATCACAACTGCTCATACCCCTCAGGGACCAGTAATAAAATAACAGTCAGAATCAAGTTCATTTCTTTTAAGGGGAAGGAGTAGGCAATATTTAGAGCACCACAAAATATTGTCCGAGATGCCACAGAACCTCCACTCACTTAATGATCTTGACATCCTTGAAGAAAACTGGTGCATGAGAGAAGAGGGCATGCAGAACCCTGTGGCTGATCTGCATGCTTGGACTCAGAACAATGGAGACATTCTGGAGATTCATCTTGTTGTGCTTCTCCTGGAAAAAAGCAGTTGCAAGGGCAAATTTTGTGGACAGTTCTTGCTCAAATGTCTTTATCTCAGAAACAGACCAAGTGGTACCAGGAGTTTAGTTAAGCAAAGGATCAAAAACCATGGATTTATCCCCATGACACTTTCAGTTTGATATGACATGCCACCGGTTAAAGAATTCACTGAACGGGTCATTCTGCTAGAGAGTATGTACAGCTCAAATTCCAAGCCAACGCGCGGCTTCTGAATGACTGACGGGTTGCCACATTCCATTTTAGACAGAGGCTTCTTCTACAAATAACAATGCTCTAGGAGACTGGAAAAAAAAAATGAAAAATGGAGGACAAGTGCTGCCACCACCAGCCATGCTTGTCGACAGGCTGCGATGACCACAGGTGAAAAAAAAAAATTTTTTTTTTGACAGAACACAAAAATGAGGGATAGCACATTGCGGCGTTATGGTAAATATTACATCATTACCGCTAGTGCACGTCTACTGCACTAGGAAGGTATGAAAACCAAAAGTGGAAAATGAGACGAGGTAAGCCCGTGATACCCGTAATCACCCAAGTCAGAATTGAGAGAATCCAGTCTGTTTCAGTTTGAACTACTGCAGAGCACCTGATGAGTGGAAGAAAATAATTTTCCAAAGTTTGGAGGTCGACCTTCGGAGGTCTTATAATCAGAGTTGACCTCTCTAGGGGCGGTCTTGAATACGACCTATCTGGGGGTCAAAAGTAGTTTCAACCAAGCTGCGAGTAATATCACGCACGTTCACGCATTTGTCAGGCATGGTACGAAAGCGGGCTGCTTAAGAAACAGGAGTTTGCCTAAAGATATGCTTCAAATTTTCGTTTTCATATGACAAAAACACTTTGCAGATAAAGTGTGGGCATTCCACTTAAAACTGTCAATGCCGTGCCGATCCAATCCCAAACCACATGACCATTCATGTGCTCTCGAAAGTTCGGCAGAGCATGTCCGCATGAACTGGCAATCATTAATAATAAAGAAACAATCATGCCACCGACAGGAATTCAACCACCATTTTTACATTCTCCAGCCGAGCGCACCACTACTCTACATTGACTTCCTGAAAACGAGTCCATAATTCTCCTTGTCTAGCGTAAACATGCTGGAGAGCTCTGAGGGAAAGGACAACAGCGGCAGTAAGTTAGAAAAAAAATGATAAATGAACAAAAAAAAATTAAAAAACCCTCATTAAATACAGGTTACGGAGGGCAGCGAAAGTGTTTCGAAACCTGCCTATGCAAAAATTCAAAACAAAACAAGGACAATGAATCTCCCTTCAGACAAGTGCGTGATGCCATAAAAATGTTTTCTCATAAAGAAAAATGTTTTCGCAATACTGCAACTAAGCAGACTTTAGCAGCAAGTGATTCACTACACAGGATTGATAAACAATGTTGAAGCAAGTTGGAAATCTGACGTGTTGGAAAAATGCGTGAGGAATTGAAGAAAGCAAAGAAGTAAGATCTTTGCAGTACTGCTACATAGTGTTCCTTCCACGGATGGATGGATGGAATAAACATTAACATTTAACAGATAAGGTGATGCGCCCACCCCCCGACACGCAGTTCAGGGGGCAGGTGCCACCGCCTCAGATGCAGGCTGGGAGGTCTTGGGTCCCAGCAGCCTCTTCAGCCAGTTGGACAAGCAGGAGCTGGAGCTCAGGGTACGAGCCGAGGGAGGGACTAAAATCCAGATGATAAGCTGCCATTGAAGATGTGGTTCAAGAATGGGTTCATAACCCAAGAAGCAAGAACCTGAATGTTTACTACAGTGACATTGAAGCGAAGGCACGTGCTTTAACGACATTTGGTATGGACTGCCAACCAACATATTCTCTAGGCGTTCACCACAAATGGCATCTGATCACTGCTTCCGATGACCAGCAGCAGCAGTGCCCCAGATGACTGCAACTGTGTCCTTTTCACGAGCAACGCTGAATCATAAGAGGCATTTTGTGTATGAATAAATGACTTTGAATAAGCTTTTTTTTTCTGCTAAAGAGGTTTCGCGAGTTGGGGAGTCAAGGTATAATAGGCAATTTACGAAGTACCAGGAAATGAAGTTGGTCTGTTAGTGCCAGGAGTGGTTAGGCTCTCACTCAGGAATCGTTTTTTTTTTTTCTTCTTCTAGATACTGTTGCTGCGACAATAATACAACACTCCAATTGGTTCTCTCCAGCCGCTATTGTAAGAGTTGGCACTGGTCAGGGGTAGGAAATTTCCTACTCCTCACCAGCACAGCAAGTCTGAATCAGAGTGTCATAAAGACATTTTCAACTCCGAATCCCTCGACAACAAAAGCACCTTTGGCTGCTGAATAATTATGATGATTCTAAAGGCACAGCTGTCAAAATTTACCATGGAAAAATAAAAAAATAAAAAAAAAGGCACTTTTAGCACCCTTTGCAGTGGTGCCAAAATTTTTCAACAAGCATTTCAAATGCACTGCAACCCCACAACCATTACTTCCACCAATATATCCAAGCCAAAAGTGTCTTACAACTTGCCCGAAAGCAGCCAGCTGCTTGCTTCAGAGAGAGCTTGCAAGGGACTTCACTTCCAACCAATAAGGCCTGCTCGCTCCCTAAATTCTTCAATCATGTAGTGTATTTCACTGGGTACTCAATGTGTATGCTAAAGGTAATATGCAGCCAAATGCCATGTTTCAGGGTGATGCATTTTCCTGGCTGATACAGTGTTGTGGACCAGTCTCACTGCAGCTTCCTATATATGCCAGTCAGTACAGCAAGCATCAGCAGCCATTTTTACTTTTGACACAGCTCGATATGGCATGACTCAACACCGTAGAGCACCGCATGAGCTGCAGGCAGCTCGGAACACACTCAGCTCCCATGCACGCGACATGGCAAACACCAGGACTACAATGTGCTAAAGGCACACTGGCTGAAGTAAGACCGTCTACAGTCCATCAACTCTCCGCCACAGTGTTCAGCAGCTTCTAACGTGTTCCAAGCATGCCTACACTTTGCACTCTCAGTTGCTTTGCTGTAGCGAAGAAAGCGCGACCAACTACAGGCACGGAAATGAAGCTACAATGGAAGAGACTTTGTGCGGGAAGCGTAGCACAAGTCCCAGCAGTGCATGTTCTTTTCTCTCCTAGGCTTTTGTTCTAGCTGTCGTGTCCTGCCACCTCCTCAAGCTCCAAAGACACAGCGTCTGGACCTTAACAACGAATGAGAATAGAGCAGAATTAAATGCGGCCTGTGTAGAAACAGTGCAGGCCCACAGGAGTACTGCAGCTTCAACTGCTCTGTAAGCCCTCTTGCTCTCTGCTCCCTGCCATCTAGTACCAACAGCTGCTTATGCAGAAGAGCCATTGGAGAACCTTTTTAACTTTCTACACGTGCAGAACAACATAGCAAGTGACTGTCACAAGAGTTAAAAAAGCATACTGCTTTTGAAGGAATAATTAAAAAAAGGAAGTGCCAGACAGCAGCACACAATTTTTTCACACACCGAGATCGATATAAGGCTTATATTCACTCAACTGCTATAGCTTCACTTTTCAATCAAACATAAATTAACAGTGTACATGAAAGAGAGGACAAGGATGTTAACAAACAGGCCTGCTGACAAAACATTTGGGGGACACTTAAGGTCCACCTTATGGATATGATGAGATAGCATTAATAGGTCCCTTCAGCAGCATGGGGCCCTCTTTATTTAATTTTTATAGTTTTATTTGGGGCATGGCACATGAGGCCTCCCTTTTACCAGCTTAAACGACCATGCCCCACTGGAATGGAGGTAATGTGCCAACTCAAAACCCAAAGGTCACCCGTTCAATTCCCATCTCACCCCAATTTTCTTCTCAGTGCGATTTACTTTATATCCTTAATATCATAATGACGTTCGAGGTATGCTATGACCTTATAGTAATCACAGTTTACGTGATAGTTGAATCAATTTGAATTTAGTGTGACGTCAAGACCGTCTCAACCAATCTCGACGGCATCAGCGGCTCACTGCTGAACAGGATACTCAAGGCTACCATGCCGATATCTTGTCTATTGTCGTTCTTAGTGTCTTACCTTTCATTCGCAAGATTTGTTTACCTACGAAGGACATAAACCAACTAAACCTGCAAGGTATCTTATTAACACTTTAAAGTGTTCGGCTACTACTCTTCACAACTAGCACTTTTTCCAGCGGTCACTTGAAAAACATGGCAGGATTCTACTGTACTGGAGCATAGCAGAACAAAGAATAACTAACCACTTTAGCGCATAGCTCTGTCTTTTAACGCTCCATGGAAAGCAATGTCTATTCTGCAGTACTTTTTTTTTCTTTTTCTGTAAAACAAGTGGGGCTTACCATACGGATGACATTGGTCATGTGAACAAACACCCATGACAGCAGGAGTCTGTTTGGGGTGGGCAGTTGCTCAATCAGCTTCTGGATGGTTTCCACACGTCTTGTCTCATCTTTGATGGCTGCAGAGTTCAGAGATGTTCACTACTGAGGGATCCTCCAAATGAACACACAAATCAAGTAGTTCACTAAACTGACAGTCATCACTGTCATGACTGACTGTCATCAGCTGTACAATACTATCCCATTACAAAACATTACACCATGGCAAGGTTGCATTGACCCATTTTCATGTCACATAATGTCATCCACGTGTAATGGCATCACTTCTTTGCAAGGTCACATTACCCCCTAACCCCCATGCCCCAACTTACACATGACTGCGATTCCCTTACACACACAGGACTCCCCTACATAATGCGATCCCATGTAGCATAATGTAAATGGCCTTTTCAAAATTTTTCAGTATGCCCACAGCGTCCACAAAGATGAAAAGCAGCTGACCGGCAGCCTCCTCAAACTTGGATCCCAGCTCACTGGTGAGCACAGGGTCAGGCAGTTCACGCAGGAACTGCTTCAGCAGGCTGGCCACAACCTGGGGCCCGTGCTCGCTTAGGCAGACTGGCTCGTGCCGGTTATAGGCTGCCTTCAGCTGCTGCACGGTGGACTTGACGCCCGACATCCGGTAGATGCCTTCGCACATCAGGCCTGCACAGGCATCATATGTTAGAAATGTTCAAATCGTTGAAATGCTCTGACACAAGCTCAGATGCAAAAAGTATTTTTGTTTGTTTGTTTTTCCCCTTGGGCCAGCCATTTCTCTCAAAAAAGCCTCTTGCAGAGTGAACAGATTATCAACATAAGTACAGCATTACTAAAACATTATTGTCTTTGCTGCATGTTCAACTGCGCTAAAAAAAAAATTTTGTTGTGGTTTAGCTCTGGTTAACCCTAGCTGAATTGAAAAAGCAATGACAGAAGCTTCTTTTGCCTGATACATTATTCCCCTATCATGCCCTGTGTAAGGTGCTACATTTATTGGGGACACTTAAGCTCATCCTTTAAGGGTATGATGCGAGAGCGTAAGCTACCAGCCCACATATAAAGTTACACTTTAGCCAAGTCATATAGACGTGCCTGCGTATCGTAGGGGTAACGAAAATGTAAACGGTTCTGGCAGGTTGATTCTGATACCACCCTCCCATACAAAAGGAGCGACCAGGGTTGGCAGCTCCTGCCCGTTGCATAGGGGTAACGTGAATTCAAATGTCATGGCAGGCTGATGTTTTTATAAGGAGATCGTAGCTACATGACCAGAGGTCTCGCTTTGGCTTTAAGAGTATTGCCTTCGCAACAAAAAAAATTACTGGTGTAGCATAGGTAAGGCTAACTGCAAGTTTATGAGAAAAAGCTATAGTAAATAGACTTAGGCCTGTTAGGTCTAGCTAATAACCCAAAGATTAGTCCAGTTTAATTAGGTAAAAGAAGGTGAAATTATGGCCAATGTAAGTTCAGGCAGCAAGGTGCTACTGCAATGCGACCTTAGACATTTAGGCTTAGATATTAGACTTAACCGAGCATATAAAGTGCAACTGAGATTAGGAAGGCAAAATTATGCCGATGCATTTTCAGACAGGCACCACGTGTTACCTAATTATATGCATCCTGTAGAATGCTTGTTCCAGCTAAACCGTTGAATCCTTAGGCTTCAGGTTTTGCACAGAATTGGAATTTAGTTGGCAGCATTGTCATAAACTAAATTTGTTCAGGATGCCTGTCTGATCTGATCAGAGGAAGTCGGATATTAGCATCTGCAGCAGCGGCGAAGCAAACCAAGCCAATGTCCCAGTGATGACGCTTTTGGCATCATCTCGTTGTGTTCCAAGCTCGAAACCATTTATTGCAATACACAAACGAAACTCTTCAAATTTAGCACAGTCGGCCAATTTTCAGCGAATTCTGTGATTTTGACAGGTAAATCCTGTGACAAAGCTACTCAAACCTGCCGCAAAAGAACTTGCCTGCCCACTTCCCTTCATCAAATCTCTATGGCGGTGTTGCTGCAAACAAAATGAGAGGGCATCATCGATGCCATCGCTGGGACAGCGGTTTGTTTTGCTTCATTGTTGCCACAGAAAATGCAAATACACAACTATTACTGATCAAATCTGGCAAGCACTCTAAAAAAAATTGGTATAAAACAATACTGCCGATGAAATGTCATTTCTGTGCAAAATTTGAACTCTGAGGATTCAAAGACATAAATGATGGAAGCATTCTACAGGATGACAGGATGCGTATGACTATGCAACACACGGTACAGTCTTAGTTTCCTATCCTGTACTTCACATAGGTTTAATTAGTGTTAATTAGGCCTAATTAGCTTTGACCTTACTGTAGATGACTCATAGTAAGTCACAGTACAACCATGTACTATAGCAAAGCAAGGTTTGGTTGTTGCCATAGCAACACCTGGTTAGGCAGAAGTAAAATCAATCATTGACTAGAAGTGTTCCACACTGAAACCATTGGCTTCTTTTTTTAGATCACACTAAGACAGTTTTATTATACAAGTTCCAGGTTTTTTGATAACATTGCTTATACTGTTGTCATATAAACTTTCCCATATAGTAACCATATGGAGAGGCCACCAGAGTACTCCAGTCATGCAAAACAATGAAGTAATAATCAGCCAAGAATTGGTGTTGTGCACATATCGGTTGTACACTTAAAATTATTACGAAAATGTATAGCAGTAAGTGGGTGTTTTGAATGACATTCAGAATTTCAAATGGCATTCAAAGGTTTTAGCATCTTGTCACTCTCTGACAGGGGCACTGCTGTCAACAAGTTTTGTTTTCATAGCAGCAACTTTAATGAATAGGTATATTTTCTAACAAAACTGCTGTTTTCATAAAAAGAAAAAATTGATTCTTTTTTTAATCTGGAAAAATTGTAAATGCGGTCAATTTACTTGTAACACAGATTTTAGTTAAGAATATGTGCAATAAATATAAGATATTAAAATGTGCTAGTTTAAGGAATTTAATTGCTCTTGAACACTTCTGCTCCAGCATATGGCATTAAAATGTTGTGAGGGAGAGGAAAGGTGAAAGGCCTTCAATCTTGAATGTCTTCACAGACCTATGTTGACAGGAAAATAATTAAAAAGAAATGCCCATGAAAAACTCTGTGCAACAGTGCATGTTTGGCAATCCAGCGGAATTATTTTCAGTTAGAAGGCATTCGAAGCACTTTTGTAACGGGCAAGTTTTGTGTACGATTAGTCGTAACGGCTTTAATGTATTAAATAAGGTGACCCATTTCTTGAAGCTCAGACTGTTGAGGCATGAACTTAACCTGCTTAAAAATGGTTATTTGAATTCATAATGCCTAGCGCTTGAGAAAAAGCACATTGGTCCAGGGTATACAAGTTTCATTTTGTCCCTCGAGTTTATTTCAAAGGTGTGCTCTATGTGGGTACGTGTTTTCTGTCTCTGTCCGTGTTTTTTTCGTGCAGTTTAATCATGAATTACAAGCACCAACTAGCCCGCCAGAAAGCCCTTCTTGAATTATTTCAAAGCGCTAGGGGTTACACACTGAAACACACGAAATTTGCTTTCTTTTTATGTAAACCTAAATGTACAGCCGAGATAACTCCAGCAAACAAATTTACAATAAGAACAACTCTAGGTACCTTGCACTCCACAGTGACATTACTTAGCAAGACCACTTTCATCAAGTAGCATTTGTAATCACCCCCCCTCCACCCATCACTCTTTTCCTCTAATGCAGCAAGGCAGAGCAGCCACCATGGTGTATGGACCTCATTAGCAGCTGTTAGGCCCCATGTTTCACCTAAATGCGCCAACTTGAAAAAGAATGCTTTAAGAGAGACACGGTGAAAAAAAAAAACACACAATTTAGGACAAAAATCTGCCTTTGGATTATTACCGTTTTCGATTCCTGGACGAATAAAGAACCTCACAGGAGCGCTGTAGAAAGGCAGGAAATCTTATTTATTGAAAGGTCAGCAGCATCTGCAAACTCTTTTGGGCCCAGGGAAACGGCCCGCAAGTGCCATTTTCAAAGCGCACACACGGGGAGTGTATTCGGCCTAGCGCACGCCGCCAGAAGAATCATTCCTTCCTTTTTCCAAAAAGCATGCACACTTCCATGGAGAGTGGAGTCTGACATGGAAAATTGAAAAACAAGCATGAAAATCGGAGAACACCGATTGGCTAGAAAACCAAAACTTGATATGTGGCTGTTGCAAAAGTTGCATGTGGCATTTCACAAAAACGAGCAGCCGATGCAGCACAGGGCCATCTCTATCACTTAGCCACTCTGAGAATAACTGCGCACACAGTCGCAGCACTGGCTACTCTACTCTCCAAAGAATGACCACAAAGGAGCTGAAGACGGCCTTAGACAAGCTTAAAACTGCTTGTGGTGCACACAATGCCAAGATCACAGAGATGAACAAATTGTGTGTGGTGTGGGTGTGAGCAAGAGCACTCCAGAGCTCAAAAAAGGTGAACCACTTCATCTTTCGTAGAAATATTGTCTATGAAAGGGCTACATTCTTGAGATTTGCGTCGACTTGATTTTCATCGACTTGCAACTCCGGGATGTTGCACGACGAAATGATTCGTGGTAAGCGTCAGAGACCGCAAGCTATGAGAAAAAATGCAGCTGAATATGGAGTTGATGCCGGAAAAAGGCACAGCCATGGCATGCCAGTCAGAAGTCTTAAAGGCACAAGCTGCAGCTTTACATGGCTACGATGAAAAAAAAACGTGGACAGCTGCCACAACTCGCAAGCCCACTGGTTCTTCAGTCAAGAAAAAGGCGTCTGCGGCTATGAACAGCACAACGTTGCCCGGCAGGGAAAACCACGTGCAACAAGTGCCGCAAGAGAGGACACTGCGCCCAAATCTGCAAAGGACAAAATTCAGTCCACGAGGTCGGCACCATGAGCGACACATTTCTTGGAGCTATTTCGATTGACACCAGAGGAAGTGGATGGCTAGAGTGGATGTACATGGCTTGTCAATTAAAATTAAAGTCAACACAGGAGCTAACATCACTGTTAAACCAGCATGCAACACGGATGCTAGCAATACAAGCAAGTGTGTGATGGTGAGCACATTGGTGTAAATAGACCTTGCCATTACAAACACAAAACAGGAAGCCGGGCATTTTTATCAATTGTGCTGCCTCTCTTAATCAGTCCTATCCCTACCTGAAAGTGGAGCAATTTCATGACCAGCAGAATGGCATGCAAAGACCCTAATCACAGGAAAAATTATGATGGAGTCGGTATCACAGCACTACATTCAAGCTCATGGCATTCAAGTACACACCATTATGCATAAACTGTTCCCAGCTGAACACAACATGCTGTAAAAATTAAAACAAGAAGTAAAAAATTGACCCAACATTTCACAAAAAGGCATAATAAACAACCAAATTTCTGCTACAACTTGCGCACCCTGAATTCAGCACAAAGAATGGCAAAAAAAGAAAAGAAAATTGCAGGCCGAAAGAACTATTACCTGGTATAAGCATGCACTAGTGTTCTTTCAAATAGAAGGGCACATTCCATCAGCTAGGAAAATTCCCAGTAGGTTTACACTTAATGACCAACACACTTTCAACATCCTGTAAGCCATATAGAGTGAAATCTCAATGATACGAACATAGTTCATAGAGATATCAGGATGATACAATTCCTCAAATATCCCAGCCGGAATACATGTGCATAATATGTGCATAATAAACAGAGTTTCTGATGTTTCAAACACTTTTCCCGTGCCACTATGGGTGATATGAATGTACAAGCCACAAGAATTTTGGTCATTTTGGGCGCTTCAAATATATTTTGTGAGGCTGCGTAATTCGAATCAAAATCCTATTGTGTATGCACAAAAAGAAAGGGTAACAGTAAATACTATGGGCCTAATTTTACTAACCGTGCTCTTCAATGTAGTCGAGGCACTCCCTCACAATAGCAGGCAGCTCAATGCCATCATCAGATGGGTTCTTCTCCAGTGCAGTCAGCAAGGGAACACCAAAGATTGGATCCTCTGGAACAGAACAATTCAACGATGAAAACAGCTACCACTGAGTATGAACACCGTTGCTGTTAAAAGCATTTTCTTCCGCAGAAAACATACACATACTGGTAGATGCGCAGTAAATACACGAGTTTTAGAGGATAACAAATTTTTGGCTGTAAAGCAGAAAAGAACAACAAAGATTGGTTGCCAATTGAATATTGTCAAATAATTTGGATGACTTATATTCAATACATGCATTTTAAACAAAAAAAGCTTTTCCACAAATAGCAAGCACAAATAACTGCATTGCAAATTTAGTTTTCATCTACTATAAGCATAACTTGGTATACTGTAATCCTACCAGGCATTTATTAAAAGAAGAAGAATCATAGGATAATACAGGTAGTAGGTGTGTTGCCGACTAGCTCACACCACGTCCACAATTCTTGGAACATAATTTTGTTCAGTGAGCATCCTATACGACGAATAAAGAAAGCTGCTGAATGCTTCAGTGAAGCATTTCAAGGAGGCGAGGTAATTCTTTAAATGAGGAATGACGTCAGAAGTTGACTGCTGCCAAGGAAAGGTTTAGAGTAATGCTGGTGCAGCATAACAAGATGGCTCTCAAAACAGACATGAATAAGGCGGCTTAGCTACAACACAAGTGAGACCACACCTTTCATGATCCCTCAAACACCTGAATGCAAGGCACAGGCTGTGTTAACACCACTTTGTATGATGCATTCATGGTAACCTGCAGCTCACTTAACGCTCACATTATTTTCATCGGAATGCAAGCCCCTTCGATGGGTCCTAACCCTGTTGCAATCTAAAGGTGCAAGAATGAAACCAAGCCATGTAATTCACATGGTTTTGTCTCTTCCCGTGCACATGAACCCCACTGTACGCTGGGCACTTGCGAAGGCTGGCTTTGACGTTTGATCTTCGCACAAGTTTGCAAGTTTTCACCTCGTGTTCTGAGGCCTAAGATAAGTTTCCAAAGCTTAACAGACAAAACTCATGCAGCCCGTTTGCATGCCTGCCACATCTCTTATAGCACTGATAGAAAATTAAAAGATTAATAGAAGTCACTTCTTTTAGTTGCCAGCCAGTTACAAGGTTCATACAAAATATTCGGTCTACAATACAAATATTTGCAAACGCAACGAAGCAATATTTACGGAGGACAAAAATTTTGTCCGGCCAGATTGACTAGATATTGTTTAGGGTGGGAATCTTTGAGAGTTGACCTCAGATTTCTTTCTTTTTTTTTTTTTTTTTAGGTCATCATCTTTGCATTTTTGTCGCTAGCCATTCAAATCAGACCAAAATGGTTACGTCCTTCTTAACATCGGTACCCTTAAGAAGACCATCTGTGGACTGTTGCAAAGGTAAACTTTCTGTGCTGTTTCTTTTTGTATCTGCCAAGCCCGAGAATCTGATTTTCCTGATTGATCGAAAAGGCTTGATGTGTGGAGCAGCAGAATTCAAAGGAGAGGAATTATAATGAAGAGAAAAATTTGCATGTGATGAAAATCAAACTCACCACCCTTGTACTGTGAATCAGATAGCCACTCCTTTTGGCCAAGCAGGCAGGTTCATACAGCTTGGTTAAAGCAGAGCTTTATACACGCATAACATGGTGTTCAATGTGGTTACTTACAACTGTATGCTAATGAGTATGTGTAAAATCACAGAGGAACTAATTAAGGAAACAGTGATCAAGCGAGTAGAAAAGTGCATGTCAGTGAGGGGTGAATTTACACAAATGAAGATCCACAAGGGAAGCCACTGACCAAAGCCATTAACGCTGTTGCATGATACTCCCAAAAGCAGAGCATAAGTGCTCCCCAAATTTTTAGTTTCTCAAAAGCAGGCCATATTTCTGGTGCATAAGGTAGAAAGAAGTTTTTAACTTCACAGATAGTATTAACACAGTGAGGAGGCCACTACAGCTTTTGACAGCATCAGAAAATGGCTTACTGAGAAGCATATAACAGCTCTGTAGAGGGTTCTAAATAACTTGCTAGTTCATGTTGAATCAACTTTTCTATCACGCCAAGAACGGCTCAGACTGTGCACACACTCATCTGCACGGTTCTCGACAGTTAAGCGGTAACCGCATGAGGCGACAACCCCTAGAGATCTGTCGCGCAACACCGCCGCCAACACCTGTCGTTGCCGCTGGTGCACACCACACGGAGTGACGGGGCTCAGTGACAGAGAGGTGCGTTTTCAGCGTTGCTCTGTTACCGCCGCCTCGTCGTTCGGTCAAGGGAATTGCAATCACGCTATACCTCGTTTTTAAAGCTAAAAAGCATGAAGTATGATAAAACACTGATGAAATTTCTTGTAACGCATCGCATTTTAAAGGGTCACAGTGCAGCGGTGCGCTACTACACTGTGAAGCCGACTTGCATTGCAAGCAGTGACTTTCTCCTGCTCTTTTCGAAATTTAACGATATCTAGCCACACTAGCCTTTTTTTTTTTGTCTTTTACTACCCTTCCAAGCTTTTAGTGATTGTCTCGATGCACTCATATACACACGGATCAGACAAAGTGAGCATCTGCAGGCGCCAGGTTCTTCGCCCGAACCGGACTAGAAAAACAAACTTCACCCGCAAAAAAAAAAAAAAAAAAAAAGAAAGAAAAAGAAAGAAAAAGCCAGAACTGAAGTTGAGCACCCGCAGCCTTCTGCAATTGGCTGCCTCGTGAGATGCTTCCGGGCGACACGGAAAATTTTCTAAAACACAAAAGCTGAGCGACAGCGACGAGCGGCAATGCTTTGGCGGCCCTCAGCCTGCCGCGCAAGGGTGTCGCCGCGAATTGTCGCCTTATGCGGTTAGGGCTTTAAGTTCCAATGCACAAGAAATTTCCTTTGTTGCTACTGCTGCTACATGCACATGCTCTGGCGGTGTGCTTGCAGGTTTTCGGGTGGCCCTCCTGAGCCAATTTACTCATTACAGATACTCTCTGGTACTGTCTAGAAATCTGCATTTAACAGCCAGGTCACGGCAATCCAAATTTCTTCCAGCAATTTAACGACAGTGTCCAAAAATTTAGACAGTTTGAAGGACTCTTAAAAAGGTTTCTCAAAAGCAGGGTCAGATCAGATAAGAACTGGATAGTCTGCCATATAAGCACTGCTGCCCCATTCTCTTTAAGCTCTTACGTAGGTTTTTCCAGTAACCAAAGTGACAGGAAGTGAAAAGCTATTACATTGCCTTTTATGTGCACTTTGCGTGACCTCACCCTTACTTGCAATATCACAGGACCATATTCCAGCTTTTGAAACCAAAATAACATTCGAAAATAGATTCAATTAGGAATCATCAGTCGGGTGCAGCTAAATTTTAAATAGATTCAATTAGGAATCATCAGTCGGGTGCAGCTAAATTTTATGGGGAAGTAAATGTCAACAAATGCAATACACATCATTCAGAAGAAAACAGAGAATGAAAATTTGAGTGCCTCTACAGGCACAGAGAAAAGTAAGTAAGTTCCAGAAATTCCTTGGAAAGAGAGCTAATACTACATAGTTAATAATTAGTTTATATATATACCTATACATAAAAAAATGAGAGCCACTTAAGCTCCACCTTTAAGGGTATAATGAGATAATGTAGGCTACTAGCCCACATATAGAGACCTGCTCTGACCAAGCCATATGAACACGCCTTATGTATTTTATGGGTATTGAGAATGCAATGGTCCTAACAGGCTGATTCTGATATCACCCTCCCATATGGAAGGAGACGCCCGAGTTGGCATGGCAGCTCCTGCCAAACATAATGCCAGGCAACCTTAACTCTAGTTAGTGCTAGTCAGCTGCCAGCTACTGCCTGCCAGTGCCATGCTCGCAATTTTTCACTTAAAACTCCAACGCCAGTGGACAACCGCCGACACCAGCTTTTCAGTGAACAGGGCCGTTAACACTATCGCATTAATAATGAGCAACGGGCCGAGGTCATTACAATCGACTTAGTCAAGGGTGCAAAGCAAAAATTCCTGAAAAGTCAATAAATCTTGAGGATTTCTTTTGTTTGTTTTTTTGTTTGTTTTCTACTCAGTTGAGACCAAGCTCACTAACTGGGCTTTTCAAGGGAATACATACCAGCCTTTTCTGCTTTCTTTTTCTTCTTGACAAGCTTCACCTTGCTCTCTTTCTTCTTCTTGGAGTCCTTGCCATCTTTCTCGGCCTCCTTCTTGCCCTCTTTGGAGTCTTTTGACTTGATACTCTCCTTACTCTTCAGGGACTTCTCCTTCTTTTCTTTCCCGGGAAATTTGAATGGAGCCTTGCTCTTTTTGTTCTTGCCTCTAAAATGTGTCCAGGAAGGCAACAGAAACCACAATTTTACTTCACTGGATGGTGAAGTAATATTTAACAGTCTGCGACCACCTAGTGGGCCATGCTTTAAGAGGCGATTCGAATGATGTGTTAAACCAGCACAAAATTCAGAAGCAATCTGCATTAACCATTGATTGTCAACCATTGCACAAAAAGACCGAAACAGTGTGGTCATGAAACCCAGCTCTAAGCCTCTCAGTACAACTCCTAGTAACACAAAATCAGTGGCACCAGAACTCAGTCTATGCAAGGCCAATCAACCAAAAAAAACAAATTCGCTATTGCCTGCAAAGTCAACTCATCGTAGGAAAAATAAGCGGCCGCAAATACTACTACAAAATAATTTCATATGCAGCCCATAAGAAACATGTCTAGTGGCCAAACTAGAATCTCAAAAGTTCACTTTAAATGCAGAAAGGTAACCCACACCCATGTCATGCTGTCGTCCTGAATGCTGACCAAAAATGACAATACAATGTATTTATTTTTAAGAATTTCAAAACACTTTCCCTGCCATAATAAGCTCACTCTTGCCTACAATGCCCTATGGAATGTAAGCTGCCATCTGCCAGAGATACAGTAAAGTGCAGACAGACACAATCGGCTAATTTATGGCAATGCAAGAAACTAAAAATTATCGCCGGCAAACTGTGCCTGCGATATCTGCCACAGGAAAGTACAACTGAAGAATGAGGCAGTAAATGCTCCTCAAATGGCATCCTACAGCCAACAACATCAACCAAGTTCCATGACATTGTTAATTAATCTATGGTTGATCCCCTATTGCACTAGCATGACAGGGCATTAACCAAGCATGACTTGGGATTAACCTTAGATTAACTGTGGCACCAGTCAATGTCCCTGGCTGAAGGGCCTCCTTTGAGATGCATTGGCCATTTCGTTCTTGAGTTGTGTCAGGCTGGACAAACACGGGCAGAAACGAAACCAGCATAGCATGGTAGAGGAAAAGGTGGCCCGATTATTCAAGACACCAAGAGCAAGAGGAGATTATGTAGAAAGGAAAGACACAACAGCTACCTCACACTGGAAAGGCACCTGAATTACACTGTGAAGAAATGGGAACAGAGAGAAGGAAGTCTATGACCACATGCATGTCCGTGATCAGAGTGAATGCCCAGAGTCACAACATGCACAAAGTGCAAAACATTTATTCAATCTCGAATGACTATGAATGTTTTTGCACTTTTTCTGAACACCAAGTCCCGGTACCACTACGCTGTGCCCAGCGCTTAGTATCACAAAATGCAGCACAATCAATAAAACGATTCCGACTTTCACCATCACAGCATCTTTCATGTTTTCAGTTTTTCTACCTCTTCTGTTGCTTCAGACCTCCATGCACTGTGTGTCACAAATGATATCCCCGACAGTCATCTGTGTTATGCAACTTTGATCTTCAAAACAGTTCTGTATTTACCATGGGGTTCACGTCATACTGAAATGGATAGAGTAACTGGTTTGTGCCTAAAAAGGTATGAGTGCGGACAGAAGTAAGCGAAGTACGCTATTTCCTTCTAACATTTTTCAGGTGTGCTATAATTGAAACTGGCACCCGTGGTATGTGCACACTGGTAGTTAAGGCCAGTGCGCTTTCATCTGTACAAATAATGTTTTCTTATCTCCCAGACTCAAGATGCGATGGTGATTTGAAAGCGTGTTCGTTTACTTATGTCTGCACCTGTACTTGTCTGCATCTTCATATGGAGTAGCGTACAATTTAAGTGAAAAAGAATGTTTATGACGCAGGCATACAACTCATCTATCCCTGACCGCATCTCATAACGCCCATGACAGATGTCAAGCATAAAAAAAAATATCCTGATCACTGATTACCAATATAAGTATATTTAGCGAATATATAGGGAACCTGCACGAAGCGATGCACGCCGAGTAGCCCACCCTGTTGTCGTCATAAGCAGATGATGACGCAGCACAGCCAGGCAGCAGTGAATTGACCGGGTGCCTGTCTTTTTCGATGATCCACCAAGCAAACACGCAATTACTCATGCGCTGTGCCCCTACATGCATGCAAAATGTAGACAGATTCCTCAAGAACATAGCTGTGCCTGAAAGATCGGACGTGCTATGAAGAAGAGGCAATGTGGCGTTCACACTATGCACAGACTGCACTATGAGTTTGGACTTACGCCCACGTGACTACATCACCGATATTGATGAATTTCTAAGTTCTGAGGACTAGTTTGGTACTTCAGAAGTTTAGCGTCAATCTTGCGTCAGCAGAGCTCCGAGAGCTCCTTTGCTTCTCGTACTCAAGCAGGTATATTCTTGGGATCCTGAAGAACGCACAGTCGGCCTGTCCGGCATTTAGTTTCTGCACTTTGCTTTGAGTTCGCTTGTTACAGCCCATCACAGCACAGTTTACTATTGTGCCAGCACAGTTTGAGAGTTGTATGCGACTATGAAAACGCAGGTGAGTTGCACACGTGGCGACTGTGTCATCTGCTGCCAACGACAACATGGCAAACTACCAGCATGCATCACTTCCTCCAACCTCCCTATAGACCTTTTCACGATCCTGGGAGAAACCGGTTTGACTGGGCTGTGAAGCAGGCGTGGGGGGAGAATCCACAGCTTTTACCTGTGCTATGAGCACAGCCCAGTCTCCAACATGGCAGCACGCTTTGGCCAATTTTGAAAAGGTCTATATGATGCTATGCCTCCGGTGTACAAACACTTGTGAAGAGAAAATTAAATACAATATTAAAATCTATAATTAACAAACATATCATCCCATTAATAAATACAACACCCTTATGCATATTACCTTGATTCATCCATTTCTCCTTCTGAGCTTTCTCCTTCAAACGCAACATATCCCTTGTCCTTTTTGTCCTTTTTATCTTTGAGTTTGCCAATCAGCAGTTCCTTCTTCGAGACCTTTTCTTCATCACTATCTGGAGAAAATGACAGAACAATATAGCGTAACACAGATGCCCAAGTCACAAAATCAACACTGCCAGGATGAGTCAAATACTGTATGCATAAAGAAACCTATACCCATCTAAACTATGTAGCAGAAAGTTGTAGGAATATTGTGGCACTGTGTGCCGACTAACTGCGCACATAATGGCACATTGACTGATCCACTGACCACATAATAAAGTTACCTTTATTTCTGATCAGAAAATAGCAATGGCATAGCGGAGTAAGGTGTTTTATGAAAAAGGTAGCTTCACAAAGGCCCAGAACCCTCATAACTGACGTATTGAAAGCATGACAAAATAAAGCACAGACAAAGTATCTACGTAAAAATATCACAAATATAAGAACCGCCCGCGCTAGCAAGGTTTTTCAAGAAGCATAATCACAGCTAACTTGGCCGATTATGTACACCCAACCGTACACCTGCTTCCGCTGTACCCAACTGACCAGCAACATTTCCGCAAGATATGCGCTCTACTTACAACTGACATCTCGCTCCTGGCCCTTCCCAACCGCCTCCGATGCATAGAGACCAGGAAAGTCTTTCTCCACGTCGGGGCTTTCGAAATCCATGCCCACAGTAGACTAGAAAGACTTGCGAAAATCGCTACCTCTGCAAAAGTAACATTAGATGTGATATCAACGCCCGTTGCAGCGACATTTTCGTGACGTTTGTCGCTGGCTGACACATTTCTAAATCAGCAGTAAGCAGCGTCACAGCGTTTAATAACAAAAGCCGGTACCAACGCGATTTATATGGGAAAGAGAAAGTGTCAACCGCACGCATGCTCGGAGTGATACGGCGAGTGATAATGCTACGTGACGCTGTGACGTTTGCTATGTCAACAATACCTCAGGGCTGTAGGCTTCGCTCACTTCCAGGAGCGATTGACGCGACCTATCGCTGTCGAGTGTCTAGATAAATTTTAAACAGATAATAGAACCAGACTCGACGAACATCTTTAGTTTAGCTCAGGCGCGCCGATGTCTCTGCCGTCGAACGCAAGAAGCGGTATCCAAGTTGCCAGCCCAGCAAATGCGCATATCGCTATTCTTGCCTGGGTTATCCCGGCATGCCACGAAATCTAATTGCACCTTTTATTCGCAGATTTATTTGAAGCGTCCAACGTATCTAATTACTTTGTCTTAATATGCCTTCATTTTTATGGTCGACGCAAGGTCAATGTCTTGGACTCGAACGGTGGACACCTAAGCCTCGCTGTAAGGGAAGGGGGAAGCTTGGAGCCAACGTTGGTTGGAGCAAAAGGAAAGAGAAAGAAGCCCAGTGGAGGGCTGCTGGTGTGGCCAATCCTCCTCGTGGGTATGTGCCATTATCTGAGGGCACAACAACAACACTTTCCACCACGGGGATCGGGCCAACGTTACATTGAAGTTGGATCGGGCATGGGATGGGCGCACGACAGTGGCAACATTGACCTTGGTGGTAATGTTCAAACTTCGCGGGCGTTTACTTTTGCCAAATTTAAAACATTTGAAATCCTGGCTCTGGTGATAGATAATACATTTTCTAGCCTCTGCAGTGGCCTGCAAGCTTTCACAGAGACAGTCACAGTTTAGAAGAACTAAAATGTGTTCAATACCTTATTAATACAGAAACTTGCTGTCTGGACAATGTAAAAAGGGACAATGCACAGGACCCATTAGGATTGACCATGTATTTTGTCACGTTATATAAGCCTTTCGAGTGCAGGGTACTACGGAGCGCAATTAAAGGTGGAAATGACTGAGTGATGGCACTTTCATTTCTTGCTTTCACGCTTTAGTGCGCAAATTGGCCAAATGATGCACCTTACGATTTTCCACATCACATAAATCCATGTGAAACAAACTTCCTCTGCAGAATGCGCCACATGTAGAAGCCTGCATTTAGCATTTTCCACCTCAATGAATGCTGTCATGTAGCAGCGGTTCACAGGATATGAAAAAATTGTAGCAGAAGCCGTCATTTATCTACAAGGCAAGCGTATCATAGACCAATAGGTTCATCAAGCTGCACCACATTATTTCAAGCATAAGTGTGACAGGAACATTAAGCTTGTAGCTTTCAAAATTATGTCTAATTCAACTTACTGGAGACTACTATGCAGGACAGCAAACCTTAATTGTAAAGTTTCCTTATTTCTTAAAAATTTTGTTCACAGTTTGTTATTACAGACAGCTCATTTTATAGACAGTTATGCTCAGAAGCTAACGTGTCCACCATTAATGAGGTACGACTGTAAAAGGAAACGATACCAACTCCTGCCAGTAGAGTAAAAAGTAGCGCATGTTTTCAAACTGTTACATACACATCAAGCAGGCAAGCTTGCTTCGAAACACAGCCTTACTGCCCGATTTTTCCCTCAAATCATCATCAGAAAGCACACTTCACTTAGCAAGAGGTGACCAAAACAAGCAAAGAGCAGCTGACCAGCTAGAGCTTTCTCCCAAGTCAGCACTGCCTGCGTGTCAAATAATGCCCTATGTAATAGTGTATATAAGGTGCAAAAGTCTGCAGGTACACGTGGAATGCTGGCTGCAACTGCTGCAGAAATACATCTGCACTGATTATTCACAGAAGTTTCTTTATTATATCAAGGCTGTTTTCTTTGTCAGTTGATACTGATGCTCATAAAACTAGGTTCTTCATTTACTACTTCCTCTTCTTTGTCTTGCTATCCTTTCAAGGTGACTTAGATCGCAGGTTAACCTATCCTCCTAACGAAATGGCAGTCTTTATTATTACCAAGCAATATCTGCAGCACACATGCAGAAGTGAGTTGAGGAATGCTTGCACCAATGTCTATGCATTTCATAAAATGGCACTACATCCACCTTAGGAATGCCAGAAAAACAAGACTAGTTACTTGGCTTGTCCTTAATATGTAATTATAAGTATGGAAATATAAACATTCGGAAAAAATAAATGCGAGGAAATGCTGTTTGACAAACAAATGTGCTCAAGTAAAAGCTGCCTACCGTACATGTCAATCATACTTAGCGGAAACACGGTTCCGCATGGCGGCACACGTGCGGGGAATTATTGCGCCCAAGCAAGTCGCAAATTCACGCAAAATAGCGGATGATAAGAAGCACCACTTCGAGATCTTCGCATTCGTACGTCACTCTACACCGATTCGTGACTAGGTTATGTGGAATGGCGCAAACCACGTGCGTGACCACGCGGAGCTGCGTTCCCGCTAAGTGTGATTGACACTGCACATTGCAATAAATGAGCAGAAGAGTAGATATGTGTAAATGAGCATCAAATTTTGCCCATGGTGAGTGAATAACTATCAAAAATAACTTTCCGTGTTTCACTGGAACACATTTTAGAGCAAATATTTTGTTAAATCCACCTGTCGAGGAGGTTGGATGTGCTACTGCTACCCTGCCACAAGATATAGTGAAGAACCATTTCTTTTCTAAATCAGAAAAATTTGGAGGACAATTAGTTACAATGCGTGTTTAAAATGCAACAGCACTACAATCTAAAGTCCACTTCGACTAACTACCCTGTCCTTTCTTCCTGTCGCTCTCCACTTTGACTTGCTCTTCCTGTTCCCCACTATCCCTTAATTTCCACTGCCCCAGTTCAGGTACTTCAGATGACTAGATACCAAATACCAAGGCTGGGATACATATTTTTTACTTCCATTTTTGTTAATTTCAATAAAACCACTTACTACTCCTTTGGCTGCTTCTGCTCCGTGCCGCTGACAATATACTCAATCTTCAGTGCTATGTTTTCGTGGCAACCCTCTCAGCACTACAGTAGACACCCGCAATAGGATGCTGAGTTGGGCGAGTTGATTGTAATTCATTTTGGATGAAAAAACAGCGCAAAACGACTGAGGACAAAGGAACAGGAAGCACACAGACGAGCGCTCGTCTGTGTGTTTCCTGTTCCTTTGTCCTCCGTCCTTATGCGCTGTTTTTCCATCCAAAATGAATAACACCCGCAGTGCTGAATCTGGCTCCATACGAACCTGATACACGGCGCTACCTAGACACGTCGGCACACACAACCAAGAACAGCTTCCAACTGACACCAAGCCCTCTAGAACACCCAACCATGTCATGTGACCAGAGCGCCTGCCAAGTGCCAGTACACCAACCAGTTCAACCACAACACATGGTCTTCTGATGTCACACACCTCGTCAACCAAACAGCACTCAGCCATGACAAATGGTCTCACGACGTCATATACCCAATCAGCCAATCAGCAAATTTTACCAAGTGCTCCAATGAAGCTTTCATGCTACTGCATATATATTATATATGCAAATAAACCATGTCAGGTGTCACCTCAGTGGTGCAATTAAATTGGAAATACAATCAAGCAATCACCACAACTGCTGCACAAAGAATACTGCAAACTGGTCAAGGAGACTGGATAGCACGTTAACTGATTGGCTCTCTCCACAAAAAGGCAAGGCAAGCACTTGCCATGCAATGCATTGCACACTCATTAGAAAAACCAGTGTGTTCCCGCTGGCACATGGGTAAATGCCTCTCGCATAAAATAAAGATGCTGTATTTCCAAGGTATAACAAATGTGCACACACACGCACATGTACACACACGTAACACATATATAAACTTGAATCATATCTGCTGTAGCTAAGATCTCTGTCAAGCCACAATGCATGTAATTCTGTATATGAAACATTTGCACACTGTTCGAGATTTAAACACTATATTAATGTTTGCAGTTTTCAGTGCCCCAGCCACACTGAATAAACATTTACTCATTTCAGTTTCAAATAAATTTTTATTTTCGATGCCATAGTTTTCTCAATTCTTTGTATCCATATAGCACGAAATGTGCAGGATTTGCAAATTGGACAAAACATGGCCAAACACAATTGAAAGCCTTTAACATATGCTGGGCTGCACAGGTAGAAAAAAAAAATCCCGATCAAGGTTCATCGGAACCATTTTCTCAGACTTAAAAATGAAGAACCTGTATTTATACCACACTGTGCCTGGTCAGCTATCAAATATCATTGCTAATAGACCAATCATTACAATATTACAAACACTATGACAAAGATAGACATGAATATGTGAACAAGAAGGGTACAGACTAGTAGAAGTCTATGCAGAAAGCATAGAAGTAGCAATAGGCTTAAAATGGAGCAACTGGCATGCACTATTAGTGAGAAAAAAAAATCAGTTTTGCACTTCAAAAATTGCTTTAAAACACTTCTGTAGCTGCTACTGGATAATTTGCGTTCTCAATTCATCAAAGAGCACCTACCTACTTGCACCTAAACAAAGAGTAATCTATATCCAAGACCTCTGGCCATAATTGCCATAATTGCCATGCATGGCCAGCATGGCTTACAGTCATGAGAGGATAAATCAAAACTGTGCTGCTGATACAACTACAAAACTACAACACAATATATATGGAGTCGCATTTAGATATTTACCAAGTAAGAATACAATGTCACCATCACAAAACTGAATGTTTGTGTATATGAACTCTCTTTATAGCTGCAACTCGATCACAGGTCCTTCTTTTTTAATAAGGGCGGGAAAGTAAAGACAGACTGAGAACACAGAATGAAAAGCATCCCAATAGCAAGCAGCTTTCTCAGGCATGTTTTTGGCCCCACAAATGTTACCTGCATTTGAAAACAATACATCTGAGAACATACAGTCTACTTGAACTTTTTATTCAGGAATTTAACAGTGCAAGCCTAAGCATGCATATCACATTTATAGTCCTACTAATCATAATCAAAGCATGCCTCGATGGGTGACTTCAACTAAAACAGCAAAAAGCATACCAGGAAGGACACTTTTGCAAGCATGGGTTCAGTATGCAAGCACCATTTACTTTGGAGCAAGGCAAGCGCTGAAGAGAAAACGTGTTCACTCTGCCCTAAAATGTGACCCTTCTTTCCTACACAGCATGTCTAACCTTATGCTGCCTCGCGTGAATGAAGGCCAGCGCTGAGCCTCATCAGGCTAAGTGAGCACTGCATGCCGGCTCTGCCACCACACATCGAGTCAACAACAGAGCAGTGGTGACCTGACTTATAACAAGCACACATCTCATCACACAGAGTCCTTTCATTTACTGCATCTATGTTGCTGTCACTGCCCGCTATCATCCAAGCAGCACACGCCGAAGACGGTCAGGGTCTTCCTCAACCGGATCCTCCGCCGATGATGAGGATGAGGCAGCCTGTAGCTGGGAACTGCACTGCATTGAGCAAAGGTACTGGAGCAGGGGCAGCCGGTACTTGCCACAAAAATCGACAAACTGGATGCGTTCCACATGGCTGTCGAAGTAGACACCACCGCAGCGTGGGTTCACGCAGTGCTGCGCCGATGCCAGATACTCCTTCAGGCTGGCTGGTAAGAAGGAGGCGGCCTCAGACTCGTGCAGGCCTGCTCGAATCAGGCAACGTGCAGCCATCTCGCGCAGGCTGGGTGCCCGGTATGTGAGGTCATGCACGAAGCGACCCACCAGCGGGTTTCCACGAAGGCTAAGCTCTACCAAGTGGCCAAGCTGCATTAGACCCGGGGGCAGTGTGCGCAGCTGATTGTCGTGCAGAGCCAAGGAGCGCAGGCTACGTAAGTCAGCCAGTGATGCTGGCACGCTGGCCAGCCGATTGCCGTTAAGGCCAAGGCTCCGAAGACGCCACAACCGACCCAAGGATGCTGGCAGCTCCTCAAGCTGGTTTCCACCCAAGTACAGGGCCTCCAAACTGCATGTGCAATGAAAACAGGTTGTTCTCAATAACGCTAGAACAATTTTTAAACATATATGAGTCACTTCCTGCACGAGATGACTTAATTCTGTCATCATACTGACGAAAACAGCACTCGCCGAAGTCACAGACGAAAAAGAAAAACAAAACATAAACACATTGACGTTTCGGCACCGCTACGGGTGCCTTGTTCACAATGGAAATGAAACGAGATGGGCCGTTGCTTATGAAGTTAAAGTGTTGCGTACAAAGTGCATGTACATCTCGGGTAGATTTCCCCGCGTCCTGTTTATTGCTTCGCTTGTCATTTGGATGTGTAATGATTCCTTGAGTAGGCGGGTAGATAACAGTTTTTCCCTTTCAAGTATCTGCGCGGAATCCCAGTCAATCAGGTGGCCCGTGTCTTGATTGTGCTCTGCTAGAGCGTTAGAAGTCACTTTTTTGTTCTTTACGTCACGTTGGTGTTCCTTCAATCGTCTTCTGAAGTCGCCAGTTTCGCCTATGTAGGCTGCAATCTTTGCAAGGAATCTTGTAGACGACGCCAGGGTAGCTTGTCTTCTCCAAAGGGTCTTTGACCCGTATCAGATGATTTCGGAGCTTGCTGGATGGTACGGGGAAATCTACCCGAGATGTACATGCACTTTGTACGCAACACTTTAACTTCATAAGCAACGGCCCATCTCGTTTCATTTCCATTGTGAACAAGGCACCCGTAGCGGTGCCGAAACGTCAATGTGTTTATGTTTTGTTTTTCTTTTTCTTTTCCGTCTGTGACTTCGGCGAGTGCTGTTTTCGTCAATATGCTGAATTTCCCTTGCCGGACGGGGTTCCGTCGAATCCTCAACTATTAATTCTGTCATATGAAAATACAAAATAACATGTGCATTAACCAGTATTGAATATTATATACAAGAAAGATGGCACTACAAAGTTCCACAAGCAGCTCAAAACAAACGTATGTAGCACTAGACTGTGAACATTTTGTAATATTAATTAGAGAGTCAGTACACATTAACTGCACGCTAAGAGGATTTCCAATGAGTCACCAGCAACGGCAAAGAGTTTACAACCTCAATTAAGTAGTCATGAGGATAATCAATATCAATTAATAGTACACTATTAAGAAGGGCAGTACACTATGCCCTTCTCTCAAACTGAACACACCAACTTCTGTTAGCCCCAAAACATGCCATTCTGTGCAAATACGCAAAAAATAACAATGGAAAGACAAAAGTCACATACACAATTCAGCGAAATATTTTAAGTGTCTGGCTTCTTAATTTTCCAAGTTACAGACACTGAAACAGTGTTTGAATCTTGATCATGTGAGAAGCATGGAAGACCACAAAGTGCAGGATGTGAATAAGGCCTTGAGTTCTGACCATAGCCATGGCACAGGGAGAAGTTTTAGTAAGATATAAGACATTGAAATCAAAAAAGGAAAGGTCTACAGATAAGCAAGATAAAAGCATAGGAGACCTTTTGTGAGCATTAATAAGAATGACAATGATGAACAATGAACATGATTACCCTGTCCTTAGATAAATGTTCCATGAAAAACTGGCAATGATTCCCCTGCGCCATCACAGAACTTTACTGCTTACCCTCACGAATAGCAATGTGAATCAATGTCTATAATGTACAGGGTGGTCCACACTTAGTGGAAGCACGAGAGCAGGTAGCTGCTTTTCTTCAAAGCCCAATTGCATTCGACAGGGCTACACACTGAATCGAAGTAGTCCCAGATGATCCTGGAAGTGGTGCTTCATCTGGCCTGACATGCCACATGCTTCATCTGGCCTGAGTGTGCAACCGGGTCAGACGCAATGTTCATACTAAGAATTGACAACCCCGTGCATGCACTTTGTTTCGATGAAGCGTGGTGCATGATCATCACACAGGTAAGCTGTTATGCCAGTCAAGGAGGTAATTGCAAATGTGCTGACAGTCTACACCTACAGGCTAATCTAAAATGTTGTTTATTACTCCACTTAGTATCATTTGGAAGCTACAGCAAGCTACTGAGACATGACCAATGCAGCTCATGCACCCCTGCTTGTACAGCTCGTAATGGCACAAAAAGATGGTGAGCGTCTGAATGGTCACACAGATATCTCTGAGATGTAATCCAGGCCTCTGGTGAATAAACTGGTGTTGCTCCAAATTTTGGCATTGTGTTTAATCTGCGCTTGAAAACTACAGGTAAGGCTCTTTTCACGTTTTAAAAGGTTCCCAGAAAATGTAGCTTAACAGTGCAAATTGCTGTATGTGCAGTGTGAAAACTAGGTTACATACCTTGCACCAGCATCGTAGTGGCCTTTTTGATCATATGTTTGCAATTAAAAATTTCTTCATCATTTACACTGTGGCTTCCATTCATAGCAAATTTTATGTGGTACAGGCAAACAAAAGGAGGATAAGTACCGATTCAACATCCTGTTACAGTAATGTATTGAGAGCTACACAACAGCAATATACCATCCTCAATTTCACCCCACTTAACAGACACCCAAGTTTTGGTTGCACATTATATTCTTTGTAACAATGAGTAACATATTACTACATACGAATCGCCATGGGCTATTTGCCTACGACAGCAAAATAATTTAAAATCAAATATCCTCCTCACCAGTTTCGGTCTCGGTTTGAACATCCAAGTGATTGCTATGACTTCAAAGTGGAGTCTAGGCCACGAAATGGGGGAAAAAACTGCTATATAATCACTCCTTCGCAGTTTTAATTTGCCACAACGCTAAAGCTAGCCTTTCTTCAGAACACGAATCCCAACAAGTGAAGAAGCAGCACAGCAATCCTATCGCAGTGTTTTCATCTCGCATCTGACCAAGACTCCTCTTAGATATCATAACAGTCGCTCAGCTGCTGAAAAAAAGCGAAACAGGTGAGAAAATAATATTCAATTATAAATTATTTAGCACTTGTAGACAAACCATGTTGTGATCCGTGAACAGTAATGTCTTACATATCATTAGCAAGAAGAGAAATGCAACCAAAATTTGATGTTCATGCTCCTTTAATACAGTTTTACACTCTACACAGCATCTCCAACATTGTAAGGAATGTCTCAACCAAAGATGTCTACCACGGACATGAAAATGCACCGGATGCAGATGAATGTATGTAAAACAAAAGATAGCAAATGCAAATAAAAACAGGAAAACATGCTTTGGTACAATTTCTGAATGCACTCTGCCGCTATTTATTTTCTTCATAAAAAATAATTAACTAAATATAATTTCTAACCCGTAAAAAAAAAATAATAACTACCAAATGATGCAGGAATGAAGCTTTACAAAAACAGAGTATTTGCATTTATTTCTGCATTCCCATATTCATATATTAATTCTGCATGATAAGTAAAGGATGCCTGAACACTTACAAACAGCTGACATACAAATCCAGCTCTTTAGAGCAATACACAAAGCTCATTCACTAGAATGTCTAGCAAAGTGCCGCAGCATTGTTCCCTTCTCACAGCCTATATAAAACTCCAGGTTTCAATACAACATTTAATGTAGCATTTTGTGATGTGATCACCAAAGGAGCAGCATTCGATGTGATCACCAAAGGAGCAGCATTCGAACAACCAAGAATGGGCTCACACAATAGAAATTTGTACTTTTATGGTCGAGGATCATCGAAATTATTTTTTGCTTCCAGCCAGTCTCCAAATGAAAACTTCCAACTAGTGCACTCCTGCTAAAGACAGGCAACAGCCAACTGGACTTCAGCTTACAGCTACATAAAGTACAAGAAATCTTTGACAGGTAGGTATGCAGTCAACCATGACAGAAATTCGCTCATTGTCGACAGGTGATACTGCCCATTAACTTAAGCGTAGAGTTAACAAGTACAATAAATCTTAGGTATTGTAGTTTGGTACTTATAAGGAATTCTAGTTAACTCAGTATACGGCTCGCTAGCTGCTGTTGCCGGGAAATGTGCACATTTTTTATGTTCATTTCACACATTGATGTCTCCGTACCTAACGCTCAAGTCCAGTTGATAAACACGGAACGGTGTAGACGGACTAAGTGAGAGAGAGCGAAACAAGCGATACGTGACTTGCGTCACGTACTGAGAAGTGCGTGGGCAAAGGGCATATTTGCTACGATTCCGCGACACAGCATAGCTCAAACGTTAGCGATATTAGGAGGGACCATAAAATCGATTCCCGCGTCCATGACCATGTGGCATCTGTCACATGCGGCTGCTGTCATGACATCAAACATTCAAGAAGAATTTTGCTTAATTTCCCTGAGGAGGGCGCTGCCTGTCGCTACTTTCACCCGCGTGCGCACGCTGCTGACAAAGTGCTATGACAGGCACAACTCGCATTTCAACCGACAGTACCTCAGCATGTTTCCCACGCAGTCCGGTAGCTGATTCAGCATGTTGCCACCCATGTAGAGGTGGCGCAATTCGGTCAGCTGCGTCAGCTGATCGGGCAGTGTGGCGAACTGGTTGCCCGACAGGTTGACCACTTGAAGCGCTTCGGGCACCTGTTTGGGCAGATCGCTGAGCCGGTTGCCCCGAGCCAAGAGCACGCGCAGCGCGGGGCATGGTAGCTGATCACCAAGGCTTGTCAGCCCGTTATTGCTCACGTCGAGCGTGTGCAGACGTAGTCCCAGCGTCGCCAGTGCCGCCGAAGGCAGCCTCTCCAGCCTGTTACGCTCCAGCCGCAGCGACCGAGGCGCCGTACCATCGTCATCTTGTGATGCACCTGCTTCCAATAGTCGTGACTCCAAGCCTTCAGCATTTAGTTCTTGCCCAGAGAAGTCCACCACTGGTGGAGGCGACTCATCTACGCCCCAGTCGACAGCCATCTTCACGCGAACGCATCGACGCACGCATGGAGGCAGGCGCCGTGATCCATAGCCTCGGCCACGCCAATTGGCCAGCAGCAAAGTGACGTCTGGCGACCTCAAATTTACGTCATCAAATGACGAAGACATCAGCTTTTTTTTTCTTTTACGCGCGCATTTTGAAGCTAGTCGTGAAGTGTTAGGCCATGCATTCACCTAGGCTAGCAACGGGAGCATCGCTGCATTGCTGAACTTTCTGCCCCCCACACTGCTCACAAAGGGTTCACCCAGTTCGCCGTGTGCATGCTTGCGGACGCTAGAATAATTTGTTTTTACAAGCGCGATGCTCCCGCTTCGCTTCACGTCACAGCGCCTGCACGACCGAGCGTGGGCTCATTTGCCGCCGCAAGACCGCGAAGACGTTGATGCTGACACATGCGCGGCTCCACCGGCACATGAGCACAAAGCGACAGAGGGAACGTTTCAGCAAAGTTCTTGCTAGGGGGCCTCAATGTACGCGGCCCTGAGGGGCGTGAGCACGGTCTGCCGCGGCGCGCCGACAGCGGAAACTAAACGCATTTAGTGCTTAAAATGCTTAAAACCCTTCGTGGTTAGTCATAATATTAGGTGAGTGGTCATACAGTGTTCACTTCACAAGGTCCCGCGGCGTAAAATTTGGCTGTTTGGTCAATGCATTATCGATACGTCACGTGACGTCAACAGCATTAGAAGGCGACCGGTTAGCTATAAAATTCGTTGATTTGACTGAGTTCAACCAGGCCCGTCCATAAAAATCGAAGGGTTTGAGTACGTTGGTGCCACCAAACGTCCCTGCAACAGATCTGGCGTCGCCTTGTACGCGAGACCGCGACGAAGGTGACGTGTGCCCAATATGAATGGCAACCCTGTATTGTGGAGACGCCATAACGTTGGGCAGTTTGAAACTAAAAGCACGCAAAAAAATGTTTCCGACGCGGCGGCGCCGGTCTACCAGCTTCCTCCCTGTTGCACGCCGTTCATTTGTCGGACACCAATTGAGACGCCGTTTGCAACGCCGTCCAACCAGAGCTCGGATTTCACCGACGCCGTGTCGTGATTCGCCGTAGGTCCCCTCTCTTTCTTTCTTTCTTTCCTCCTCTCCGATGTTGCGTTGTGCGTGTCATGGTTGCCAGTAAAGCTGCAATGACGTCACGTGAATAAGCTCTATAGACCCTATTTACTGTCAGGTTTAGCTGGCGGCAGTTGTGGCAACCCTGTATTGTGGAGACGCCATAACGTTGGCGGTTCGAAACTAAAAGCACACAAAAAAATGTCTCCGAAGCGTCGGCGCCGGTCTACCGGCGCACTTCCTACTGCTGCACTTCCACTTGAGCCGCCGTTTAAAACGCCGTCCAACCAGAGCTCGGATTTCACCGACGCCGTTTCATGATTCGCCGTAGGCCCGCTCTCGATTTCCCCCTCTCCGATGCACTCGAAGTCGTCCTGAGCAAAATTTTTAAGAGAGCCCTCGATCTCCCCGTGAACACCTCCAACCAGCGTCTACTGGGCCTGGGCATGGTGAATACGTTCCGGGAGATCCGAGAGGCTCACTTAACCAACCAATACACACGTCTTTCTAAAACACTGTCGGGTCGCCGCCTCCTTGCCCGGCTACACATCCAACATACCACCCTTATGGAAGATCATGTACGCCTCCCTTTCGAGTGGAGATGCGCCCTCCACGTACGCCCTCTTCCTAAAAACATGACACGTGAAGACCACAATGGCCGGCGCCTGGCGCGGGCGGAAGCCCTGGGCCGCCATTATGGGTCGAAACCCGGCATTTACTACGTGGACGCCTCCGGCCCCCACCATGGGGGATGGTACACGGCCGCAGTGGTCCACCAGTCCAAAACTGTTAACGGGCTTACATTTCGCGCCCGTGACATAACCCACGCGGAGGAGGTCGCCATTGCGCTGGCAGCTACTCACACTGATTCTAAAACAATTATTATCACCGACTCGCGAGGGGCCTGTCGGAACGTCGAGCAAGGCTGGGCACCATACTTAGCCTACCGACTACTTCAAAATTGCACCTATACCGGCGACCCCGCTTACCGGAAAATAGTATGGGCTCCTGCTCATATGGGTCTCGAAGGGAATGAGGCAGCCGACGCTGCCGCCCGCGCACTCTCTTTCCGGGCTTCCCATCTCGACCCCCTAGATCAGGATCTCGAATTCGAACCCGCGTATTCTTTTAAAGACATTGTTCTTTACTATCAATCTTGTCATAGCCTTTACCCTCGCCCGAGTAAAGGTTTATCTAAGACGGAGGAGCGGCTTCTACTCCGTCTGTATACCAACACTCTGCTGTGCCCGGCAGCACTAAAACATTTTAATCCCTCCTTCACGGGCAGTTTTCCGCACTGTGCGGAAAAGACTTCGGACATCTACCACACGGTGTGGGCTTGCCCATCCAACCCAGCTATTCCTCCTCACCCCAACCCCACTCGGGAGAACTGGGAGGCGACCCTGCTCGGCTGCTATGACCTGCAGGCCCAAAAGACCCTGGTCGAGCGCGCCAGGGCAGCGGCCGACGCCACTGGGGTCCCGTACTAGGGACCCCACCCAGTATCTGTAAGGGCTGATAGTCAAAAGATCCGGCCCATGCATACATCCACCCCTTTGAAATGAATAAACGTTTGTCACCACCACCACCATCTCCGATGTTAAGTTGTGCGTGCCATGGTTACCAGTAAAGTTACCTTAAGAACCACTTCTCTACCAGTAAAGTTACCAGGAGTAAAGCTACCAGGGACGAAGAGGCGTCCGTGTGCTGTGCGATGTCAGCGCACGTCAAAGATCCCCAGGTAGTCGAAATTACTCCTTAGCCCTTCACTACGGCTCCTCTTTCGACTTTCACTCCCACCTTCCTCCCTTCCCTTACGGCGCGGTTGAGATGTCCACAGAAAATAAATGAGACAATTACCACGCCTTTCCTTTCCTATAAATCAATCAGTTTTTTACCAGTAAAGCTGCAATGACGTCATGTGAATAAGCTCTATGGGATGTCCTCGTCAATAGTGCAACAAAGGAGTGGGTGTGGACGCTCCCTGGCTGTTTCGTAAACGGACAGATTGTTTGTACCGGTATCAGTGCACCGGAGTCCATACGATCACGAATGTAATGACCAATATGTGACGGATGAGTAAGCCAATTGAAGGTACTTCATGGCATCGTATACGTAGAGTCCCAAAAGTTCACTGTCGGACGACTGGAGTATATCCCATTGGGCGTAACGAGTGCGAGCACCGTTGAAAGGCGAATACTCTGGGAAGACTATGCTGTCGCTATATCGATACGATTGTGTCTTTTCCTCGGTAACGATGTAATCTATGTATGGGCATGCATAGGTGTTGTCATCGGGGCAGGCCGGGCATTCCTGTGAAATCTGTGTAGGAACAAGCAGACGACGATCCCATCGGCCGAGTAGAGCCTTGATTAGCGTGATAGCGGATATCATATGTGCCGCCGGCATGATGCCTGCCTTTTGTTGTTGTTGCGACTGTAGGAAGAAGGAAAAGAAAATGCACGGGCCTGCTACTGGCTCTGTAGCTGAGTCACTTCCGCTGCCTCGTGCGGATAGGAGAAAATAGAGAAGAAAGAAAAATAAGAGGCAGAGAAAGACGCGCGTCGTTATTCCACCACCGAAGCGATGGCAGGTGCAATGACGGCCTACATCAGATAAAAAATCGATGGCAGGCTAGCCCCCGCCGCAAGTGGCGTTGACCTACCAGTCCCAGCCCCGTAAGACCAGCAACAGTCACCCTTCGCCAGCTATGCCTGCCTGAAGTGGTAACGGCCAAAAAGGTTACTGGCCAAGCCAACGTTAATTGGGTCTAGCCTGTCAGGGTGCGTACAGAGATGCTCGAAACTTTATCTGAAGGGCACTTCGAATTCATCACATCGAGTGAAGTCGGGTCATTAAGGGCCGCTGCTCGTGCGACCACCTGGGGATCTTTAACGTGCGCTGACATCGCAAGTAATTTCGACCACCTGGGGATCTTTAACGTGCGATGTCAGTGCACGTTAAGGATCCCCAGGTGGTCGAAATTACCCCGTTAGTCCTCCACTACGGCTCCTCTTTCTCTCTATCCACTTTCACACCCACCTTCCTCCCTTCCCTTGCGGCGCGGTTGAGGCGTCCACAGAAAAGTAGTGAGACAGTTACCGCGCCTTTCCCTTCCTATAAATCAATCAGTGCAAAATATAGCTCTCCAATTGACCCAACCGTATTTGTTAGACATACGTGTGATCAGGGCCCGTATTCCGAGTTTGCGTCGTTATCGGTGTGTCGCTATCTCACATGACCTCGAGTCATCTGATTGGCCGAAACGCCGGAACTGGGTGTTGCCAATACGGAACCTGAAGTGGTGGCCACATCATATTCCTGGGTCTCCACCAATCAGATTACTCGAGGTCGGGGAGATAACGGCACTTTCGATAACGACGCAAACCCGGAATATGTGTACTCAAAGTCGCTGCATCCAGATGACCTTTATAATCCATGTTCCAAAGATTTGCAAGCGCTGGAGACAGGAGTACCAAGAAGGCGGTTATAAATACTTCTCATAGACGTCAATATATGGTCTAGTAGAGGAGAGCTGACAGAGCTGACTTCCGATCGCAATAAACGCAGCTTTCTCAGGTGTAAGCTTGAGCCCGAGGTTACTCAGCGCAGCTTGCAGTTAAATATACAGCATTCTCCTCGCGTAATGAAATTGCCATAATTTTCGGAATGTAGTCCGTAGGGGAAATTTTCTGCCCAAAATAAAACATGTTTGCTTAGATAATCTGCAGGGATGATTTCGGCTGAATTTTCTTTTATTATTATTGACCGCAAGGCGCAAGCAGCTGCACACAATAATCAGCGCCCCAATTGAGTTGGGCTGAAGCTTTTATTGCAAGCGAAGCGTTAAACAGGAAACGTTTCAAGCACTCAAGCTAAAGTATTAATGAGCTTGAATGCTGTCTTGAATGCTCATTTCGCAGCCATCGGCTACGTTTCTCAAAAAATACTGCGCCAGTGGTAAGACGCCCGACTACTGTGCCGGAGTTCCGGGTTCGAACCCGACCGCGGCGGCTGCGTTTCGATGGAGGCGAAACGAAGTGGCGTCCGTGTGCTGTGCGATGTCAGCGCACGTTAAAGATCCCCAGGTGGTCGAAATTACTCCGTAGCCCTCCACTACGGCTCCTCTTTCTCTCTTTCCACTTTCATTCCCACCTTCCTCCCTTCCCTTACGGCGCGGTTCGGGTGTCCACAGAGCAAGTGTGACAGTTACTGCGCCTTTCCCTTCCTGTGAACCAATTTATCCCCTGGCGTTATAGTTCTAAACTTATGTGCTGGCGCATTTATTGATTTATTTACATGCATCGAGGTTTTGCACATGTGCTCACAAATCCAAGCACTGCAGAAAAACGCCACAGCAAGTACAGCGAGCAGCGTTTGCTTCGAAGCTGTTAGTATATCGGAGCACGCATGGCAGAGTTTGGCACCGTAGTCTTTCCTTCTACGGCTCTGTGAACAACAACAACAACAAAAAAAAAAGAAACATTTATCTATGTATTGACCACACACATAGACATAGTCCGCAGTCCGCACTACGCAATATATACGATATATATATGTGTGTGTAATTTTCGTAATTTCCGGGCTATGCATCGTATACAGTTTAATATATATATATATATATATATATATTCTTCTACTTTGTGTCTAATTATCTTTCCCCTTAACAGATTACATTACCAATTTCTGTGATTATCCAAGTAAACATTCAAAAAAAAAAAAAAAAGACAAAGTACCATCCCCAACGCTTTCCTTGGCCTCGTCGACTGTTGGCTTCTTTCCTTCATATATATATATATATATATATATATATATATATAATTTCCGTAATTTCCGGGCTATACATCCGCATACAGTTTAATATATATATATATATATATTTCTCCTTCTATGTCCTGGCGCTTTACTCGGCGACGCACACAACCGTTTTAACCTTTAAAATTCGGCCTCCTGCGCTCGTCGCGCTCGCAGGAAGTGCAAGCTCAAAGTCGCCGAAGCGATTGAGCAGACACGTGGCGCGCGCGTGTAATATAATATACTATATATGAAAACAAACTCAAGGAGTGCGTTTGCTTTGGACGTGCGCCTCTTGCGAAAACAGGAAGAAGCCTTATCAGCCCCTACGCCCCAGCCGTTTTGCAACTACTTACAGCTGCACGTGCGGAACGCTTCAATGTTGCAAGCACGTAATAAGTTGGGTGCAAAGGTGACGAAACAGATTATACAAGTGTCTGCTAATTTCTGTCACCGCATAATATATTATTAGCTCCATTTAAACGTAAGATTGGCGGATTGATAGAAATAACTGGGTTCGGGCGGCATTTTCAACCAGTTGGATGGTATAGCATCTAGTTAATTGTTACGCTGCTGGGTCCAAGCTGAACATCGAGCCTCCCAGGAAGCCTGTTGTTTTCCCCTGTTGTGTTTGCTTATGTTTGGAATGAACCATGTCTGTTGTGTTGTTACAGCTTTGCATAATTTGTATTGTGCTGGCCGGGTACCAGCTGCTCATGAGCAGGGGGTTTCGATATGTTCTTCTCTGTAGGAATCTCCAATTACTCTCTTGCTCTTTGTTTAGCGATATCTTTCTGGCAGCTAAAGGGAATATGTTATGGTTGAGTGTTTGCGCTGCTATAGGCGTTTCGAAGGAGAAGAGATATCCGAGTGTCTGCGCTGAAGCACAACCTCAACGATGTGTCTGATATGTGCCTTTGATAGCCTTCGGAATTTGACTCCCACTGTCCGTGATTCGCGCGTATGAGTACTTGCTTTAGGGAGAGAAAAGCGAAAAAGAAGTTTTTTTTTTTTCTCTTCTTTTTTTTTTTTTTGCAAAGAAGGCAGTGGTCTATCTTTTTGAAAAACAGATGGCCATCACTTTACTGACTTTAGCGCATATGTTAAGGGCGTTTTAAGCAAGTAATGTAAGTTAATGAATAATAATAAATAATAATGTGATGGTGATTTAGTTGCGCGTCTTATCGGCACGCAGCGCATCGCCGGTAATAAACGTGAAAGAAAATTATTGTCTGGCTTTGCAAACGCGGCACAATTTCGCATCGCTGGAAACGAGACAGCGCGCGTAGCGCAAATGCTATAGTGCTCTTGTAGACCAAGAATATTAAGCCCGACAGCCCCGTCTGAGCGTGTTCGAAATATTTAGCGCTGGCTTATTATCTATAGGCCACGGTGAGGGTCCAGGACAAAGTGTGCACGCACGAAGCTTAGCGAGGGAAACAATACTTCACGATAGAGAGCACGAAATATTTTTCACGTTAATAAATTGTCTAATTCCATTCCCCTACCCCCGCCCGCGATGGCCTCAGCGCATGGGTTGGCCTGCTACACCCAAGGGAGCGGATGAACGGCCGCAGCAGTCGCGCTTTTCGATGGAGACAAAAAGCAAGGCCTCCGTGTATTGTGCGATTTCAATGCATGTTAAGTGTCCTACAGTTCATAATCGCCTCAAAATGTTAAAATCCCTAGCTGCAAGTCAAACCATAAATGTATTTTCCAATTTACTGTAGCGCATTTTAATAGAGCGAATAAAATCTCTTTTTAAATGGCATGAGACAATGGTTCTCAGCCATGGATGCATGTTGGGGTCCCCTTGTGGTCCAGTGCACGGTGGAAGAAAGTGCAAGCGATGGGGGTCACTCGACCGAAGAGGGGGTGGGGGGGGGGGGGGGGGGGGGGCTTATGCGGCGATCATTTGCGGAGTGAGTCCACTGTGGACTGCTGCCACTGCCGCAGCTCCGGGAGCAGGTGGCAGAATTAGGAATGAGTCAAGTAAGGATAAACTGGCCTCTAACACATACTTGATAAGCCAGCGCGCCAAGGCCTGCAGATGACGTGGGGAAGAGCAAAGGTTTCTTGCTCCGTGGGAATTGAGCCAACGCGTCGGCGCCGGCATGAGGGCTTCGACTTCTACCAGCACCGCGCTGCTCGGTCGTTGGGCTCCCGATACGCTTTGTAATGCAGCCCCGGTCCAGTAGTGTAGCCAGAGCTCGAATTTCATTGATGCTGGAGAGTTTATTGACTTAGGCCCCAGAGCAAGCTATATGGCAGATGTCAAAGACAATCAAACCAGCAGCCTCAGCCGCCATGACTGAGGTGGGGCCAGATGCCGCACAGATGCCAGAAGCAAAAGTGCAAGACTCAGGGCTGTCAATAAACGTGTTTCAATCAATCAGTTGATGCCGGCATGCTCTCTACCTCTCTCACGTGCACGCTCAGCCGTTTCCGCTCTCCTCTCGCGTTTCTTTCGCTTTCAGAAACTAAATTCGCTTTGAACTTCCGTGCTTTTAAACCTGCAAAACTGAGTCGACCCAGGCCAGAGCTATCGCGCGACCTTTAATTATTTTTATTGTGATCGTAGGCTTTGAGGACCTCGAAAATAGCTTCGTGGACTCCCATGTGAGAAACACTGATATGATAATAATAATAATAATAATAATAATAATAATAATAATAATAATAATAATAATAATAATAATAATAATAATAATAATAATAATAATTGGGTCACAGGAAAGTAAAGACACAGTATCTGTCAACAGAATCGACAGCTTACGAAGCATTAAAAAATATTTTCACTGATAAAATTTGAGACTCGCATAAAAATAATATACCCCTTCAGAAAATAGGTGAATAAAAATCCTATAGGACACAATTTCTTTCTTTAGACAAGTCTTCAAATTTAATTATAGTAACGGCTAGAGGTCTGACGCTGAACTTTGCAGTCAGCGTGAGAAAAGAAAGAAGGAAAACTACAGTTTCTCACTCGCGGGGCTCTGGGCCACTCAGAAATTCAGCGCTAAGATCGACCCCGGCCGTTTTGCAAGACAACCGTGCCAGCTGCATGGCTCGCGGTACAGAACCTTTCCAACATGCCTAGCATGCGCACGTAGTGTCAGCAATTCAGTGAGGCTCCTCGGACCCATCAGGCAGAGCTGACTCTGGCCGACCTAAAATAAGACGAATCTTGGTTTACGAAGCGAAGTGCTGACGCTGCTAGTTCGCGAAAACACCGTCGACGTCGTTGTTGAGCAATGAGGCGGGCACGCGTCAATGCTAGAAGACCTGGACTTCACCTTGGACTCCATGCATGCCTCGACTGCTCCATGTTCACACATCTTGTGCGAAGTTTAAAAATATTTAATTCGTCTTATGGTTTACGAGAAAGGAAAAAGAAGGAGACAGTTCCAAAAATGAAGTGCAGTCATTTTGAGCGTAAGTACTTGTCCAGAATCGGCCACATTTCGACATCGCGTTCTAATTGGATGACGTAATAGGCGCGGTTAACAAAGAGTTGATAAAAATTGGCTGTGTTTTGACCAATGGCCATCTTTCTCGTTGTTCCGGTGTCTCCGCTGCACGATCGGCTTTTCTTGTGTCTAGCTTTCTCGATCCACTGCCCTTTGCCAGGCTGCAACTTCTGGATCCGACGAATTACGATTGATTTATAGGAAGGGAAAGGCGCGGTAACTGTCTCATTTTTATTTCTGTGGACACCTCAACCGCGCCGTAAGGGAAGGGAGGAAGTGGAAAGAGAAAGAGGAGCCGTAGTGGAGGAGTAATTTCGACCACCTGGGGATCTTTGGGGATCTTGCACGCGCGCTGACATCGCACAACACACGGGCGCCTCTTCGTTTCGCCTCCATCGAAACGCAGCCGCCGAGGTCGGGTTCGAACCTGGGTGCTCCGGCACAGTAGTTGGGCGTCTTACCACTGCACCACCCCGGCGAGGCAAAGATTTGGCGCTCAGTCTGATCGGCTCAACTTCTCCATGGCTGACTGCTCCGGTACCGGCGCGGCAATCACAGCGGCGGTGAAGTCACCCGCGTAGCGGAAGGTGTGTGTGTGTGTGCGTATGTGTGCGTGCGTGCGTGCGTGTGTGTGTGTGAAAAACTATTTAAAGGAAGCTTGAGGTAGCCGTGGCAACCTCACACAAACACTGTGGGCTCCTCACTAGGAGCCCGGGCCATTGGTGACCGCCGCGGCTCGGGCTCGATGGACCAGGGCCTTCTGGGCTTCTGACTTGCCAGGTCGGAGCAGCCGAGCAGAGCTGCCTCCCAGTCCTCCCGGGTGTAGTTGGATTTGGGGGCGAGGTTCAGGGTTGACTGGCATGCCCACACCATATGTGGAAGATGTCCGAAGACTTCTCCGCACAGTGCGAGCATTTTCCTGTACTGGCAGGATCAGTGTTTTAAAACTCCCGGATACAGCAGCGTTTTGGTGTAAAGGCGGAGGAGTGTGCGTTTTTATTGCTTCCGCAACACCCCTGCCAGGGAAGCCGAGACGAAGCGCAAACAGCGACATGTATACGAGAGAGAGAGAAAAAAAAAACTTTAATTGTTTAACAGAATAGCGTGGGTGGTTTCCTCAGTCCAGCTTATACCATTGGCCTGGGCTGTCTCCCGGGCACTGGTGAGCATGGCTGCGCTGCTCAGGGAGACCCGGCCGTGTGGGCCAGCTCTGCCTCCCACTCCGCTTGGCTGAGCGCTCGAGCTTTATATTTCTCTAATTGCTCTTTGCAGTTTCATATCATGTGAAGGATGTCCGAGACTTCACCGCATGCAGTGCATGTGTTATTTTTAAAATTTTCGGGCCAGATTTTGTGGTACTTTGCTAGGTTTGGGAATGTCCTAGCCTGTATGTTCCTCCAGGTTACTGCCTCCTGTCTGCTGAGATCTTTGTGCGGTTCTGCGTATCGTTTTCTTTCTAATTTGAAGTGTATTAGTTCCGCGTATGTGAAAGGGGTTGAAGGCTCTGTGGCAGTTGACGCAGGTGCCCGGAAAGCTTCCATGCGAATGTGACAAGCGAGAGCCTACGCGTGCGTTTCAGTACAGTCGGTTAAAACGCAATATTGGCTTAAAGGGCCACTGTCCAGGGAAGGACCTTTTAAGCGAAGGAGCCCAGTGTCTCGATCAGGTACCGGAGATTGTGCAAAATGCTACAGTGACACGCGCGCCGCCAAGCAACGAAAATACAAATCAAAGCTCTCATGCTCTCCTTCAGGCAGCCAGCTTTCCCGTTCCCTAGCTGCGCTGGCCCGTCGATTGGTTGGTTGTACAACTTTTAATTCCATCGGAAACGGGGAGTCGTGCGCCCGCGGATTAGAGGCTGGCAGGTAGCCCTTGACTTGCGGCCTCTTCCGCCAGATGGATGGTGCGGCGCTGGATTGCAGGGTCCGCGCTTCGCAGCAGGGTATCCCAGGCTTCTCTACTTGTAATATTTTGCCCTGTCCCTGGAGATTGTGGGCACTCCCAAATTATGTGGTCGAGGGTCCCTCTCGCCCCACAGTGTTTGCAGAGATCATTGTCTCTAAGGTCTGGTAGCGCGTGAAACGCCCAGACCGGGTTCATGAACGTATTAGTTTGTAGCCGCCTCCACGCGACAGCTTTTCTATTATTTAGTGTAACATCTCGCGGGGGTACCAGTCTACATCCCAATTTATAATGGTCGATGATTTCCCCCTGGCCCGTCGTGCCGCAGCTATGACGTATTTGTCGACAACGACGTTCATTGGTCCGTCTCGCTGTCTGAGAGTGTAGGATGGGTGTCTACCGCTCGCTGCGCACTTTTCCCTCGCCACGGCCAGACTGAATCCAGCGGCGCGCACTCCCTCGCCCATTTTTTTTTTTTTCCGCACACGCGGAGTGCCACGCCCCACCTCCCGCCAAACGCGGAGGAGGTAGGGGAATTTGTATTGCGGAGGCTAGACGACCTCGGGCAGGAGAGTGAAAAACCTTTGCGAGGGAACGGAAGGAGAAAAGCACGACAGAATCGGGTGATTAAGGTGGCTGTAACTGAGTTATTAGTTACTCTTTTCAAAAACATTTTGTGGCCTTGCGTTCTGGGGGCGAAGTCTCACAGTCCCCGGGGAAGAAAATATGGGATCCTGCTGGTTCCAGCAGTGCTGGGTTATTAGCACATTCCCAGCAGCTGCTGGGAATGTGCTAATAACCCAGCACTGCTGGAACCAGTAGCTGCTGGGACCAGTAGCTGCTGGGACCAGCAGCCACTGGGACCAGCAGCCACTGGGACCAGCAGCTATTGGAACCATTGGCTGCTAGGTTTCAACCGAGGGCTGCATATAGTCAGAATTTGGTGGATTGGTTCTCTGGGGGCTTGTCAGCCTACGAGAATTTGGTGCAGCGACTGCCTTGGACTGCACAAAGAAAATAATGGCAACAGCAGAGGTTTCAGTCATGACTCATAGTTTAATTTTATTTTCCATGCCCATATAAATTCTGCAATCTGCATGGACACATTTTCCCTTCGAGACTGTGGTACTGCAGCAGGTGTGCTCCAGCTCCAACTCGGATGGTGCCATGAAGGTAGCTGCATGAAAATAAACAGACCAGAAAAATATGCTACCAAAACCATGCTACTGCACATAAAATATGAATAATGGAAATTGAAAGCATCTACCCAAGAACTACATATTTGGTGCAAATCCACATGAGAACTGGTCAAGTGTGATGCAAACCACGTTTAGAGAAAATTTTCAATGAGCAGCACTTCTACTAATGTGTGGATGGCTAGCTTTTGCATGTGCCTGTGCAGGCTGCACCAATGCCCACACGCACCCATGGCGTTTCATTCATTCAACCATGAGAACGCCACTCCTAGGAAAGTGTCTGCATTGCTTTAGGCAGATGCAACGTAACAACTGGTGTGGTATTGCCAGAAAGGTTAGATGAAATGAGGGGCTCGTTATGATACAATTTAAAGGAGCAAACAGTCTAGAAGTCCAAGGTAAACATTGGGGATAATTTTTCTTTTTAGGTTTGTTGTCGATGTTGATAAGAATGAGTGTTAAGATGATTTAGGGAGAAAGAATATTAAATGAAATGTGGAAGGAAAAACAATGCCGCTTTTCATGCAATATTATTTCTCCCAAAATCATTATAAGACTCATTCTTGTTAATAACAACAACCCTAAAAAAAAATTATGCCCAACGTTTACATTGGAGTCGTAGACTGTTCGCTCCTTTAAATTAAATCAGAGATGTCAGAGGTATACCCATTGCTAGCCAGACATGACTGTTTAGCGGCATATTCTTTTAACCTTGTTTGGTATGCCACTCGTCATACACCCATACCCTGCAAATGGATTGGCATGGAAAGACAGTCTAGTTAGTCTATTTGCAACGAACCGTATCGAATGTGTGTTAACTTGCACAGTGTGTTAACTTGCGATTAGACGTTCTTTGAATCCTTGGCTGTTCACCATTGTTCGTACAATGCGAAAAACAATCGGGCGACAAAGATATTTTACTTGCCGAAAATAGCACCAATGATACTTCGGCAAAATGATATGGCCTATTTTAAACTAGGGACGACAAAATTACCAGCTCACTTACTAGTCAATTACTAGTCACTCGACTAGTAAGCGGATCTCATCACTGCCGAACTGCGCTGGCAGTGGTGCGCGCTTGAGTCACAGTTCCCGCTTGCTTCACTGTTCTTTTCCTCCGTGCCTATAATAAGCTCTCGCAAATCCACTAGACGTTACACAACGCGAGGACTACAAAAAAAAAAAAAAAAAAGAAATGAGATGCACTTTTTTACTTACCAAACACACGCAGGTCCTAGGCCTTGCAGATGTCACATCACATTTCTCAGTCTTGACAGAAGTTGCTACACCACCTTGACCGGTTCAAACTTACGTAGATGTTTCAGGTAAAATGCCTTAAATAATTCATACTGACGACGACGTTTAAATATTGTAAAAAGCACAAAACACTCCTGCATTCGCAAACACGAGCCAGCACAGAACAGCTCACTACGTAAATGTCTAAACTTCGGAACGGCTTCTTTTGGCTTGTTGAGCGTCAACCGGAGACTGGTTACGATAGTGTCGTAAGCGCTGAAAATGCGCGTTTGTCAAACGTTACGAAAAAATACTCCTTAAATATTTCAAATTGTGCTAATATTACTATTTGTATACCATCTTACACGTAATTGTATTCGCTCTGCTCTGATCGTTGCACCAGATCGTTCGAAGGCGCATCGTCTGCTACGCTAGCAGATAATGGTGACAGCAGTAACAGCCTCGTGCATTACGCCGTGATAAACAAATTCGTAAAGATCAGATAACATTTTTTGCATCTTTGATGTTTGCAATAGCTCATAGCGGTATAACACTGCGGCTACCGGCCGAAAAAAAAAAAAAGCATAGCTTCTTTAAAAAGGTGTCTTTCGCAGCTACGGTGATATTTTGATCACGGAGCGGAAACATGGTGTAAAAACGGGTATATACTTTCCGTGCTACGTTTTTGTAGAATGAATGAGCTCGCGATAGGGCAATGCAACAAGTTCTCACGTGCGTAAATGAACTCCATTACATGCGTTTGTAAACTTGGGTGGGTTACTTGCTGGTTCCAGTAGCATTCCAGGAGGGAACCAGCAAAATTCTAAAACCAGCAAAGAAAACCAGCAAGCACCCTGCTGGAACCAGCAAAGCCAGCAGGTTGCCTGCTGACACCAGCAGACGCTCACTGCTGGAACCAGCACAGCCAGCAGGTCGCCTGCTGGGACCAGTGGAAAACCAGCAGGTCGCCTGCTGGGACCAGTGGAAAACCAGCAAGCACCCTGCTGGAACCAGTACAACCAGCAAAAATCCAGCAGGCTACCTGCTGGTTCCAGCACAAACCAGCAGCTTCCAGCAAGAAACCAGCAGAAAATTTCCACCTGGGTACATATTTGCCCGCGACGCTGGTTTAGTTTGGTGCAACGTTTGGTCGGCTGCAGCCAAAGCTTTCGCTCCACATTTGGCTCAGCAGCTTTGAAACTCTCAAATGCACAGCTGGCGCAGCGGCAACGGCACCTCCAAGTCACCCACGCAGCGGAGGAGTCGGCGGCGGCTCCGTGCTGCTCTCCAGATGTGCGCAGTCACGCGATGTGCGCTATGTGACATCACTCGCTCCTCGCGCATGCGCAGTTGGGACTCTCCGGGGCTCCGCGAAATCGCTCAGACCTAGCGTAGTGTTGCTTCCGCAACAAAACAAACTTTAACACTTAGCCCTGCCAGAGAAACCGAGACGAAGCGCGAACAGCGTGTATACGGTCCTGAGTCTCTTCATCAAGAAGCGAATTTCATGCGAATGTAACAAGAGCATACGCGTGCGTTTTAGTACTGTCGGTTAAAACGCGCAATTTGGCTTAAAGGACAATTAATTAACCACTTAATTTTTGGTTACGTGTTCTATTCTACGTAATGAAGCGTAAGGCATCGCTATACGGATCGCCATATATATATATATATATATATATATATATATATATATATATATATATATATATATATATATATATATATATATATATATGTTATTTGTCCATGAGCGTTAAATAATTTAAAATCGATTTTTTTTTTACTCATGAATTTCAGATTCAACAGCCGAGCCATGGCTATGACGTCGAAGTTAAATCTAAGTAAAGTGAAGGATGAAAAAAAAACAAAAAGCTGCGATATAAGAGCTCCGATCGTCATTTTCATTCAGCACATTAAATCCGGAACGCTTCAAGGCCGGGATCACAATGAGTGATATCGCAATTTTTTCATCTCCCTCCGAGGCCTAGACTGATATGTCACTCATAACCATGACCTACTGTCTCGTAACTAAACCATCGCGTGGGTGTTGAAACCGAAAGTGGAAGAGGGGCGGGGTAATCAATTATAAATTTAGCCGTTGTAGGTGAATGCTTAGTGGTGATCCATGCTCAGTTTGCGACAGACGTTACATCACGAAAACCCGTCGTGGCTGCAATCATCAGCCCGGATAACAGCTGCCGCTGAAATTTCCGGCTTCAATTGATCGTCGCCTGTGAATTTTTTAACGTTGCTTATGTACGGATTCCAAACAGCGCAGTGATAGTAATGGAAACGATGTACATGCGTGGGGTCTTTCGCGGCTCATGATTGTCGTTGTTTTGAGAATATTTCAGTCCTCTGTGAGGCCAGTACTTGTACAAATTTCTGTAGCGAAAGAAAGTGACAGGAATATAAATTTGTCTGTGGATCGAATGATGTGCAACGTGACCAAACATGAATGGCGACGTAGAATGGCCACTGTCCTCGCGAAGCGTTACCTAATATTTTAAAATGCTGACTATTCAGGCAACATCTTGCTTTCCTTGGGTGGACAGTGCCTGCAATGGTGGCCTCTGACCTTGTTGACAGCCAAAGCCCGGCCGGTGTGTAAGGCCAGTAACCAATCCAAACCACTGCCCCCTTGTCCTAGTTTGGGCCAAGGTAGGTCAGGGCGTCTGCTGGGTCAGTGCGGTTTTTTTAGGCGAAGCTCCACTTTTCGCATGCAGAGCTGAAGGTCAAATAATGCTTGCAAATGACCTCCAAGGCTCAGTTCAGGTGTCCACGAAGAAAGTGTGAGATACTGCATATTTCTTTCCTATAAACCATTCCGTTAGAGGTAATTTGGTCAATTCAGGCGTGGAAATAGCCTCTGCGTCGCAGTTTAGGTGTCCACAAAGAAAGTGAGATACGGCACACTTCCATCCTACAACCCACTCAGATGTTATTTTAAGGTAACGAGGCTTGAAAATACTTTTATGTCGCATTTTAGGTGTTCACAGAGAAAGTGTGACATACCGCATCTTTCCTTCCTATAAACCATTGCGTTAGATAGAAATAATGTTTATTTTTACCCACCAAGAATTGCAGAGAATTGGCTTTAGCCTAAACCCCCTAATCATTGGCCGGAATATCGGGATTCGGCAGCGACCAGGGCAAGAGCGGTGGCTTCGCGTTGCTCTTCTGCTCCAGGGTTGACTAACAATTCAAGTCTCCCAGGACGAGTCGTCATATGAAGGGTAGGCCCATACCACATGGGCTAGACATGCAATGCTATTACAGTGTGTACGTCTAGGATTAAATACTTCTGGGTGCCATTTACTGTACAGCCGAGGGTTCGGAAACACCATGCTTTGCAATTTCCTCCACATGGGTTCCTCTTTTCTGATGAGCTGTTTATTCACTGCTGGGCAAGGCTTACGACCATGCTCGTAATGAGAAATATTTTCGTGAAATGTTGCGAGCTAGACATCCCTTTTCACTTCTTGCATGCAGCACTGAAGGTCAGATCAGGCTTGGGAATGACCTATATAGCGTGGTTAAAGTGTTCATGAAGAAAGTGTGTCAGATACTGCGCATTTCTTTCCTATGAACCATTTCGTTAAATGTTATTTGAAGGTCGTCGTATTTGAAGTGGTAGCGGAGGACGGGGGAGGGGCCGACCTCAGCACTATTGGTTAAGAGCGATATTTATGTGGCAAAGGAGATTGCAATAGCTCTTGCTTGCGTCAGCACAGACGCCATGTATGTGTTGAGCAATAGTAAAGCTGCAATTCAGCATTTTGGTAGCGGGAGGATATCTCCCAGTGCACTAATAATTTTAAGATAAAAAGAATCGTATAGAATTAGTCTGATTTGGACCCTGATGCACGAATCTGTTAGTGGCAACGAGGCTGCTCACAACCTGGCTCAAGATATCTACTGCCGAGCAGGTTGGAATGAGCAAGGCGAGGAATGCTACAACAGAGAAGGGCATCTGTTGTCGTATTATGATGTGACGCAACATTTATAGAAGGCAGCGACTGAAACTACCCCCTCCAGACAAGACTCTATACGGAAAACAGATGACGGCATGGAGGCGTCTGCAAGCAGATACTTATCCAAATCCGGTCTTGAGCAAATACATATTCCCATATTTTGACGATGAGAGCTGCGGGGTACCCTGAACCCCATAATATGTGTGTTTGCATTCCCTAGGCTATAGAAGCCTGGGAGGCGTCGCTGAAAGGCCCAAACCCGGAACACCAGTTTTAACCACTGAATTACCGCAGTGGGGCACTACAGTGCGCATTGCCTTCTAAATAGGCGAGCACAGCGGTTCACACTTAACACAGTTTCCCAGAAGACATGAACTGGTGGGCGCTGACGAAGTTGACAATGACAAAGTCGAGTTATCAATTTCATTATTCGCGTTTTGGGGTACAGGTTACATACTACTACACAGCCAAATTATCACGTTCATGGGGCAGTGACAGCTTTATGTTGTCAAGCGCAAAAGTCAATTTCCTGCATAAGTGCGCCGTGCAAATGATATCATGTGAATACTCCACACAATGTAGACACTGACTTACCAAGTTACACATAAGTAACATGATGTTAGTGTGTGATCAGTCAGAATGCGCTGCGAGTGTGTACATGAAGCTTTTAGGTGAAAGGGCTAAACCTTCCAGTCTGGCAGGCTGACAAGTCCCTATACAGCCTACATGTGGTCCAAGAGCAGCATTTGAGTACACTGATATAGAGCTGGGCATGACAAAACCCAGTCTGAATGCCAGCTTTTCCAACATTGCATAGTTTGATCGCTTTAGTGTGCCAGGACTAAGGCTTCCACTCCACCCCAAAGTCCTTGGCCACTGGCAGGCAGTCAGAACATGTGTTTGCCAATGTTTGTCTGGTAATTGGCAGGTGACGTGTTCGGGTACTTGGGTGGCTTCTGTGACATCACAAGACCACATTAGCAGGATAGAAAGCATCAGGACCCTCAGAACGCCGATTCGGGCATACTACGCCTAGGCCGGCATGTTTGCACAATTATGGCGATTTCCGCTGGTCAATTGAAACTGGGCGCCAGAACCCGAATAAAGCGACCTAAACCGCTACAGAGCGAATAATCCTTGGTCGACCAGCGGAACATGTAGAGTGCGTGGCCAAAGTAATGCTGAGCCAGTTCCGCAAGTTGAAGTTGCATCCCAGTGGCGAAATTGTTGCGGTTGATAAACAGGCAGGAGTGCGGCCTTCTGCAACTTGCTTTCGCATTTTTCGACGCTGTACATGTTTTTCAATAGATGCACTTCGACATATTAGCGCAAAAAAAAACGGTGATGCCCAGTGTCCTCTGCCGATGCTTTTGAAACCGCTAAAAAACAGACAAAAAATTCCGGAAGTGACGACAGCACCAGCTAGAGCTCCCGGCGAGATCCGGCTTTGGTCGGTGGATCGAGCTTGGGTGCCCCAAGTTGCTCCACAATGCTCCAGACAACCAGCAGAATATGCGGTCGTGCTCCCGAGCGACCAGTGGAAATCACCATTAGATTAAAGCCGGACTTTCAATCTATGTCAAGTGGCCTTCCACATGTAGTCAACTTTATCAACCTTTGTCCCTGCGAAATGCATCCAGGACCAGAACACACTGCCAGTGCAATGCTTTCTTGAGGTACATTATATGGCTCCAAAGTGCACAACTAAGGTCGCAAATCACTTCCAGTTCAAGTTAAATAATACCATGGAACCATGGAATGTCTAGACAAACTGTGTGAAACTAGGGCTAACTGTGCCAGTGCACAATAAGTCAAGATTAAACCCAAGCGAAGTCACCTGTGGCATTTGTGGAGGGCAGGGGGAGGAAATTTGGCTGCTCTAGCATTGCGGAATTTTCAAAATTGTGCCGCACGTCCAACAGTTTGAGTTGCAAAGCAGAACAGTGCAAGCTAGACAAGGATGAGAAAAAGAAGACGAGACACATACAACGCTGCTTTCTTGTCTTGTCTATCTTGCACTGTTCTGCCTTGTGATAAGCCAACAAGCCAGAGATATGTTATTCAGGTTTTTGAGTTAACTCATTGTAACACATGCCAACAAGTAGTATTTTTGTCTTTCTATGCCTTTTGCTTTATGCTCACAGATTGTGAAACATACTGCACAAGTTATGAAAATCATGAAACACTGACAGCAAGACATGAATGCAACCGTGCATGTTCCATCCTCACTCTCTTCCAAGTTTTTATTGCACCATTTCCATTTTAAATCCACATCCCAATATGAGCCGCCCGTCCCACAATTCCCTAATATATATGCTTATATATTTTACAGGTACTTATAAAAGTGATAACCAGTAGCACATTTTTAATTCATGTATCTGGAAGCGGGAAACTTCCATATCAATATGCAACATGACGACCTTCTCGCCAACATATGATGGAGATTTATTCCGGGAATTTGGGCCGGTGTGACTGTTTCTCCGGAGAGTCCTCCAGCAGCGTTTGCCGGTGCTGTTCGACAAGGCTGCAGGCACGGCTTAGAAGCACCAGGTTCAACAGCACCTTGAAACTGCACAGACTGTGATGATGCATGTAATGTGACTGGTCCACAGGTGCCGAGTGGAATAGTCAATGAAGCGGCAAGTGTTGTGCCCATCAAATGCATAAACCACAATAATGTCCTGGCGTTTATTTAATACACATGCACCGCACTCTTCTTACATAGTTTTACAAATAGAACAGGTGAAAGCTTCTCTCCTTACAATATACAGTCCAATCTTGTCATAATGAGGTCATATTGGGCTCGAAAATTCATCCTTTATATCTCATATCTATTTTGAAGTATGCACAATTCCTGCAAGCTTAGGTTATGTGTGCTTAAGTGTTTTTGCTTAGGTCTGCTAATAAGCCTAAGTAAAATTCACTCTAATGCAGACAACACAATGGTGTGAGAAAGCACAATTTTTGAATTGAAAGATTTGATAAAAATTTAGTGTTTCGCTCCATGTTGGAGAGCCAAAATGAACACTGAAGTAGAGATGCTGCCCCCAACACACAGACAGATTTATTTAAAAACAGTGCAATCTTGGCCATATCTGCGACCTCAGCGTTCAGAGTTTGCCCTTCTCTTTCCGGTTTGCCATAACCACAACTACTTGCAACATCTCCAAAAATTAGCTGATCGCTGATTCCTTGGTTGGTCAGTTCGGGTGTAAGGGTGCCACAACCAAGTTGCCACCACCAGTGACAAAATCTTCAAACGCAACATTTAAAAGCACCAGTTAAAGGAGTATAGACACGTACATTTTCTGTTCCGGTATTTTTGCTTTAGTCGATCCACAGTGGTCCAAAACAGAGGGACTGCGACCCAAAAAGCCCCAGCACAGATCAATTAATTTGTTATCAGTGCATTTATCAGGGCCAGTTTCGGTTTCGATCTCTCAGGCCACGAGCGCGCGATGACGTCAAAGATACGAGAACGCCACACGAGCGCTCCCTACTGGCAAGGTTGATGATCGCGTAAACACAAAATCTGATGACGCATTCGGGTCGCGTTTTTCGTCTGCTTGCTGTCGACCGTGCACGAAAATATTGTCGTCGGGCAGCGCTTCAGCGTAGCATAATTAGTACTGCGATGTTGTTTTGCCCAGTAGCATGGATGTTACTAACATTGCCGGGCACTTTAATCCCGACCCGCTCGCCTGCGACTCATGCAACGAAGCAGGAATCAGCAGCAGCCACGAAAGCTTGGTGGGTTGACGCGCAGGAAATAACTGGTAGGAATGTTGAACAAAGGAACCGTGAAGATGCTGCTTTATCAGTCCGGTTGGCCAACGCTGTGAGCCAAGCTGTTCTAAAAAAATGTTTTAGTAATGATGCGATCAGCCACCGTAACCCGTAAGCTCTCCCGATGGCTCCCGTGTTCACGCCTGTTCACGCGCTGATTGGTCCCGACGCGGCAGGCCTGCGTGCCGCCGTCCAAGCATGTGGCGCCATCTGGCGCAGTCAAGACAATCTGGGTGCGTAAAGCCGTGGCCGCCGCGATCGGCTCCCAAGTCATACCCAAGTCATAGCTGCCTCAGCATCCGCTATCGGTAATCCAGCTATCGCAGATCGCTGTTCATTCGCTTACATAGCTATTTGTACAAAGGACTATCAGTCACGATTAAATTGCGAGGATTATTCGGCCAATACGGAGGTCCTGGTAGAAATATTTACAGTGATACAAGCGAACTTTTTTTTCCGACAGCTGCTGTCCGGCGACGCACCTGATGTCAGCTAGCTCCGCTGCTGAAGGCGTCGCGCAAAGCAAGAAATTATTCTACGAGATGGGCTTGCCAGTAAAGCGGCGCTAAACTCCGACGTTTTTTACAGCGTTAGCTCGTTCCGAAGCGCCTTTCGGTGGCGCTTCGATGTGAAACCAGCTAGGGCTAGCAACGTCTAGGGTAGGCGGGGAGCGAAGCAGTATGTTCCCGGCGCGCCATCGACAGGCACCGATGCCGTAAGCCCTGCACTTGTGCAGGCATGCTGTTGGGGCCTGAGTTTAGCAGGCAGTCTCCATACATACACCGGTGAGGTAATTGTAACATGCACCAACGAAGAAGCCATCGAGTAAAGCGAGCAGAAGCGGAGTTCTTTCTCAGGGCACGGCCGGAAGCGGCGGCGGCGCTGTTCGAGTCCGGCCATGTGTCGTCACTGCTCTTTGCTTTGCTGACTCCACGTCACAGTTGTTTGATGACGTCGTGTTGTTTACCTATGTACACGTTTTCGTCACAGAGATGTCGATGCCAATGGGTTTTGAAAAACGGAGTACTAGCCTGGCTTGTTTTTAAAAACAAATTAAAATATCTTCGCGGAAACGTGCAAGGTTGGGATTGCTTGGGGAGCATCTCTGTATAACCAGGAAAGCAATCGTATTCCTTCCGACGCTTCAAAAAATGGTGTCTATACTCCTTTAATATGGTGACAATGCTAGCATGCTTCCAATCATTCTTCATGGCACATTTGGAGTGGATGTCTTCAATCATGCAGTTAAATCTGCCTCGCATTTAATTATTGACATGCTAGGTACAGTCGCGAGTAAGCAGCAGCTGATAAAGCTTCACTGTGGCTACAAATACACAGATAACAAACGTCAGGAATGTTTGTAAAGAACAAAGCCTTTGTTTTTGTGCTCATCTTCAATGTCTGTGTTCTCAATACAACGCCAAAGCCTCCAGCAACGTCCTTTTTCTGCTCCCACTCTCGATCGTCCAGTCTTGATTTTGAAGCGAAAGCTTCATTACGCTAGGTGCAGCCGCACTGTGCATCTGATAACTTAGCCTTCAAGGAACAGAAGGACAAACTGCTGCTATGTGGTTCAGGTGTCAACAGAAAAATGTGACAGATACTGTTCTTTTCCTTTTCTAAACCAATACAAAATGTCATGATGCTAGCGTGACGGTTCATCATGTCACCACAGCTAAGTCCTTCAGCCTAACCTTGCGGACCACCTTTGTGTCGCACAGCAAGATCATGACCTTGACTCTTTGACATTTAGGTGACCCCTGACCTCTGAATGACATGAACTTTTGGGTGACCTTTCAAATATGCTTTGTGAGAGCAATGTATGGAGTGGAGCTCTGTGATTGGCCACTTGACTGATGTCACACCGCGCTACTGCGCGATGGAAACAGCCATGACATCAGCTGCGACTGGGGTATGTGAGTGCGGAGCAATCGCGCCTTGGCTCATAGTCAGCCAGTGGAGACAACAGACACAGCAGTTGCTTAGTGCTCTGCAACGATGTCATTTAGCGCTTGCTTGGTGGGGATCCTGCATAGATCTAGTCTTTACCAAAGAAACACCACTAAGTCTAAATTCACTGTTACCCAAGCTGAAGCCAGGGCTCACTACTTCTCTGACCATAAAGCTGTGTATGTTGCGCTTAGCCAGAATGAAAGTTCAAGCCAAGATTAAGAACCATAAGTTGAAAACATGTCTGAACAAAGAGTTCAACCAAGCATAGCCATGCTGTGAAGCTTTCGCTGAATACCATGCTTAACTATGCTAAACCTCTGCTAATTTTTCATCTCAAGGTAAACTGTTTTGTGATTCTGCTTTGCCATTTTTTGCGACACTGTCAACGGACTCACGCCGTGCAGCACGTGAGCATTGGTCGTTAAAAGTAATGGCATGGGCGCGCAGCACGATGAGGCACTGGTTTGATGACATACCGATCACATTCGTGTCAGTCAGATGTTGGTGCTAGATTTCTTTGTTTTGTTGCCCCTATATGGTGCAGAACGCAAACATGCGTAATTTAAACACACTACTGCAGTGAGCGATTCAAACGACTGAAATATTTTCTTGGGGCTTGTTGCTTTATTATTACTAATCAAGCATCAAATTTCAAAATGTTTTGTTTAGTTATAAACAGAGCTCTCACAAAAATAAAGAGTGCACCACACAAACTTTCATTTTGGTTCATTTTATCGAACAACTCGCTATATCCGCGTTTGTTATAATGAGGTTCAACTGTATGTGCAGTGGAAAAGCTATTGGTTCATTTTCACATTTTGCCTTCACCACATGAACAACAACCATTCTATATCTTAATGTCTGCCTGAGCACCTCTTAGTGGAAGGAAGACTGTGGCAGATGGGAAGTGCATGTGAAACTGACCAAGTTGCGGCATGTGTGTAATCCTGGCTATTTTCACAGTGGCAGCTTTAATCATGCAAAATTTAGAGCAAATGACATTTTCGACCTGTTCTTCTGTATGTGTTTGTCAAGAATTAAGTGTGCAACATAAACGAAAGCTCCAGAGCCATACAACGCTACCCCCTCACACATAGCTCAGCCTGCATGCAGTCTCGCACGGCATAGTTTTGCTTTTGCATTGCCTCCTGCAAGCGTGCGGGACGTCGACTCAGGACAGTGCACTGCAAGCTGCTGAACATTGCGGCAGCAGTTAAACGCCAGTTCAGTACAGGATCCTGCCTTGCGTGGCGGGCCATCGCCGTTCCACGCGCACGGGCTGCTAAATGAATGGCACGGCATAAAGCAGTACCATGATGGGAGAGACACATGCAGAATCACTGCCACAACTGCAATGTAGCTGCTCAGCTTATACTGCATATAAGCAGCAAGAAAAATGCAGCACTTTTAAAACAAATTCAAAAAGCACATACTCACTTGAATTAAAAATGCATTGCCAAACCTTTGAATTGAAACACGCTATTCACTTTAGCCCTCTCTATTAAACAGAGAGAGCCATAAACCATTTCTCGAGTAAACAGACCTATGACGAATTTGACAAAAATGAACAACAGCCATGACAAGCCTGTAATAGTTAATTCCACCAGCAAATCAGGGTCAGTGCTACTGCATAAAAGCTGCCATAAAAGTATGTGCCTCTGTTTACCTGGCTAAGATTGCAACTTGCATAGACGATATGGAACATCTATTGAGCAATAACGACTATAACTCTTGTTTATTTAGACCTTTAAACCACATACTCAGTTCCTGCTAGTACATAGTGGGCCATTTACTATCCTTGCAATGGCCTTGAGACATTTTCACATGCGTTTTAACCAGGCCATGTACTTTCAGATTTGAAAAGCACCGATAAACATCCACCAGTAAAAAAATTATATGGAACCACTTAAGCCTGAAAAAACAACGGTTTCTAGGTATGTTCATGCTAGCTTAAGGCCTATTCTTGATGAAAAACTTCTAAGTGGCTTCCCTTCGAAGTACAGAAAGGGGCCTGCATCTCCGTTGCTGTAGCAAAGGACCATTTGTGAAAACACTGTGTGCGTGCGTGCGTGCATGCGTGTGTGTGTGTGTGTGTGCGCGCGCGTGTGTGTGTGTCAGCTTCTCTCCAGGGCGTGTTTTCCAACCGAAAGAACAAGTTCCCAGACGACACTACTGCATTCTTCGTTAAAGAAGTAGCAGGAGACCTACTAAAAGAGCTGCCGAATGAATTCATAGTGTGGCACAAGGGTAATATAAAGGAGCTCGAGTCAGAGTTCAACAGTTACCGGTAACAGTTAACATGGTGAGCGCTGTTCTCGAGCCTCCTTTGCTTTGGAAACTGCAAGCAAGTGACTTGCCAGTATTAACCCAAGCATCTTTAGACATTTTAGGTCTTCCTGTGTCAAGTCCTAATGCTGAGCAAGCATTCTTAATCTGCATCAAGAAGTGTGCTTACATGAATGATGACAACCTGTCCCTATTACAATCAACTCTACATAGCGCCTGTTTCAAGGTCAATAAAATTCGTGCCTTTTTGCTTCTATAATCTTTTGTGCTTCGAGAATTTTTTTTTCACTGATAATAACCGTGTTTTATACTTTGCACCGTGCAACCAGCCAAAGAAGACCGATTTCAACGAAGTGTGTAAGCACCAAAAAACATTCGCTGATTATCGAAAAATAAACGCAGGAAAGTAGATGGCCTAATAATTATAACCTAAACACTGAAAATTAGCAAGCACATTATGTGTTGTGAAATGATAAGGATGAAGTGAGACTGCCTTTTAATTCCTTGTCAGCAGAGTGTCATGAGGCTGTCATGACTGTCACATACCAGACATAGGTGAGCAGGGCTAGTCGCACAGACCAAGGAGGCCATGCCATCACTCGCAGCACCATGGCTGCCAATGGCAACGGTGTAAAGCCCAGCCGACGAGACACTAGATCTCCATGATCCGAGGGTGCCTGCAAAGCCCTTGATAAGCAACACCCTTCAGAGCTTTGCACTACCTGAAGAGCTTACTGTGTGAAGTTTGGTACTGGCCAGGTCGTATGCCAAGCTTGTGAGGTACTCTCGGTAGACCTGCATGCAAATTGAGCCAAACCTGTAAGATTAATCACTGCTCCTTCCGCACTGAAAGCATGCTTGCCTGCCAAGAGATTGCGTTGAAGCGCGTCACAAAGGCATGCTTAACCCAGTCGACCAGCATTTCAGCCAATAAAACCAGGAGGCAGTCCCACAGCAGGCTCCAGAACCGTTCTGCAAAGTTGCGCAGTCTCAGCCTTCATCATTCTATAAAGTGTATGCTACCACTTTCGGTGGCACTCACCCTGGTGCCAGCTGTACTCGCGCATGGTCTGCACAATGACCACCAGCAGGAGGACCACATAGTGGAAACGTTCGCGGATATCACTGCAAGCCATCTGGAAGAGGTTGTTCTTGGCAAACTTCTTGAAGACCATACCCTTGAGCTCTACAAACTGCAAAGAATGCGGCTCTCAGATCAAGTAGAAGTACCTTGTGTACGATTACCCACATTGTTGGACATCATGATGGTCAGCAGAGCCTTGTTCTGTGAGTTAATTGCTACACTTAGGGTAGTTGCCTGGAGCATCACCAGCAGGCAATGGAGAACTGGTATAAAATGTCAAGGTTGGACAACCATATCCCACTTGGAAAATTTAGTGTTAGCTAAAAAAATAAACACCTCACACAGCCTAGCCCCCTACTATGATTACAAAGGTTTAATTTTCTGGATACCAAGTGACGAATTTCTGAAAGACACGACTCTCACACACTGCTTTAAATAGCAGAAATATCTTTGATAAGGGGTTGTAAAAACTGATTTTCGGACCACTTGTTTACTTTCAACAAAATTTGAGCAGTAGCTTATATCAACAACACTGACTTATATGACAAAAATGACAAAGGTGGATCAATTTTTCAAAGAGTAATGACACCTGCAAATTGCATGAAAATATGGTATAACAAATTACTATACGCAAATTACGAAAAAGTTTGCCTTTTTTTACACATTATATTCTTTAGAAGAGCCTAGGCCATTTTTCCGCAGTTTTCTGCTTCGTAAAACTAAATACTCTAAGAAATATTCCACCACTTGTTCCCATCTGGCTCATATTTCCTTTGAGTGAAAGCTACTAAACTACAAGATTCTGAGAACTCAGTTGCTTAATACAATTTAAAAAATTTGATAACAGTTCTTAGAATATCTGAAGTACCCCTGAAACAATTTTTCTTACGCATTCCTGGCAAAAATTGAAATCAATTTAGTATTCACGAAGGGCCTGCCTCATTAGCAGAACGTGCAGGGTTCTTAATGTCGAGCAGAAGCATACACTAAATTAAGTCTCTTTTTTGCACAATACTTTAAATCTTTAGCTTCATTTTAAACATTTCAGGGTTGAGTGCACATGCTTGTGTTCCAGCTAAAACACCTTTCGATGCTCCTTCTACAGTTTCAGTATTTCACCCATATGTGCTTCTATTAAATGCAATGTGTTAAGTGATGACTAAGCTGCCAGCGTGTTGTAGAAGGGTCAAAACTGCGACTGCAGATGAGCCTGCATTTGCGACTCTTCCTTGACTTACTGGTTTTATCCTTGGTCTTTTTTGCATTTCGACTAGGTAATGCTGGCCCTTGTAAAGAGACTCTTCATGGCATTTCAAGCTGACCACAAGAAAGGATACAGACATAGGCCAAGGCCAGCATCAGGTGAGCCAGCAGACCCAGGCGGCGACGTGCTCGTCGCGGCTCTGGTTCTGTGGCTGTCCACAACAAGGCATCCAGGATGTCCTGGCCAAAGGAAGAGAATAGTTTGTCCGCCACCTGCATTAAGTGGTCGTCAGAGATGACAGGGGTGATGTCAGGGCAGCACATGCCTCGAGCATATTGAAGAAGATGTACAGCTTGATGACAGACTGGCTCTTGACGATGTGGTAGAGCATAGATGTGTCCACCTGTGCAGCCAGTAGCCAGGTGCCCAGCAGCACAAGGCCCTTGAGCAAGTCACATGACTCGGCTGGCTGTAGGCGCCGCCGGCCGACCAGCCGTGCCCCAAGCAGGCCGGCAGCCAGTGCAAAGCGCACGGGCAGCAGGGTCAGCACTGACAAGAATGCGTCGGCACACTGCAGGAAGCCATATAGCACGAAGCGCTCCAGTTCTCGGGGGATGCGAAAGAAGGCATAAAACTTAGCGCGGCGCTTCTCGTAACGCTGCTCCTCCAGCTGGTAGCCACGGCGCACCTCCTTGTGTAGGTACGACCACAAAGATCCTGCAGTGGCAATGGGCAATAATAAACCAACCTTGCAATTCAGCCTTTTACACAAATTCCTACGAGGAATTTAGTGTGTCATCTGTTCCTTGAGGATAGATGGCAGGTTCCTCAGTACCCTACAGATCTGCAATGGTGCTCAACCCTTCTCATAGACATTACCGTGTCTATGGTACCAGACTGATCTAGCACTACCAGACAGAGTTCAGCCTTCTGTCATCTCTGGAGAGTTAAGATCACTTGGGTAGCCCAAGTCTGACATAACACCATGGATATGATTATGGATGGTTCCCTCTCCTGTGGGCTCATGTCCTCTTCCATGCTGCCTCATATATCAATTCCTTGGTTGCCTTTTTTGATATGGTTCTAATATAATATGGTGCAACATGCAGGTATTAACTCTCTGTGACATGGACTCTACAACTGTGCACGTGGCTGACCAATTTACTTTGTGTCTACGAGCCTTTGCATGAAGTCAGTGATTCTGACTACATTTGAAATCCCTGCTGGACAGGATGACAAGGCCATTTTATGGCCAGAAAACAAAAAGATTGCTTTCTAAAAAAAAAAAAAAAAAAAATGGACACTTAGTAATTTTACAGCCAATCTACGAAGTGCTGTCTAATGCTTTAACTTTTCTTTACTTGCGTAATGCAAAGTCATGCTAAAGAACATCCTAGCTAAGTTTTAGTTATGAAAACCACCTCGGATGATGAAGAAAACTATTTGGTGGACATAAATGAATATACTTGAGGAATCAGACTGCTACTCCATAAGCGTAAAAGCATATAGTATGCGTGAACTTTTTGCCCCGCCGCAGTGGTGCAGTGGTAAGACACACTTCTACTGTGCCGGAGTACCCGGGTTCGATCTTGACCTCTGCGTTTCGATGGAGGCGAAACGAAGAGGCATCCATATGCTGTGCAATGTCAACGCACGTTAAAGATCCCCATGTGGTCGAAATTACTCCACAGCCCTCCACTATGGCTTCTCTTTCTCTTTCTACTTCCACTCCCACCTTCCTCCCTTCCCTTACGGCGCTATTCAGGTGTCCTCAGAAACAAGTGTGACAGATAGATACTGCATCTTTCCTTTCCTGTGAAACAATTATTATTAATTATTATGTGTGAATATTTAACATTCCTAAGCCATTCATGTTATATTTGTCAAATGTGAACTTAAACACACACACACAGAAATTTTCAGGTTTTTCTCGTCGGTAGAATATAATGTGTCTGAAAGGGTTAAAATCTCTCAGCTTTATTTGTGTTATCTGAAAGAAACATTAAAAACGGCAAAACTGGGAGCATAGCAGTCTGCTCGTCTATAAAGTACTGTAGGCAACATTATATTCATCCTATTGAGTGCAAAAACCAGAGTGCCCATGTTTGTTTGCCTGTGCTCCTCTTTTCTGCTTTTTTGGCACTAAATGAGATTAATGTAATGTCATAAAACCAACCAGCCCATCAGTTAATGCTAGCATTGTTAGGTGGTTCGAAATATGATGAAAACGGATAAGCCACTAGTCCGCTACGGCCCCGCATTATAGACAATCGGGTGTTAACCACATACTGGCAAAAATGGATAGCTTATCACTCATGGAAAGCAACTAGAAATGATGATATGAGACAAGCAGGCCCTTCCCGAGAAACTTCATTCAAAAATACTAGATAAGAAGAAAGTAGTGCATGTACTATCATGAGCAATATGAGCAAGAACACACGAGCGCGTGGCAGATAGCCTCGAAACCCACTTGGGGCGATACGGTGTGGCCGCTGTGGGAAACAAAGTGGAAAGGGAGCCGTGGGTCCGTTAACTGCGCCCTTTCCCTTTTGTTTCCCACAGCGGCCGCACCGTATCGCCCCAAGTGGGTTTCGAGGCTATCTGCCTCGCGCTCGTGTGTTCTTGCTCATATTGCTCATGATAGTACAGGCATGCACGTTTGAATGTGCAGTGATATTCACAGCTCCACACTTCTTCGAAACAGTATTTACAAAAGCAAATGCTGTGGTGCAGTCCCTTTTAATCCATCAGTAAAATTAATGTCCAAACCTGTACACTGTTTAACTATGGTGGAGTTATTTTTGAATCAGAAAGCAACAGCATTGTATATGTTCCAGTGCCAGCACTAGTTCACAGGCAATTTACCCGAGGCAACTGCATCAAAAAACACTTTTCTGTCATTAAAGCTGTGGTGTCAATTGTTGGTTAATTAAAAAAGTAGATACTGTATTGAAAGTTGAGTGCTGTTCGATTAAAATTCATAAAATCTTTATAATTAGTTGCTTCCTCTGAAAAAGTACTGGCTTTATATTTAAAAAAGGATGGAATAGGTTGCTACATTTAGTACTGCAAGCATGAAGCAGGCTAGCAGCACACGCTGGAAAGACTGTACTATGAATACTCGCCCCTTTTAGACACTGTCACTAGTAACCACTGCAAGTTGCTAAGCAAATAATTATCTCATGAAACACTGGACTAAACCGCTTTTCAAAGGCATTTTTTCAAGCCACAATTTAGCCACAATGGTAGGCAAGCGCCCAAAAAAACTGTCTTGCATCAAACAGTGGAAGCTTTGTACTAAAGAAACATAAGAAAAGGTGTATGCTGTCTTTCACACACACCCGGGGCAACCTATGGTCTTCTTTCTTTAAAATAATTATTGAACACTCTATACAGAAAAAGCTCTGTTTTACATATGACATTCAGGGAGCATCGTCCTTGCATGACTGTGTTAGCTTTCTACTTCCACACTACAGAAAAATCCAGAACAGCTAAAGCTAGCACATGCAAAGATATGCATATTTGTTTAAATTACAGTCACTTCTGCAGTGCGAAATTTCTACTCTTTGTGATGCTCAATTCACTATTCATTCAGTGGGTGACCTTCGACCTTAACCAGAAACGCAATGACTTGCACTAAAACTATCGAGATAATATGTGATATATCATGGCAAAAACAGGATACATGTCTTCGACAAAATGTCGTTTGATGGAATGTATGAGGAGACATCCAAACCAGCTGACACTTCCTTTTCTATATGCAAATAACGCAAGGTCTGCGGCAAGCGTTTTATATGTGTATTGTGTAAATTGGTGTATACATTTTCTGCGTTCTAATTGCGGAGCCCATAGGTGCCGGTACTCCAACCACTTGTAAGCACACGTGCTCCCGAGCGCCGAAGCCTCATATGCCCGTGTTGGCTGCGGAGATATGCATTTCAGTGCCTGACAGGGCGTGCAAGTTGGTATGAGCAGCAGGGTAAGTGAATCCCCTATCTTTTAACGGAATATATCAGACGGGAAAAGCAGGAAGCATGCTGAGGTCGAATAGAAGGAAAATCTCACCATGAAGGTGGACTGTAGTGTTTCCTAAACTTTAATCAAGGATGCATGTAAACTTACGAAACCAACTAGACACAGATCGTTTCACCGTTGTGCAGCGATGCTGGTTCATATTTCATTACAGCACTTTATCAATGATGATTTCCACTTCTGTTTTCGCTTCTAAACCATAGTGCCCGCCGCCCACTTGCACAGCTAGCGGCATACACCGGGGGAAATACACTCACGCTTTTTCGCCTTGCGCGAGCCATTAGCGCTTGGCCTTGTTGCGGAACACTGCTTCACATCATCTAGCTGAACGTCAGCGGCGACATCGGAGTCCCCACCACTTTGGAGCGGCTGTTGTGTTGCATTGAGGTCTTCGCTAAATGCGTGCGCCACATCCACCATGGCGACATTTTTTCTCTTGCATCGAGCTGTAGATAAAAATTGATTAAGTGAGAGAAACGCAAGGTGATAAATGCTAGTCGAAAAGGAGAAAAGTCGCCAGATGACGCTGCGAGCAAATGCGCGCTATACTGCGCATGTGCTCTGCGCTTAGGGTGAGAACAACCGCGTCGTCTGCTGGCGCGTACCGCATGCGTACCGTCATTTTCTTGCATACGCTAGTCGCAAGGCACACATTTGCTGCGTGACGCGCCTAGATCAGGTGGTCCGGCTAGCAATGGGAGCTCGAATTGGACTTTAACTTTCATAATCATTCATTTTCTAATTTAGATGAAAAGTAAGAGTAAAGATTCGGTGGCATTCATTGGATGCATTCATATCTATCTTTGTTTTGCGATAGGGGATCAGGGCGGGCAACATGCTCGCCGTCGTTGTCACCGGTGCCCTGAATTTGCTTTCATTGCGCTTCTGTATGGATGTAGCAGAAAGAAGGTGAAGTGCGCGAATTTAATTTTTGCATATTCAAATACGAACGCATGGCATGCTTACGTCCACTTACACTATTATGCAATGGTGGCAAACTGTGTGATGCATACACTATATGCAATCAAAACATAAAAACTTAGGCGCACGCAAGAAAAATGATATGAATACCTTGATACACAAATCAAAATGATTACGAATGACAATTCACTGCAAGTATAATACAGTTTATTATCCTCGCGCTTAAATTTTTCTCACGTTTATGTGCATGCGCACGCAAACTTCACATTGATTACAGCGTCTTTAAGGACGCTGTAACCAATGGAGGCGAAACGAAGAGGCGCCATGCAGTGTGCTGTGCGATGTCAGCGCACGTTAAAGATCCTTAGGCGGTCGAAATTACTTCGTAGCCTACGGCTTCTATTTCTCTCTTTTTACTTTCACTCCCACCTTCCTCCCTTCCATTACGGCGTGGTTGAGGTGTCCATAGAAAACAAGCCCCGCCGGGGTGGTGCAGTGGTAAGACGCCCGACTACTGTGCCGGAGTACCCGGGTTCGAACCCGACCTCGGCGGCTGCGTTTCGATGGAGGCGAAACGAAGAGGCGTCCGTGTGCTGTGCGATGTCAGCGCACGTTAAAGATCCCCAGGTGGTCGAAATTACCCCGTAGCCCTCCACTACGGCTCCTCTTTCTCTCTTTCCACTTTCATTCCCACCTTCCTCCCTTCCCTTACGGCGCGGTTGAGATGTCCACAGAAAACAAGTGAGACAGTTACCGCGCCTTTCCCTTCCTATAAATAAATCTAGTACTACATAGAAAACAAGTGAGACAGTTACCGCGCCTTTCCCTTCCTTTAAGTCAATCTTTACAGATACTACACCTTTCCAAATTTCCTGTGATCCAATTAATATTAATTATTATTAACTCGGTTAATCGTGTCCGGCGGCCTGTCCCACCATAGTCAATCATCGTGACAGCCACACCGGGAACAAGAGAAACGTTTGTCTAGCTTCATGCCAGCGAGGTTGCCGTAGAGGTGGACAAAGGAGGACAAAATATATTTTTTCAGTCCACAGGGAGAGGGGATGAGGAGGGACCCTCAGTAGAGGGTCCCGTACGAGCGTGCGCGCTTTAAATATCGGCTGTCTCCGCACATTCTGATGCAGCAACTTATTGTGGGAGCCATTTCAACGCGACGAAGGAGAAACCTGAATTTTTTGCAAAGTGAATTTTTGCTGGTTGCAGCTCCCCCCCCCCCCCTCCCCCTCTCTTTAAAGACGCCCTAGCTTGCATGGTAGCGATGGTAGCGATATATAACAGAAGGCATGTGGCCCTGCCGACAAAATTAACGAATATGTCACACTGTGAGGAGATTTTGTCGCATCGCGGCGCCAGAAGATACAGACGGTTTAATGGACGCGCTCCACTTTCACGTTTGGTGATGGGAGGTTTTTGTCGAGCACGGTGGCATCCCTCAGTGTAAAAACTTTGGACCTTAAAAGTTGCCCTCGCAGGTTTTTTAACAATCGGCTGCATCATCCGAAACAATATGAGTCTCCTTTGAGACCCATATTGTTTCGGAGCCTGCCGAAGGCGACGATCTCTGGCTCTCTTTCGCTGCTTTAATTCTCCCGGTGCTTTCTGTCACCCAGGGTTTAGTGGCGGCTACTTGGAATTGGAATTATAGCTCAGGTTACTGGTGCTCATCGATCGACTCAAAATGAGGCGACGTACAGACCGGGGGATATCGTACGTGCTGCTCCTTCGAGGTAGGTGGTGGCGATCGAAGCTGGGCTCTGATATCCGGTCCTATATAGCCTGGCGAAAATTTGTGATGACGGATTCGGGCTTATAGCTACGGAAAATCCCCAACATGGAAGCGTACATGGATTAAAGGCCAAATTTAAGGTCACCCTGCCGTCTTAATTCGTGGGACCTGAAGGGAATACAAACTTCAGCTGCGATAAACCGAGACAGCTGGTGCCGGAGGCGGAGGCCGGCGACCGCCGAGAACAAAACACTCCGCATGCACTCCGCCAGCAAGATGTAGATCAAGCGTGAACATTTTTAGAACTATAACGCAGAAAACTCGCTACTTTTCGAGGTTAGCGCGAGGTGCTACGGACAAAGCTTGTGCGAAAGAAATGTAGATGGGACAGACGTGCCGTGTGCTGTGTGTCAACAAGCAGAAGAGACCGTAGCTAGAACAACAAGTTGTTCTGGCTTATCAAGTGCTACAGCACGCTTTTCCGTTCAAAACTTAAAATTACGATTAAAGAAAACATTATTTATCCCACAATTTATCTTAAGCACACTGGTGTCTACTTTTAGAAGCAAATATCGTGCTCCGTTTACTTTTGTCCGCACCGATATGTTGGGTGTTTGCATGGGTATGGTGGTTTGAGCAGTTTGAGTTCCCGCCTCCACGGCCACAAAATGGCGATTCAACTGCCGTTGATACGACTGACATCGGAAGCACAGCTGGCATCGTTGCTGCAGTAGAAAAAGTAACCATTAATTGAAAGTGTGAAGAGAAATCTGTAGAGGATTGCGGAGGAATGGGAGGAATTTTAGTAAGAATACTTGAACGACATCAGGCGCCGTCTGCTGCGACCCGGTTGCAGCAGCGAAATGCTTCCTGCAACCGGGTTGCAGGAGCAAAATGCTTGCTGCAACCCATGACGTCTTATCCGGTTTAAGAATAACGTCACATCCGGCTATTGTTTTGTCGGTTTTGTGTTGCTTTTAGTAGCAAAATGGCTGGTCGTCGTCCTTCATGGTGGGAGCCGTGAGAGCTGGGTGCTCTCGTGTTGTACGGTACGTAAGCAATTTTTTCTATTCTTTAGATACTTCAGTATGCATGTATTGAGTCATTGCCCGCTGTCTGGAGTTCTACATTTAGTTTTCAACTTCCGTGCGCCCGAATGTTCTGTTGACGACCATTGAGCCTGCTTGGCCGGCAGTGGGCCCGAACGGCCCGAAGGTGTATTATAGAAAGTTTCAATCGAAAGCTCAACGTAGTTCGACACCAAGGAACATGCGGTTAAATACCGCTTATTAGGCCAACCGCACGAAAGTCTCAGTCATGTAAAACACGCCTGACTACCAGTCTTGCGTGCGCCTGAAAACGGCGGGAAACTTGGGTAAGCTTTCCTCAGCGGTCTGGACGAATAATTAATGATTGTAACGTCTTTGAGCTGATGGAGGGACTTAAGGAGATACTAGGACATGACAAAACAACGCGTAGAAGCAAGAAAGGCGAGGATCACTCAGGCCTGTGTGGGAAGCTTTTGTTTCGGTGCACCACGACGTACTAACCATTTGTGCGACGTGACCCTTTGTGTGACCCTCATTGCTGTGACGCGGTGTAGAATAATGATTTAATACCTCATTTTATGACTGCGCACTGTCAAGTGTATGCAGGGCCACTTTCTAATTGCGGTGAGGTAAGCGATTTCGCCTTGTGTTTAAAATGCATCAACATGTACTTGTCTTAATTTCTTTTGTGTGTGTAAACATCGCTTATAAGCTGACGTCTAATATTTGGTACGCAGGGACCATCCTGATATGTGTTTTGGAGTCTAACATGGGCTTGCTGGTTGCTGAGGCTGAACAAATGGGACTATGAAAGGCGGAGGCAGCCTATGCTCCAACGCCTCAAGGTGAGCCCTGTACTTAATTTCAAAACAATTGTTGTGCCACCGGGACTGGTCATTTGTTTTAACTTTTACATGGGGAACATGGCACAGGTCACCAGTTTGCATAGAGTGCATGAATGAATCAAGCAAGCAAGCATTCCTGCAGCTGCAGTGTCCAGCTTGTAGTTTGCAGCCTTTTTTTCTCAGATGCAATCAATGCATTGCAAACAGTGTGCAATGTAACAGTTGATTCAGACTAAGAAAACCAGACTAGCTCCAAAAACAAACAAATGTTTGCACGAGATGGAAGATCAAACCACGCTTTATTGTCTTCTCAATTTGCTGTGAAAAACTGGCAAAGCTGCCTTCTTTAACGAATGATATTCCTGCACAGATTGGTTGTGTCGCTTTTTTGTGCGTGTAACAAAGTTGCTGCAATAACTTTATAGCTTTGGAAACCACTGTGAAAGATAAAATGAGGTCTGCAAGATTGGCATCAATGGCTTGCAAGACAAGCAGCACAGAATATACACCCTGCCAATTCTTTAACAGTATCGCTTGAGCGTCGACTGTCCGAGCAGAAGCAAAGTGGAAATCAGGAGAGGGAACAAGCAGGGAGATGTAATCATGCTGCTTCAGGCTTCAGCGAGTGTTGTCTGCTTGGCTGTTCTGCTCCATTGGCAGCAACCCCTTGAATCAAGTTTCATATCGGAGTTCTGGGAGCGCTCTGCTATGTGCTTGTGGCTTCAATCTGTGCAAACTTGTAACGTTCCAAATATTACACTTGTCCCTGGGTGTCTCAAGGATTTTTTTTTTTTTTTTTTTTTTTTATGCAATGAGAGTACCGATACAACAATTTTTCAAAAGTATCGATGGCAAGAGTTATGGGGCATGTTGGATTTTTTATCGGAAATGTGTGTACTTTGGAGATATTCGCATGATATGCAGATACTATTGCGGCTAAAAACAAACAATGACAGCTTCTCCGGGCACCGGCATGCCTGCCAGCCAATTGTAGCAGGGTTGCTTCACATTGATCAAAGCAGCGTAGCAAACGAGGTTCACTGCAGCAGCAAGAATTGTGAGCACGCCCTCGCACTCTATTGCTTTGTCATCTCCTGCATCTTCCGGCGCAGCAGCGCCGGGCAGTCGACGGTCGCGTGGTACTGTTAAAACATTGTCCAGGTGTACACTGCCTACGGTGGTGTCCATTTCGTAGCAGAGGCAATGCCTGCCTAATGTATATCCTCTTCACTTGACGAGCAAAGAAGCATTCTAGTTTCCCTTGCTGAGAATGGGGAATGCAGCCCAATGTCGAACACTTTCTTTCCGCTCATCAGAGATTATCCTTTTATGCCAGGGGCCTTGGCGCACAGCCCGTGGAGCTGCGTGCTGCAGTCCGCCAGCTCAAAATTTTCAGCTGACGTTTTGAAAGCATTGCCACCAGCCCTAATTTCCAACTAAAATAAACTCAGATTTTGTACCAGTTAGTACGCATTCATTTTTGAAAAGGCGTTGACCACTTAATCTGCGTGAACTTTCATTTGACATCACTATGCCTTCAAAAGCAAGGAGCCAGACATCCTGCCTTCTCTTTTGTTTCTAAGTGTTCTTTTTTTTTTTTTTTTTTTTTGATTTTCTTGTTGAAGATTATAAGTGTGATATTTATTAACAGGTGTACCATTTCAGTACCTCTCTCTGAGCGATCCTGAAGCTGCTTTTGTCCGGCATTGAAGTGGAAACAGCACACATTGCTTTTCTTTTGCAATAATAGGAGCGCTTGGTCTGACAAAACGAAATTTTGCTTATTTTTGTTCATTTTATTGTTATTTACTGTACTTTGTTTCCTGTTGTTTTATTACTTTCTGGCTCCTGGGTCATGAGAGAAAAAGCTTTCTCAATGCAGCCCACGTAGCAATATGAGTTTGAGACCCCCTGCTCTATGCCCATAATGGCGTGGGGATCAATGGATAATTCATAATTAGTTTGTCTGAAAAGTAATTGTTTAGCAAAAAGCGACCATATGCCACTGGTCGGCCCAGACCCACAACCTCCGCATCATGGTGTTAGAAGTGTGTGAACGGGTCGCTCCGCACCGAACAGTAAGTGGCAATACCGATGCTCTGATTTCCTTAGGCTGCCGAGAGACTGCGTTGACTGTTGGTGGCCGCGGGTTCGCTGGGTGCCGCAAGGATTGCCAGTCAGTTCTCAACTTGCATCGGTGCACATTTTGTTTTTCTCGCTGACGCCCCCACTCCATGCCTTTCTTCGATCACGGTATATTCTAAGTTGTAATGTAATGTAATGTGGAAAAAAAAGTGCATTGTTCACCACTGCAATACAGGCTACGTATTCTGCAATGAAAAATGTCAGCTTTCTTCGGTGCGAAAAGATGTCAAACGACTTCAGCTATGGTGGCCGGCATACTAAGAAAGGACCGAGCTATACAGCCACTGTTTGTGAGGGGCACTTGGAGCCCAGGTTTGTGTCCAAAACATGGACGACAGAGTTAAATGGGCATGTGCTGCAAAGCGTTGCGCGTTGCTAGCAAAGGAAGCGGTCCCCACGATATTCTCTGCCTGCCTTGCCTACCTTTCAGACATCGAAAAGTAGAAAGCGACCCACTGAAAGGCAGCCCCAGGAACCGAAAAAATAGAAGATCGTCAAACCTTCTGTAGAAGCGTCAAGTGAAGGTAGCACGCGCTTCACACGACACTGCGTGGGCATGGACAGGCCCAAAAGCTGAGTGTGGCTCAACCCACGGCCCGTCTGGGCCGACACATGAACATTTTTGCTGGACTCTGAGTGGGCTTAAACGTACGGGTCTGAGCCGGATTCGGGCTTGTACACATGGGGCCGATGTCCTTTATAGTCACTTTGTCAGAGTAAAATACACATTCGCGGCGTAGCTGCAGCGAAATGGATAAAATAACCATGGTACGCTCCGAGAAAGAAGTTTAGTCTTCTTGGCTTATTTATTTACTTATTACGGCACCGCGGTGGCTTGGTCATTAAAGCTCTCGAGTACTGAGCTGGGATACCCTAGTCTGATCCTAATTGGGAAACAGCATTTTGGTCGAAGCTGAAAGCATTGCAGGCATATACTTAACGATGGCAGTTTCATTGAAGAATCCCAGGTGGCCGAAGTGATCTGGAAGCCTCTGCTACGGCGTCCTCACACTTTGAGCCGATTTGGGACCATTGCTCCAGAGACATAGCCCTTTTGTTGTTTTTTTTTGGCGTCATGTACACTTTTTTTTTTTTTCTCCACGTGAAAAAATTCAAAACCAAATGTGGGTATGGTTTTCATTTCAATCTGTTGATTGGAACGTCTCATAACTGAAATAGCCGCAAAGGCTTGATAGAGTTTAGAAATGTCCTTGATGATGGAATAAGATAAATCTTGAATGAGCAATTTTTAAATCGAGTCGATCAGAGTCGTAAACAATTAGGCGTGCGCCGGCCACATTGAACGATACAAACGAATATATGAAATTACTCCCCTCGGTTACTAAAGAGCAGCAGTCAAACACCGCTCTTGCATGTTTTAAAGCGTAAAATGCCATGTGCGGGTTACGCTGGTGTGGTGCAGCGTGAAGTTCGCCTAATAAATTAGAGTAGCGCCAGGTGAGGCTGTTTCAGCTATCAGCGAGCACAGACAGTCTGGTCTGCAATAAGGCACTTCTACATATGGTCAGTTTTATACAGTCGTGCCTCGTTAATATGGACACTTTGGTTTCCGAACAAAACTGTCCATAAAGCGAGTCATCCATAATAACGAGTCATGAATAAAACGAAAAGAATTTTATTGAGAAAAAAAAGAATTGTAATTAATGACTTCTTTTGTAGATAACGGTGTGCACTTGACACAAATTTTGACAGAACACCGGCAATTTTGAATGCATTATCCTTATCATTGTTGTCTTCGAAAACTGGTAGTGGAGTCTGAAGCAACTCGCGTACAATGACACACGTGATGGTGGGCTTTGTGTTGGTGTTGGTTTAACTTTCGAGCATGAATCGGCGTCCGATTTTCTACTCACCATCACTTTCAAAATGGGCTCGGCACTGAGCAAAGTAGCCGCTAAGTAGCTGCTTGAGATTCTTCTGAGGCGAGGAAACAGTCGAGCTGTCGATACTAGTCCCTCAAGGCTTAGATTGACTGAGATGGCTTTTGCTGCTTGTGTTCACAGATTGCTTGCTTCGCGCCGACGTTCAGCTCTGTTCTTTTGCGTTTAATTCCCACCATGCCAAAATCCAGACTCCAGTTGAGGGTTACAGGCTCCTGATACTTTGCACTTTCTTGCTTAGTTAACCTTTCTGCCTTTCCGTTCTTCTGATTCTTTCTTTTTTGCCTTGTACTGTTTCCGTAAGGAAGCAAGAGTCAAATTGGCAAGCTGCTATGCGGAGGCTATAGAACATCCCATCTTCTTGGCGCCGTTTCTATGTGTTCGTGTAAGACAAACACTGCAAGCTGAAGTACAGTTTAGAACGACGATTAGCCGACTACGAAGAGCTCAGACCTTGTCAAGGCCACATCGTTGACTTAAAGCGAAGCCGACATGCGGACCCGCCTCAGGTGCAAAATGTGGCAGTTCGGCAGCAACAGGGACGAAAACCAGGAGCCTGAGAGGGAACCGCGCCCAGGACGGGACGCCCGGTCTCGGTTGCATGCTCGTACATCGCCTTTCTTTTGTCGCCCTACTTTGTGAGTGTGTCTTAACTCTCACCGAAAAGAGTTTACGGCTTCATGGAACACATACTGTGCTTTGGGAAAGAAAACTTCAGTTCCCACCACCACTGTATGCACTTTTCTTTCTTCCTGTCATTTCTTTCTTACGCTTTTACTGGCCTCTCTGTTCACGTCCAGCAGAATTTATTGCAACCACATGTTGCTGTTTTCCCGACTGCGGCGGCACTGCCGCTGCACCCAGAAATCTCCTGGTTCTCCCCTTTCAGGGTCTTTCTTACGCCAACCCTCGGTTTGCTGTGTAAGTTCCTCTCCGCTCTTGCGCCCCACGCTCGCTTTTATTCTTTCCAACCCCACAGGACTCGTTCAGGCAGCCGGTTGTATCGGCTGTTGCGTAGGTTCGCGGGCGGCGTGCCCTTATTTAACTTGCGTTCGGACTCCTCTGCTTTTTTTTTCAAGCATTTTCCATATTACCGAGACAAAAATACATGGGCCCAAGTGGGCCGTTTACATTCTTCCCCTGTCCATTGTCCAGACAGCGAGTTTCCATATTAACGAGGAATAACTACACTGAAAAAGTTTCGTCCCCAGAAAAACTGTCCATAATTCGGGTCGTCCATATTAAAGGGGGAACGACTGTATACCACTGGAGGCTAGGAACTGGAAACCTTATACAAACCACTGGTAAGGGCCAACATTCGAACGCTTGATGAGGTGCAATCTTTTTCAAGGTTGGTGTTCAACACTCGTGACGCCTCAGCCACAGATACAGTCTTGCTGCCGCAGCGGCGCCATCTTCTACATGCAGAATCAGCGAAGAGCATTGCAGCCAGAACACGCGCCGGCCCTGGCGGCGGTGCTGTTGTGACCTATGATATAACGGCACCTCTCGCACACCACAGGGCGGGCACGCCACCTGAGCTTCTTGTCTTTCTTCTACCGCCGTCACCTCCAGTTCAAGATACATTAATTCGAGAAGAATATTGGCTTTCTCTTTCTTTGATGGAGGTAGTACCTACGCTTGACGAATGGCAGTTTTGGCATGGCGTGAAGGCTACATACGCACGTTATTGGCTACTTTGCGTTTCCTCCTAACCTTTCTACGACGGCGCAAGAAGTCGTAGGGTGCTGATGCTCCGGACCAGGATGGGGGGGTGATGATGAAGTACCAGCACCTCCAACCAAATGTTACGATACGGCAAGCCGATGAAAACAGGAGAACACAGGACAGAGAGATGGTCGATGACAGTGAGATGACGTTTAATGAAAAGTGTTGCCGGGCCTAGCGCGAGCGCTCTTGTCCGCGCCACTGCCCGCTTTTTCTTCTTTGATGTCGTCCGTAACAATATCATTTGACTTTAGAAACGTGCTCTAAAACAATTTGAATGCTTCAAAACTTCCGTTTTATAGCTTCAAAGTGCTCGAGCCTGCTTCCACCTCTCCAAGTTGGTTTGTGGTTCAGGTCATTATTGACAGTTCTGCATGACTGAATTGATGTCTTCAGTTTGGAGTTTTGGGGAGGGTTGCATCCATTGGGAAGAGTGAAAATGCTGGCTGAAGATAAGGAACGCAGCATTATGAAAATTCCGATTGCTATTGGGCAACCATCTCATGGATGATGGCACTTGAAAGCGTTTTGACTGGAGGTACCCGCACTGCTTGGGCTAGGCCAGTGCAGCACTTCATCTTACAGGAGCATATGCACCTAATCTTGGTCGCATTTTGCTTGTTAACGACATGCAAGACATTGCTCTGTACAGATCATCACCTGATTTTTATCTTCAACAGCCAAATAATCTATTATTGATTTTTTGTCTTATCTGTTTCAGGGTGTCTATACTCCATTAACACACTGAATGTTGGTAGTGCTGCTACTGCACTTAAAGTCAAGTGTTGGTCTCTGTTTGCAATATTTTTTAGCTGCTATGAGAAGTAAGATGCTCATGGACAGCCTCCTTAACAACATGAACTGGTGTATTTGTGATGAGGACTGTATATCAAAGACAGCCAGAGGTTTTATGATGCTGGCATTGTAGCAACTGTTGTGGTGCTGCAGTTCGATGAGGGATTTGGCCATCTTGTGGTTGTTGCCTGTTTGCTGTGGCCACCCTCAAAGTAAATAGCTGTGGTCCTGTCACACAGTTTGAGAACTTCTTGTTACTTGTATGGAAACTACTGTTTGGCACAAAATGACTTGTGGCTGCCATCATGTGCGTTATAGACATTTGGGTGGAACAGTTCCTCATTCTTTTTCACAGCCCATAGGAAGGATTTCGCAAGTTTAGAAAATGAAAAGTCCACAGCTGAATTAGTCGCGATTCTGGAATCATGCTGTGTAGTCGACAAACGCTACAGTCTGAGAGCAACGCATGTCGTCTAATGAACAGTGCAAGCGAAACTTCTTGGATGCAGCAGCAAATGAAAATGTGCACACATGGTTTTCAAGATGTCTCAACGTTTATTTATATGCTTCACAACCTACCAAAGCCCGCACGCTTGCGTTATACCAAAGCAAAATCAGCTGTCTGTTCTGATGTCTGCGGCCAGTATTGATAATTTCATATCAGTTCTTTACTACCCATGGTGTCCATTTCTGCTGTGCATGTGCACTGCAGTGATACATTGTCACATGCATGCAGAGAGCACTAGTACTGGCCTTACTTAGGGTAACCTTTTCGCTGTTTTGGCTTTTCTCGTTCTTGAGCTATGCTACAGGGTGCACACTTTTCTTTTTGTCTAGTTCCTTTGACGAGTCATGAATTCAGCATTTTTGCTTCTTTCCTTTGTGAGGGTGTAGTGACCATATGCAAATCCACTATTAGAATATATGAGCTGCTGCATAGTCTGCAGTCCTGTTATCTTTTTATTTAAATTTGGTACGTCTCTGAGTTTCTCCGGGTGTTTTGTTATTGTTCTGAGCTTGCATTCTTTTGTTTTTTTCTCCCCATGACAGCCGACCCTGCACGTGACTGATACTAGTCGAGAGATCACAACAGCTGCCCACCTTTCAAAGCATGGCATTCCTTGGCCCAAGTTGACTGCTCTCTGTGCTACTGGCTCAACAGTGTACTCACAAGTCTGCACTTCACTTAAGAGCGTAATGGCAACACACACATGTTGGCCATAGCTTCCCATAGCTTCTGTGTCAAAATAAAGTATTCCTACTTATGTGCCTTTTCATTCATTATTAACGCACATGATTGGAGTAATAAACACTCCAGTGCCAAAACACCATGTTGACACGCTCATTTATGTTTAGACTGCCAACCTTCTGCATTACTTCCCTTTTGTTACCTACCTAGAAAGGTAAGTATTTACTGTATGTGTCATAGAACCACATGTATTTGTTATTCCTTTTGAGACTGGAAATAATCCGCAAAACCAGTAAGTAAGAAAAGTTCACAGATATGTTTCGTAGACAATTTTTAGAGGTAAGCCCAATGAAGATGTTTCGAACTGCAGACAGGGACTGATGATAAAATGGCAAAGTGGGCGGTGTTTGTTGAATTGCATAAGATTGGTTTAATTCAGTATTTTGCAGATGAGCAGCAACTTTCTTAATTGCAATGCTTGCTTACACCCATACTGTCACCTCATGTAATGCTCAAACATTTGGCAGTGCTAATCACTTTACTAAAATATTGAACTCTTGGCCCTTCAAAGTGAATTGTGTTCAGTAGCGAGGTGACATGCTTGTAGCAATGAGATCAGATCTAACCTTGGATACCCGCTTAATACACTATTGCTGTGCCTCTTATGCTACTGGGATGGTGAAGCAGCATACTGAAAGGGCATAAAAAAAAAGTGTGTGCAGTAATTCTTTACATGTAACAATAGTTCAAGCCCTCGCCTAATTTAATTTGACTGCATTAAAAGGCCATATTTACCAAAAAAGGCAATTTGAGTGACAAGGATGAGTGGCAGATAGTATGACCGGATAGACTGGTCTGTGTGATGTGAGGGCCATGGTATGGTCCAGCTGCCTACCCAAGCAGCTCCTTTGACATGAGAAGAACTCATTGCCTTTCAGAATCCCGTCAGATGTGTGAGTTGGGAGTTCATTTACATAATGTGGTAATTGGTAATTTTACAAATTGGTATGTGTGATAAAAGTGCAAACAAAGATTGGCGAGTCAACCAGTAGCCAACTAAATGTACAGGGATGAGGATACAGGAGTCGTAAATGCTGTGGCATGTTTTCCTTAACAGCGGTGCTGAAGTGCCCCCGAAATATTTGTTGCATTTGCTCAATTTATGTGTATTTCAGTTTCTGGTATAACCTTTCCCACACCTTTAGGCACAGTAATTGTAAGTAAAATTGGCAGTTAAAAAAATAGCATTGTCAAGATGACAGCGTTCCAAAAAATGGAGAAATAATAATTAAGGTACGTATAGCAGCAAAAGTTGCTACACTGTACCATCAGCATACACGTGTGATCCCAGCCATTTTTGGAACCATAAATGCAGTATTAACATCAGTAGCTTATCAATTCAGTTTCAGACTATCCTCATGTTTGACAAGATTTTAATGATGAAACCTTCAGCTTAATGCCTCCAGTAGCCTGAGTATTCTGAAGCATAGCATTGTTGCCTTACTTAATTGCTTGGCACACTTTCCCATTTTGCAGTGAGAAATTTTCAAAAATTTGGCAGTACTCTGTGAGGGGCAAAGCAAGGTTTTGAAAAAGGAAAATAGAGTAGATGTTTCTGAGTGGACACCCCATGTGCACTGTGAATGAAACTAATCAGCAAAAAAAAAAAAAAAAGAAACATGCTTTCAAGCAAAGTATTGCAATGCTTAATATTACATAGAATTCCTCCTGGCACACATAGATTTCATATTTCAAGCTGCCAGTTTCCATCATGCAAGGACGACATCTGCTAGTTTCTATACAGCACCTTCGTGCTTTCGCACTGGCAAGCCATGTTTCGCGAGAGGGTACCTTTCTAAGTGGACTCAGCTAGGCTTAACCTGATTTCCATGAAATATATATGGAAGGGTGCTTAAACCAGATGCTATCAGGCTTTAAGTATACCTGCAGGTAAGGGCCCTGCCAACTACTATATTTAATAAAGAAAATTTGATATATCTAGTCGTCACTTAGTGTTTGTCATATATACTCCCTCAAGCACAATTAATAGTGGTCTAATCGAGCTGCTTAGTTGATACTAAAAATGAAAACGCAGCACCGACACCAAACATGGACGGGCTACTGCTCAATTAAAACGCCTGGAGAGAGTGCAACGTAAGTCAACTTAATCGCTTTCACTTCTTTCTTGTCGACTGCGACGTAAAGTATCGGCAGCACTTGTGCAATGGTCACCTTTACAAACCAAGCATGCTATGCGTCTGGTCATCGACTGGCAGCTGTCGGCCGGCGCATCGTCGCCGTCGATTCTCCTAGTGACGCCACGCCCTCCGCGGCACGGATTCAACCCTCTTTCCAGTTTGGTTGCTAATGGCCATCAATTTTTGCTGATTATTGCACTATAAGCAGGTAAGCCATCTCTACTAATTGAGCACATAAATAAAATATTTTATCGAATTTAGTTTACAGCGCAGCCCTATGGCAGTCGCGTAACCGGCGAATCGAATAAAGAGCACATCAGAGGATGAAAGTTCGGCGATTCACTCTGATGCATGTCTTACGCACTGGATTTGTTAGAGACCAACATGGAATAATTTGAACAAATTGTTCGATATAAACGGCCATTTGGCTGCTGGATATACCATTGCTTGTAAATCCGGCCGCCCAAAATATATAGTAAAAAAAATTTACTTCTTTTTCTATATTTTATGTTCACAACAAACATATGCATAACCACGCACTGAGATCAAGTGCCACATGAAAATTCGCGCTTCCACTTCAGTTCGAATAATAGCTCTCGAGGTCAAATGTTCGAATGAGTCGCGTTACATATGCTGTGTATGCGAGGTGGGTACGTGGGGGACGAATTAAACTGCACTGCAAAAGATGGCTTGGTTTGGTTTATGAGGTCCCGAAGCAACTCGATCAGGCTATGAGATACGCCGTATATAGTGGAAGGCTCCGAGAATTTCGACCATCTAGCTGGGTTTTTACCGTACCGCGCAGTACACGCGGGCGCCTTGTTAGTATTCGCTCCCATCGAAAAGCAGTCACCCCAGTCAGGATTGAATCCCACACCCTTGGACACAGAAGTCGAGTACGCCAACTGCACCAGCACAGCGGGGGAGGGGGAGGGGGGGGGGGGGCTGCAGAAGACACTGTTGCGTTGTTGGGTGCTTGGTTTTGCCCGCGGCTGCAACGTTTTTGTGACATGGCCATGCAGTTCCGTTCCACCTAGCTTCCACTGGGCCATCGCAATTCAATCTCGACTTCCTATAAAATCGCAACCATGCAATTCCTGGCACGAAGTCGCCTCCTGGTCGAATTAGCGTGGCTTACCCTGCTCGAGTCGCCAGACAGTTCGTTTATACACGCTGGCCAACAAAGACGTACGGGATCTGTTGGCTCTTAAATGATCACAACGGTGCACTGCAATGCCGATCGACGCCACGTACACGCTTACGGGCGGCATGCAATTCGTTGCAGCCTCCGCTGCTGCGGGTGCGGGTCGTGAAAAAAGAAACTATGCCGGGACTGCGGGCATTGCAGAATTAACATGCAGTTTCACGGGGTGGTTCGGCTGGAGGCTTTTAATTGTGCCCGTGTATGTGGTGCGATAACAATTAATTAAGCAGGCGCTGGTATATAACTGATAATACTTTTTAACTAGCCATGCGCACTAGCGCCTCATTTACTAACAGCTATAGGTTTGCTGAGGTCGCAATTATAATATCTATATCAGTTTTTTAAATTTTGGAAACACCATTATCGTCCCCGCTTTTAGCACATGAATTTAGGCCGCGCATGGCAGAAAACGAAACCTCTCGGTCGAGGATAATTTCGTGCGCGCGGCATATATATGTACGGGTGTACGTTGTACGATCACTTCGCTAGCCATTCCTCCCGGGCGCTCCCGAACATTATGAAAGGAGTGACACCCGCGGCGGTGCGTGGCGCGTATTCAGCATGCATGACTAGCGTGGCGATTTGCGCTCACCCGCTGTATAGTTTCGGTTTCGCCTGTGTACGGCCGAAACTACCCGAGCAGGTAGCGTAGATGGCAGCGTACTGCTACAAAGTTGTCACTTGCTCCTTCGTAGCGCACAGGAGGGACGGCAAGCTTCGAGAGCAAGGTATACCCGCACATATGAAACGGGCTCATAAGGGAGCCAGGTCATAGCCTCCTCTATTTTTTCGAAAAAATAGAGGAGGTTATGGCCAGGTACGCGCTCGATCATCACAGTGGTTTCAATTTAGCCCGCGCATAAAAATTTTTTGCGCTAAATACGCCAACAGAATTATGTTTTGGGAAAGTTTACACTGATATAGGTAGAAATACTGACATGGGCGTCGGCATGACCTCCTGCATGGTGCCAACAGATTCTTATTCACTGAAACTGCATTGTCAGAACACTTAGTGACATAATTTGTTCATTCTAGAAGGACAAACTCGTGGAAGTTTAAATTTTGGGGCTTGTGTTATTAAATTAAGGAAAAAAGTATGGGAGATAGAATAAACCCCACCCTTTACAACCCCCTTTACTGATACATTATCAGAAGGTTTGATTTGGTTGTTTAATCTGATGCAAAAATTCATAAGAATATCAATAAATGGACAGCAGAAGACAATTAAGTAGTTCAGTTTGGTAGTTAAAATCTTATGGTTCACTGTATCAAATGCTTTTTGAAGATTAAGAAAAGGTAGCTAATTTTATTTGAGTTGAACATGCCCATGCTTCTCATTTAGTGAATCAGTATATACAAAGCATTCCTAATCACCTGATGGGCCAGCTCATCAAGACACTTACAGTAATTGCTTAACTGTGGCTGCTTCCTCTTTGCATGAAATAAAAAACTAACTTGAATTTGAGGCAAAAATTTCTAAGAAAGGAAAAGGCACAAGTACTGAGTCATCAAAAGTGCCTTAAAATTGAGATACTCACTTAAAATCAAGAGAATTAGCTGCAGTATATGCAGCCAAAGAAGAAACAGAAAAAGGCTTTTGAAATGTCAAAACAAGTGATTTTAATAGCACCCCCAAAATTCAGCAAGAGTACTGGGCAAAGCAGAATTCATTTTACCAAAATTTAATACTCAACTTGGCTGTTCTGCCAATGCCAAATTTTTCTAAAAAATTGCAACACTTAGAAGCACAAAAAAAGCCCAGCCCTGACGGCTTTTGCTTTCTTTTCTAGAATGCATTCATACCTTCAGTTAGAAATGTTAAGGTATAGAAGCACGATCAAAAGAGACCATTCAGAGCTTCATTGGAACTATCCAAAATATAAGTTATAAACTGCAAAATAAAACGACCCACGTTTAAGGTCTTATTGTGTTTTTTAAGTTTCGCTCTCAGCTATGCTGGTCCCTGTAGACCTTTCCTCAACTCTTTAAACTGTACTTCAAGACCTAGTAGAAGTAGTAGTAATAAACTTTATTTGGCTACAAAAATGAGTGCCAAAGAGGCTTGCAACTTGTAGAACCAGGGCCATCTGTCACTTCGACATGGAGGACTCCAGCCAGGTACACCAATTAAAAGGAGGAGAGTCAAGATAAATGGGGGACTGAATGGCAGTGGTGCAAAGGAAAAGCAGTGTTCTAGGTTAATGCAAATGGGAGATATAGTTGGTACAAGATGCTTTAGGTGGAAACGGTACAGAAAAAAATGCACTGGGAGAGGGAGGAAGAAACTTAAATGACACGGAGTATTAGGCACCGAGAATGTCCTGAGTACGGGTCACCAAAGCCAACCAGTCCGTCAGCTGGTGCAAGACTAGCCAAACCCACTAAGTCGGGGAAGAAAAGTGCGGAAAATGAAATGTGCCGGGATGGAGAGAAAATTTGTACCCATTTTACGTTTGACATGAGATTCATGTGACAGAGGAAAGGAAGAGGTATCAAAAGAAGAATGAGATAATCTCGAAAATTCCTGGAAAGCAGCTTCATTCATCAAACTGACAGGTTGAAAGAAGCTGGCTATCCGGAACATGGTGTCATCTCAGTTGCTGAAGGAACCTACAAAAAAATGAAAACAAACAGCAAGGAAGCTATGCCTAACACAGCGTACAGAATACAACAACAAAATCTGGTTGCAATAACCTATCTGCACAGCATATCGCATGATTTGAAACAAATAGGCAAAGAAGTAAACATCAAAGTAGTTTTTACAGCTCCGGAAAAGTTATCGAAGCTTTGTAGCATCACTCAAACTTGTGGTGTGCAGCAACGCAGCATAGAACACCAGACTTTATTTGTACCCTGCAGCACAGGTGTGGTGTATGAAACCCCATTAAGCTGTGGGAAACGTTACATTGGACAAACGGGTAGATGCCTCAATGAACGGTTCTGAGAACACAATTATACCTATGAAAAACTTGCAAAAAAGAAACATCTGCGAAGGAAACGTTGCTTTGCACTGCAGCAGGTGCACAGGTTGTATGCCCTGGCTTCTACAGGGCTTAAAGCCAGGGGGTGTGTCAGAGACCCCCCCCCCCCCCCCCCCGTAATATTTAAGAGGGGTCCGAGATCCCCACAAGCTTGAATTCAAGCATGAGGACTGTAAGAATACAAACCAGGTAACCATTGTTTTGTTCTTGTCAGTGGTGTAATTGGAAGATTTCTTCTCTATCGTTTTAGCAGTTTAACAGTTTCACATTGAGTATTAATAAAAACCAGAGATGGAGAAAAATAATGATTTCTCCCCTTTGTATAAAATGATTTGCAAAACAAGCAACCAGCCACTTTCTTTATTTCCCTTTCCACCAATGCTCGAACACTACAGACCCCCTCCGATTGAGCCAGACTTTAAGCACTGGGCTTCACAAAACAAGGATTATTGGTAGAAGCAACAAGCAGATTACAACAGAGATTCTGGAGGCAAGAGTCATCAAACAGAAAAAGGGCTTGTGCGTCAGTGCACCTTCGATAATGCTCAGTGAAAAAGAACTTGAGATCCTGTAAGTAGCGTAGGTTTACTCAAAATGCTTAGTATGTTATATCTTTTCTTGTATGGCAGTTTTCGGTTCTATATCTGGTGGTTTTTAAGGCTAATGACACGACTTAATCCTGCTCATTCATACTTTACATTTTGACAACAGAAGCCCATGTACAGCTCAACCTGGCTTTTTCATTTGTCTTCATCGAATGTTTAGCGGTGAGGCATGTGCTTGCTCATGGTGTATACTACTTCACTTGCGTTTTGGATTTTTGTGATTTCTTGTTTATTGTTACTTTTTTTTTTTTTTTTTTGTCAATGCTTTGTTAGGAGAGAAAACTGGTACACGTGTATATGACATTTTGACTTCGGCTGAGTCACATGTTATGAAAATGTGCATAAATTCCTCCGTTTTCCAATAAACCTCAGTTGACAGTCAGTGCTGTGTTCATCTCCCTATCTCTGACCACATCTATCTCAATCTCAAAGACCTCATTCCAATATAGTAACATGCACAAGTATTGATACAGTCATAAATTTATTACAATGAATAAGACTTTGCTGTCAACCATGATGAACTTGACTTTCTGCAACATCTAACGTCGAAGTGAAAGTGATCACTCCTTCTGCTTATATGCTTCGCTTATTATTAAGGAGATTATTAAGTTGGTTAAGACCTCAAGGCAGAATATTAGTTTAAATAGTTTAGTCACACAAACAAAAAAACACGGGAAAGAAATTATAACCGAGTTTTTTCTTGGTTGAAGCGCCGTACAGGGGAAGAAAGTAATCATATTTACACAGGTGGAAGCAGGCTCAAGCATTTTAGAGCAGCTCAGGGAGCAATAATAAAGTAACTTCGGAGCAGCTTTGAAGCAATAAAGCGAGAGTTTTGGAGCAATCACATTATGTCTTGGAGCAAGATTCTTTACTCGCTTTTAATAATAGAATTCTAGCTTCCTCACTTAACTCTTTGACTGTCGAATATTCCGAAAAAAAAAAAAAAAAATCACCTCCAGTGTCGAGCTATTTCAAACACCATGCGTTTAGCGCAATACCTGTACTGCAAAAACGCCGCGGGACGGCATGCGGCCGCAGCACCTGTACAGCAAAACCAGTCAAAGGGTTAAATAGCAGCAAATGGAATGCTGCCTTCTACACTTCATTGAAGATCGTTTAACTAAGAGATTTATACTGTTTTGTAAGATTCAAAGGTGGACTTCACCACTTTGATGCACTCAAGTATTGCCACTAGTTTGAAGTTCACATCAATGAACAGTACATTTCTGCTTTCTATCTTGTGCATATTCTTTTTGATCCTGCACCTGTGCAGATAAATTTCTGGGTACTGGCCAGTAAGGCCTTCAGGGAAGATAGGTGACACTTTAAGTATAGCCTTTTTCCCCTTCAAATTCATTACTTTATGGCCCTCTGTGGCTGCTCAAATTATTGCTTGAGCTATCTTAGTTTCAACACACTGGCGATAGGCCCTGTATATGACTTTCCAACACTTTTGAAAACACATTTAGTGACTGGCACCTAAGTGGCATCACCTCCATAAGAGTTCCAAGTGTGCTTTTGTCGTAGGCATGACAGGCTAGATGGTGAAGCACCTGCTTGTATTCACAGCAGAATCGCTAGAAACAAACCATGTAGTTCATTGCAGCTGGACAAGTTTCCAATGGCTCGTAGTCATCATCATTGGCCAGGCTATATCAACTGCAGGGTGAAGGCCTCTCCCATACTCCTCTACCTGTGCTAGCTGCATCCACTTTACTCCTGCAAACTTTTTAACCTCATCCGCTCACCTAACTTTCTGCTGTCCCCTGCGACGATTTGCTTCCCTTGGAATCGTTTATTACCCTAAGCGAACATCAGTTGTCCTCTCTACGCATTACATGCCTTGCCCATGCCCATTTCATCTCCTTGATTTCCACTAGAATGTAATTAACTCGTTATTTCTCTAACTCACTCTAGTGCTTCCTATTTTTTAACGTTACACCTACCATTTTTCATTCCATAGTCATCTGCGTTGTCCTCAACTTAAATAGAACCCTTTCCTTAGCCTCCATGATTCAGCTCCATAGGTGAGTAAGTGTAAGATGCAACTGCTGTATACTTTCCTCTTGAGCAATACCGGTAAGATACTAGAATACTTACCAAATCCACTCCATCCCAATCTTATTCTTCTAGTTATTTCCCTTTCATGATCTAGATCTGCGGTTACTACCTGTCCTAAGTAAACATATTCGTCTACCACTTACAGTGCTTCGCTACCTCGTAGTAGTTTGGTGCGCCTGCTTCACTTGCTGATCTCATTTCCCTCACCACAGGCGATTCAAAAGGCCGGGAGTAGGTGCTATATCAAGTGCACAGAACATTTTCCGTAACGAATTCCTCAAATTTGCTTATACGCAAACATTATGCTGCATACTAAAAGTAATATTAAAATTTTATATGTATTAGGCTCGGGTGACATGCATTACACCTCTGCTACCGGTGTGCTGCCATCGTTTTGACTACACCAGCCACATACCCTGTATACAGAACTCATAACAGACCATTGCCCAGCTGCGCTTCTCATAGTCGCTTAACTTAATTGTCTCGGATTGCGATTCTTGCTGTCAATACCAGTAATGGCCCACTGTGCGGCAAAACCGTGCTCCACTAAATTTAATGTCAGAACATTGATGCAGTCAAGTTGGAGCAATTTTGGAGCAGGGAAAGCAGGCTGGAGCAGAATGAAGCAGCACTTCCACCCCTGCATTGAGGATGAATGCAAATAAAGGAATACTGCAATCAAATTCTAAATTCTAAGTTCATTCTAAGTTCAAAAGACAAGCCACCATGTCAGTGTTATCACTCAGTATCCTAATTTCTAAGCTCAATATCACAGGAAAGACAGCTTAACACCGTTCAACATGATCCAGTTACATATATATATATTCCTGCCGAACATAATCACAGTTCCCATATTGTAAGGAATCTTTATCAACCATGCTTTTATTTATTTTATTTATGTGTTTATTGATACCTCAGAGGTCCTAATGCAAGACTTTACAGAAGGAATGGGCTTGTGCACAGTTATAAATGGCGACAGGCTAGTGGTATACATGGCTATGATTAGACAGGTTCTTCGATGGCAGTATTGAAGCTTACAGGATCACTGATGAGGGATGATTCCAGTTGTGAACAGTGCTTGCGAAGAATGACTCATGAAATGTAGTTGGGCGGGCATGCGGTGAAACGCCACTTTTAGGATGACCTGTGCGAGGTGTTCTATACACAGGTTAGCCGAGACGACTGCCATGAGGTCTTGTATGAAAAGCTTGTGATAAAGGCAGGGGCATGAAGTACAGTGATGAGAACAGAGACTGTAACAGAGATTTCATGGCAGTGATGCTGAAGGAGTATTCGAGGGAATTAAACTGGTGGCATGGTTTTGAACAGGCTCATAAGGTTCAGTAAAGTTACAGTAGTGTGGATCAACTATATCATTGGCATATTAAAGTTGTGATCACACAAGGATTTTGTAATCTAGTAATTTTACACAAGAAGGTGCCAGCCATGGGTAGGTTACGATAGAGGTATCCAACAGTTTTATTAGAGTAATTAGTTACATGGCTTACAAGGTAACACAATGTTAAGCCACTAGTGAGGTGAACACCAAGGTACTTAAACAAATTCTTTGAAAAAGTAATACTAGTGTTAATTTTGTAAGTAGGATGTGTTGTTTTGGCAGTGGTGAGAAGAAATCAACAGTTTAAAGCTTCTCAGGAATGGAGGCCACATAGCACATCACTATTGTATGCAAATTAGATATAGATATAAGGCAGAAGCGTCAGATGAGTTGGTTACAGAGCAGCGAAGTACACAGTCATCAACTAAAATGTGGATGGTAGAAGTTACTGAAGGGAGATTGTTAAGAGTAAGGGACAGTGCTTTGTGGAACACATAGCTGAAAGAAAACTTTGAAAAAGAGGACTGAGTATTAGCAGTATAAAAACCGCGAGCGGTCGGTCAGAAAGCCTTGGATCAAACTAGTGGATAGAGGTTTGTTCAATTCAGGCAGCTTCAGCAGAATGCGGGCAACGTGAAAAATGCGTGCAGACAGGCGACGCAACTTGAGAAAAGCGGTAAAAGAAAATCCAGTACCGAACCTGCTGGATATTTTTTTCGAAGTTAATATTGGGATATATTGAGGGCGAAAGGCACCATTTCGGCTCCATCTTAGTGCCTATACCCTGTGCGATTCAGGGAACGTAGGAACGGGTGAATGCTAAATATTTTTTACACACTCTTGTACACTACGCGAACGCGCACACCTCGTGAATAACGCGAAATAGAAGTGTCCTTTCGCTAAGGCAGTTTTGGGAAAACTGCTCGCAGCTTCGAAAAGACCCGTTTTATCTGGAGTGCCCGGCATTGCAAAAGAAAGAGCACATAAACACCCTTCCAGAATCAGCCAAGCGATCACATACGGTGATTACATAAACATCGCAACCTTCAAAACGAAAGCCAAGACCACCTACACGTTGAGAATATTATTCTTCCATGGCAGCACAAACCAAATCACGATCCCCATACACAGGCCTTTTACATATGCTCTTGGTTTCTAGTATGCCACACTGTGCACCACTCATGCTTCAAAAATAAATCCAAGATGCCCTGTTCGTGAAGCAACACGCAAATATGATTTGTTGCAGAATGAACGGAGAGACCGACGGGGTCCGCAGGTAGGAGCACTCTTTCAACTTCCATGGATGCACGAAGCCTCTACTCTCTACTACGTCTATCGCCTCTGTCGTTACTAACGTAATCCATGAAGAAACTGCAAGATGAGCACTGAGGCACGAAATGTGCACGGCGCAAAAATCTTCCAAACGTCGTTTACAAACACACGACACGTGATCTGCCTTTGGCTTTCCTGCAAAAACCCCAATCCGAAAATAACAAACAAAGCCAAGCCAATCCATGGGTTGCAATAACGATTTGCTTATTTTCACCCGGTTGCACCAAGCTTCTAGCTTATTCCAACCGGGTCGCAGCAACGCCGGCCACGACATCAATCTAAGTCTAGACAATCCAAATCCAAATGATTTTGGCGGGAAAAAGTGTGCGTGTATTGTTAGGCATTACTTCCACAGGCCAACCAGCATCGCGCTCACATTTATTGATAAGCCTTTGGCATCAGTCGCACTACTTGAGGACAAAGACGACAAAGACAGACCTCACGATGCCTGAAGAAGCGCCGAAGCTGAAGTTTGTCCGACTCACGGAACATGCCCACGCGCCAACAAGAGGCTCGGCTGCTGCTGCTGGCTTCGATTTGTACAGGTGTGAATCGCGAGCTGCATCTTCCAAAGCATGTCACCAGTTTTAATGTAGCGGAGATTTCCTCCAGGTATCCAAACAGAATATTTTTGCGCCAGAATTCACCAATGGATACTTTTTAAACGTGCAATGTTATGCAGCTTATTGTTTCGGCAACCTGTCTTCGATTAAGATAGTGTTATCTGGACTATGTTCGCTAAAAACAATAGGTGAGATAGCACACAAAGCAGGGTATCGCTGATTACTGATGCTGAAGAGAGCTTATAGGTTTCCGAGGCAATGCACGGGTGACTATCACTTAAGTGCGCTCTAATTAGGCACTCTCTTGCCTCGTGGCGCGATTCATTAGCCTATCTGCGATTGAAAGTGTTGTCTCGGATATATTAGCTAGAAATTATAGGCTGAATAACGTACGGAACCTAGTATTCTTAAATGCCAGGGAGGTATTTGAGCTAGAATGCACGAATGACTACAACTTAGCGCGGTGATGTGCCCGATTGTTTTGATAACCCGTCTGCGACTGGGAATGTGTTGTCTTGGGCATGTTCGTTAGAAACAGTACCTAAACTGGATGTTGAGCAGAGCTTCGTTACCTCTAAAAGCTGCGGTTAATTTCATATTTGACCTGAAAGTATACTTCCACGCAAAAATTGGATGCAATGCACCTGCATGCAAACATCACCAATTAAGCAAGGAAAAAATACAGATGATTTAATTAAGTTTATCACGGAATATCGTGCAGCAGCAGGGCGTTTTGTCAGGAGTGTGATTGCGGTGGCTCAATCATTAAACTTTTTTTTTTTCTGTGTTAATCGGGCGGCCAGACCACATATTGCATGTGCTTCACAGATACAGTCTTCTTATTGTAATGCTTTTATTAGCGATGGCGTTGGCACATCGTGCGCCCCTTGTCGAACACAACCAGTGTTCCGTTCGTTGAACACATCGTTCTATAATTGGTTTACAGGGAAAAAAAAAAAAAGGGGGGGGGGGGGGGGGCACAGTATTAGCCACATTTGCTGAGGACACCTGAAATCCTTGGAAAGGTCAAAGGTCAAATCGGCTTCAGACATCGGGTTTTGGCTAGAATGTGGGTAGTATTGCTGCAGTACTAAAAGACTTCTCAAGAGCACAATGTTCAAGTAGTTTAGTGCCATTTATTTCAGCTGCCAGACCATCAAGGCTTTCACCTGTTCTAGCGGTTGGTCGTTTTGCAAAAGCAAAATGCTTGCAATACACTGTCGCTAAAACCATTGCTTTCAGTTCGTGAAAGTTGTTCTCTTTCTTCACTGCTTACCATGGCGAAGGTTTTTCAATATTTGAGTACAGCACATGCAGAAGGCTTAATATCATTGCTTTGTTGTTTTTCATTGTGCGATGTGTGCTTCACTTTTTAGGCCCCAGAGGCCTAAAATAAATGCTGGGGCCCGCAACACATTTATGTTATCCTTGGCTTCTACGAATTCTCAATGTATATTCTGTTTGTAAATATATATATTTTTTTAATATTGTAAGAAAGTGCAAAATGCAGTAGCTGATGGTTTTCTTTTGAGACACATACTTGATCTAATGTATGTTTCTGCGTGGCTTCTGTTGGGAAGTGCTATTTTTCATATGTTAACTCTGCTGCTAGCACACTAGTTAGGATGTTTGACTGCTGTACCCAAGGGAGCGGGAACAAATCCCGGCCGCGGCGGCCGCTTTTCAATGGAGGCGATAAGCAAGGTGCCTGTGTGCTGTGCGATATCGGCGCACGTTAAAAAGCCCTAGTTGCTCGAAATTGCCAGAGCTCTTCACTGCGACATGCCTCATAGCTTGAGTCGCTTTGGGATGTTTAACGCCGATTACTAAACCATTTCTCCTGTGTACTTTGGTGCTACGGTTAGAAGTGTTTATCAAAAAGTGCTTCTGGAGTGGGTACTGAAGAATGCTGCATCTTGTTTGCCTAGGTCAGCCAGCATGCTTTGTTCCAGTACCTGTTTTTCTTGTAGAAGGCAAACTTTGGCTCATAGTGCATATGCTGTGCAGAAACATTTATATACATTGAGTCTTCTTTTTGGCAGCTGTCGGCTTGAGGTACTGAGGCTTTCAAAGTGTTTTATGAATGTGCAATGAATACCATGCAGTTTCTTGTGTGCTAATAGCTGCTGGTGTCTGCAGTGCTTATGACTATAAAGTGCCTGCTGGTGGCCGCTGCGTCTGCCTAACTGACCTACAGGTGTGTGTGCCAGATGGCTGCTATGGCCGTGTAGCACCTCGCTCTGGCCTGGCTGCCAAGAACGGGATCGACGTTGGCGGTCAGTCTTTTTCTTTTGCCAGTCAGCTGAATGCTAATGTCTGCTGTTCTCTTAGCCGAGAATAAATATCTGCTGATGCATCAGTTGAATGTTAGTGCTGCTGTTGCTTATTGCCTGCTGATGCATTAGCTGGCTGGTGCTCCTGTGCAGTTTGTGCCATACAGTGCTTGTCTTTTCTGTCAGCACTGTTGGCCTCCATCAAACAGAGCAGCTTCCAACTGTTTCTGTCCCACATCAGCTCCTGATTCAGGGCTTGGTGTCCACTTATTCTGCCTCTTCCTTCTTCCTTGCTTCCTTTTACATATTTCTTCCTCATAAAACTGAGTTTTTAGTTTGCTTGTTAACCCTGTATTGAAGTTCAGTTGTCTATGTGTGAAATTGCATGCACATGTGTGTGCAGTTGCAAGTATGGAACAGAAGAACTGAGCATTGGCTCCAAATTAAAAATTTGTTGGCCAATAGTATCGGGGTTTTCTTCCCTATGAAGGGAACTCCAGTGCAAAAACTTTTTATTGGACTGATATGCACAGTTGCACCTTGTTAATATGATCCCTGTTATGGACAATTTTTCAGGGGGCCAAAATTTTACAATGTTTTTCACCTCATTAGTATGAAAACTTGCTCTTCATGCAGTGGACAGGGTCTAAACTTAGAGCCCTTTGGACCTTATGTATTCTTGTTGCGCTAAATTGAATGTCGGAACAAAATCACAATGCAAACAAGGTGGTTTGTTTCTAGTGTTTTGTGTAGAGGCAAAGGCGATGTGAAAGTGCAAGTATCTTAGTAATCTCCCTTTTTGTTTTTAAGCTTCATGAATTATAGTGGTAAACTTCAACTTCAAATAGGATGATGCACCATTCTGTTTGCCGCATTGCATGATTGGCTATGAAAAAAACCTCTCTCAGCAACTTCTGCCACGTTGCAGTGCAACAAGCAGCTGCCAGCCAGCCGAGTACACATGTACTAAGAATTTGCGGGATTACGTAGACTTGTATAGCAGGAGACAGGTCACCATGCCATGAGGCACCATAACGTACCTCATAGACTGTCTGGTGCTTCTAATTCCACTCCATCTTAAAGATAATCTTAAAGATAATCTTAAAGATAATGGCAAGCTAGAATAATGTACAGGGTCATCCACTTCTAGCTATAACACGGTCACTGCTTTCAAAGCAACACTGCGTCCGACGCAGGCGCATATCAATGCAAAGCAGCGCAAGTACAGAAGGACCCAGACGTGCTTCTTCACATGGCCTGCCTCTTAGCTTTATTGCATGGTCGGTTCGGACGCAATGACGCTTTGAAAGCAGTGACTGTGTTATAGCTAGAACTGGACGAGGCTGTACTTGGTGCTCTGCAAATGTTGTCTAATTTGAAATTCACTGTACAATGTGCTGCGTGTGCAGATCTTAATTGCAAAGTCTTTGTTCAGAATAGATTTCTTTTTCTTCACAATTTATTGCTATGGACGACTCACTTTACATATGGCTGTGTTTGGGAAACCATTCATTATGCACAACTACCTGTATTTTACTTGAGCCAGAATGTACAGGCATTTTCTGATTGTGTGTGGCTATCCTCTTTGTATTCTGTGCTAAACAACATTTTATTGGTTTTCTGACTTGTTTTATAAACCACCCCGGTCACGGTAGCCGCTTTTCGGTGGAGGCACAAGGCGCCTGGGTGCTGTGCGATGTCGTTGCACGTTAAAGGTATACTGAACAAAAAAATTGCCACCGAGATTTCTAGCGCAGATGGTAGCTATCGCATTGGGAGTGACCAAAGCCATCCACTTTATGAACAGAAATGAGCGGAAAGTAAGTATTTTAATTATTTCTCAAATCGCCGCACCTAGCGGGCTCCTGTGAAAGCTCTGACAAAACCGGATATCACGTCACAACTACCCCCATCGCGGCCGGTCGCATCTGTTCATTTTTCCTTTCCCCAGTGGCACTCGCAAAGCGCAAGGACGGAGGTGCTTTTTTTTTTTTTTTTTTCTGCGCATGCTCCTGCTCGCAATTCATCGTTCCCTTCCAGCGCGCAAGCAGTTGTCCGTAATATGCGCCCTCCGTACGCATCCCCCTCAACCTCCCTCGCATGCAGCATTCCACACTTAGCAGCTTTGTGCATGGCACGACGCGGTGGAACCGACATTGCGTGTAGCCGGTCAACCAACTTCAGGTGCGGGGGCGGCGGCAGCGGGATCGTGGTGCCATGACGTTGCTGAGGGTAGTTGTGACGTCACACTCGCCGGCTCACAGTCTGGAGCGCACTGCCTCTCACCCGGCGGTCGCTCGGAAAACCTAAAAAATGCAGCCATCCACTCAAAACTAACCTGAATTATGTGTCTGTACTAGTGTAATCGTGTCTTAAGAATTCAATTGTTGTGCTTTCTCAATATTCTTGGATATTTGTTCAGTATACCTTTAAAGAACCTCAGGTGGTCAAAATTTCCGGAGCCCTCCACTTCGGCAGCTCTCATAGCCCGAGTCGCTTTGTGACGTTAAACACCATAAAACCATAAGACCAAATCATTTCATGAACTATCTATTTTTGTAAGCACATGTTGCTTATTTAGAAGTTGTCATTTCAATTACTTCATCCAAACTACTATTAGCCTGCATGGAGGGAAGGAAAGCTGTCGAGGAAATACCAAAACAAATTTGTATTCGTATGTATTTTGTTTCTGCGCTAATCCAGTTTTTGAGAATGTAAATCTGTCCGGCATTGTGGCTGTGATAAGGGGCAGTGTGAATGAGTGCTTGCTTGCTTTGCTCATTTGGTCTTTTTATATTGCATATGTGCAGCTGGTGTGGTTGACGCGGACTACCGTGGCAACCTGGGTGTGCTGCTCTTCAACTTTGGAAATTCTGAATTCACAGGTGGGCATGTACGGTGTACATAATAATGAACCGAACTTGCACCTTTGTGCCTGCTTGTGGGAAAGCCGACTGATGTTGTTATGGGAGGACACACCACTCATTTCTGGTAGCGCAGGGCTAGTGTTGACTATGTGGGCCTTGACCGAGTGCAAGAAACATCCATAAGTGAGCTGTACACTTTTATGGCTAAATGTTTTTTGTCAGCCCCAGAAGAAACGTGTGCAGTCATACCTGTTGTGGGCACCCTAGCTAGGAAGGTCAGCATAGCTACGATTGAAGTGAACATATTTTTTGTCTCGTAATTAACATATTTAAATTTATAATTTACTTCATACCTTTTCAATTTCAGCTTCAATTTATTTTTCCATGTACACATGGTGAGGGTTGAGGGTGCTCTGGAACTGCTACTGTTGAACCTGCTTGCGGTGCTGTTTGGTGCCTTTTATACATTCTAAATTTGGTAGCTTAAGCATATCTTGAGAGCGCTGTAATAAATTTACATCTGGTACCCGCAAGCTGGGGCCCGCAACACATTTATGTTATGCTTGGTTTCTAAGAATTCACAATGTATATTCTGTTTGTAAATATTTTTTTTTTACTATTGCAAGAAAGTGCAAAATGCAGTAGTTGATGGTTTTCTTTTGAGACACATACTTGATGATCTAATGTTAATTTTTGTGTGGATTCTGTTGAGATGTGCACCAATGATCTAGAAGAGGCTCCATATGACTTGTGTCATTACATCTGAAGCATCGCTGAGCATTACTGTAAATTCGTTGTGATTAAAGCAGTGTTGTTCTTTAGTGGATTTCCTGCTACATTCAGTGACATTTAAAGATTAGGAAAAATGTTCATCTAGCAAGCTAGTTGATTAATGGGTTATGAATATTTCTTTTGATGGATCTCATTGTTTGGTGGGTTTCAGTTTACTTCCTGATTGTTTTGGCTGGTTTCAGTGCATTTCAGCGGATTTTTGGTGGATCTGAATGAAATGTTCAGTTCTGTCATGTGCTTTATTATAAAATGTCCTGCAGCTTATGTACGAGGGAGCCTAGAGGTAAAGTCAAGTAGCTTCAGCCAGCTCGTCATTCGTGATGTGGTTCAGATGGTGTGGGAAGTTATAGAGCATGCATCGAAATAGAATTCACGGACAAATTCATAGCTGGTGCCTGTCTGTGCCTGGCTGCTGTAAAGTGTCAAATGATCTCATGCATGACCCCATGCATCGAGCCCAGCCATCATGGTGCAGTGGTGAGTGCGCGGGACTGCCCAGGGATGTGGGATTGAATTCCGCCCGTGGCAGTCGCTTTCGATGGAGGCGAAAAACAAGGTATTTGTGTGCTGTGCGATGTCGGTGCACTTTAAAGAACAGCAGGTGATCGAAATTTCCGGAGCTGCCCAACTACGGCATCTCGTAACCTGAGTTGCTTTAGGATATTAAACCCCATAAACCAAACCGAACCATGCATCTATGCTGCAAGGAGCAGTTAAGGCGAAAGCTTTACTTGGCTCACAAGTGGCATGGACAGGAAGCGACCATAGAAAACGCCACATAAATCTCATCGTGCCTTTCTGCCCGCTCCACACCCGTCGTGCCTTGCTCGCGCCACAACTGTGATGTCAGCCGTTGTCAAGCCACCTCAGTGACGAGTGGGACGACAACATGTACTACAAATACTTGAAGCAACCGATTTTTTTTGTTTGTTTTTTCTGCAGCGTTCCACATGGTATCATACATTTTACTTCTTAATTGGCATGCATTTGCTATTCTAGTTTGTGAGAGGGATTCGAACTGACATGTACCGCCAGTTTTCATGTCCTAATCACCCTATTACACTTTGTGACCTAGTGCAGCTGGTGTTATCAGAGGAGGGGGAGAATGGTCGCTGTAGGAGTATGCTGTCAATGTAGCAGAAAGAGCACAAAGGACATTGCTCTGCCAGTCACTTAGCAGCATGCTCCACAGGAGGAAGCGTGGGAATGGGGCATTGCGGCTACACATTGCATGAGGAAGCGATCGCCATCATGCCAGTATACTCAAGGCTGTTAATAAGGTCCTCTTCATTCATATTGGCTTAAAAACTGATACAGATCAGTTGAGCAAATGCGTTCGAGAACTTGAAGCAAAGGTTGAGTCTCTTTCTTCTAAGCAGTCTTTAAGCGACGGTAATGGTAATTTGCTCAAACTAGAGCAAACAATTTACGACCTAGAAAACAGTTCCTGGCGGTCTAATTTGCTGTTCTATGGCATAAAGGACATGATAAATCTGAATCTTGGGAAACTTCTGAACAGCTCATGACTGATTTTTCCAGTTGCCCACTTGAAATTACGGTTGGTTCAATTCAACATGCTCATCGCCTAGGATGCCATTCTTGGGATAAGACGCAGCCCATCATCGCTAAATTTAATAGTGCTAAATAAATTGAAAACGTGCTTAGTAATGGGCACAAGTTAAAAGATTCTGGCTTTAGTGTTTTTCATGATAATCTACCCCGATTGTTGCCTTAACGGAAACATGGCTACACGATGCTATTCAAGACAGTAGTGGTCTGCTGAGAGAATCTTGCTTTAATCTTTTTCGTTGCGATAGGGAGTTCCGGAGAGGAGGCGCCACCCTCAGCCATAGCGGTGGATGTGGGCTGAGGGTGGCACTGGTGCTCAAGGTTCGTATACAGACAACATTAATACCCAGGAAAGTAGCAGGGGGGACAGCGGCCGATATAGCTCAGTTGGAAGAGCACCGGACGCGATATTCGGAGGTCGTTGTTTCAGTTCCCACCATCGGCACGTTGTTTTTTCTTCTGCTTTGTGTTTATTATCTTTCCCCTAAACAGACTACATTACTAATTTATGTGATTATCGAAGTAAAAATAAAAAAAATAGACATAAAATACAATCCTCAATGCTTTCCTTGGCCTCGACGACTGTTGGCTTCGTTCCTTCATTCAGCTGTTTTGTTATTTTGTTTTGTTCTAGCGGATAAATTAAGCCTCTAATGCACTTTCTGTTATATTTTCGTGTGAATTATAATGTATATTACAGATTATTTTTGTTTTCTACTTATGTTTTGTTCTGTATTTGTGTGTTGCATTTTGGTGCTTGCACATTTTTGTTTCGCATTCTTGCGTGTCAATGCTCCCCTCTATGTAATACCCTTGACTGAGGTTCTTTATGGTTTTATTGAATAAAATATAAAATAAAATATGTGTAGGTGGTTTTAGCTGCCCCAGCTGAATTTGAATTGAATCTGTTCTTTTATAAGGTATAGTAAAAGAGGTGGCAACACTCAAGGAAAGGTGCAGTAAATGTGTCTCTCTCAGTAGGCACCTCAACTACAAACTATTTGTGAAGGGGTGAATGAGGCAGTGAGATAAAATAGGAAGAGGTGTAGCAGAGGGCTGTTGATTTTTTTTTTATAATGTAGTGTTCTTCAGTGCGCACTGACATTGCATAAAAGATAAGCACCTTTTGCATTTTGTTTCCTTTGAAACATGGCCGCCATTGGGGTGCGCTAACGTGGTTCAAAATATGACTGGGGCACCTATTTTTCCACTGCAGCAAAGCAAATGTAATCGCAAATGCAGCTTGAATTTACTTATCGCCTTAAATTTGATTTCTGTTTGTCTTTCCTGTCTTCCACATGTGGTCAGGGATTTTAATAAGCTTTTGTGTGTGTGTGTGTGCGCGCGCGTGTGTGTGTGTGTGTGTGTGTGCACTGTTGTCCGCATTCAACCATTTTTTATTTTGTTTTTGTGGCGAACGCTCTGGATGCAGTGAGTCGGGGAGATCGCATTGCTCAGTTTATCTGCGAGCGCATCAGCTACCCAGACCTTGTTGAGTGCCAGGTGAGTTGTGCTCTCTTGTTCTCTAGCTAGCTTAACTAGGCCTCACATCTGTGATGCTTTTGTGATAATTGTTTAACTGGTTTGAAGGGACCGAAGATCAGCCAAAGTGTCATAATGTTACGGTGAAAATGAAAAGATCTTACCTCATATTGAAGACTGCAGTATTGAAGATGTAAGGGTTAATAATTTAACCTGGCATTGAATATTGCCTAAAACACATTGAAAAGCAATCTTGCGGTGAAACCTTGCCATTATTGATGTATGTCATTGCATGACCATATCTTGGCAAATATTACCGATTCGTTGTTAAATGCACAGGGTGCTTTTAAAGTGTTAGCTTTACTCAATGCAGAAGCCGAGTTTCATGTCTGTGCATCAATTTGACCTTTAGCCAAGCTCAGGGTCAAACCACAGTAACATCAGTGTTGGCCCCTGACATTGACTTCGACCTTGACATGAAATGGAGTCATCTAGACACACTATGTCAAAGAATTGCATGATTCCTGTGTATAGAGAGGCTGCCTAGCCTACCTCTCTAGTCATGGATCAGGAGTTGAGCACGTTGGAGTGGGGGCTGAAGCGATTTTTGGAAAACACCATTCTCTGTTTTATTTTGTTCATTGGGTTGTTGTAAATAAGCGTTAGCTACGGCCTCACCTTGTCTGTGCATTGATGACAGTGATAAAATTGTCTATTTGGCGTCGGGGTAGCTAGAACATGACACTTTTTCATGGTGCTTGTACATGGCGTTGTGACGGTGTCATTGCATTCATTGGAAGAGCCGATTTGACCAAGCACACAATGAAACGAATTAACTAGCTAATGACATTTTGCGATAAGATGGAATTATCCCCCATTCTGTAGAAGTGCATTAAGTAGCAGAGTAATTATCCCCACTCTGTAGAAGTGCATTAAGTAGCAGAGTAATACTTTGAAATACACAACTGAGATACTTAATCCTTTGGTGCTACAAACCCCTGTCCTTGGTGTCTGTAATGTTAATTTTCTCTCTTGTCTCAGCATAACTCTACTGTGGCTAGCTGCCGCATGCAAAGACAAGTAAAATGCTCTTAATAGGACCCTCATTAATTGGGATGATTGAAGCTAGGAGTATGGTCCCGGCCGCCATTCATGAAGGTCAACTGTGTTGGCAGCTCGTTAATTCGGGCTGGGGATCGCATCAAGATACAACCCGCATAGCCACCAATCATCCAAATCAACCTTCCCGAACGAAAATTGCCGAGAACAGTGATGCCCATCCTGCTCAGGTTTGCACGCTATGGCATGCACAACAATGATCAGAAGCTACCCATCGAAAGCCTAACAGCATAGTTTGTTTTGCTTCACACCATCGCTTATGCCCATTGGCTAGTCATGCCGTTTCAGACACTGCTGTGTGCTTCACTGGCCTTTTAGTTTCATTTTGGGATGTTATTATACTGTTCTATGCTTGTTTTTCTTGCATCCATGTGCTTTCTCCGCTCTTCAAGTATGTTGAATCATTGTGGTTTGAGGATGGTTCGCAGCATGGGCTGGTGAGCTGTGCAGTGAAGCATCCTCAAACTGCGATGGAGCCGTTTGCAAAGAGGTACCACTGTGCCCGTTTTGCACTGCGAAAAAGGCCACAAAAGCAGTTACGATTCTGGAGGAAGTCTCCATCACAGTGTATGCAAAACAAAGCACTGGACGAAACCACCAAATATTGTTGCTTAGCTGTCATCTGTAATGTATGGAAAACCATATTTCGGGTGTCCCTTAGGTAAAATTAATGTGATGTTTTAAGGCCATTTCAACATTCTTCGTGGTCTTTTGAAGGTCGAATTAACAAAATTTTACTGACTTTTTTCTCCTAAAACTCTGCCCGCATGCGACCACTACGCCGCTGCTGAACAAAACGAGCCATGTCGCACACCTCTTCTTTTTCTTTTTGCGGCTAGTCAAAATTACTTTGGTTTTGGCTCGAGTTGGCCTTGGATCGGCTGCTTAGCCAGTGGTGCTAGTGCGGCTGTTGATGGTGATGCTGGCAATTACGATGCAGCCACAGGTTTCTCGGTGCTGATTTCACAAAAACCACTATTGCGCAGGCACAGGTCACCTATCGGGAGATGTAGGGCAGTGATTGTACAATCGGAAAGTTCAGTTTAAAATCAAACCACTATTGCGCGGGCACAGGTCACCTATTGGGAGATGTAGGGCAGTGATTGTACAATCGGAAAGTTCAGTTTAAAATCAGGAGTCTCCTGGGTAAATCGGGAAAGTTGGCTGATATGCATGGGGCTTCTAATAGGTCCCATGTAGTGCTATAATCAAAGATTATGTTAGTCAGCTTCATGATAGATTTTTAGCACCTTTTAAGGGCCACTTTCCAGGGAAGGCCCTTTTAAGCAAAGGAGCCCAGTGTTTCGATCAGGTACCGGAGAGAGTCTGTGCAAAATGCTACAGTGACATGTGCGCCGCAAAGCATCGAAAATACAATTCAAAGCTCTCTCATGCTCTCCTCCGGGAAGCCAGCTTCCCCGTTTCCTGCGCTGGCCTGACGGGCCACAGCAATGACGTACGTAGCGCGAACGATGTCCATTGGTCAGTCTCGCTGACGGGAGAAGGATGGGTGTCTACCGTTCGCAGCGCGCTTTTCCCTCGCCACGGCCAGACTGAATCCAGCGGCGCGCGCTCCCTCGACCGTTTTTTTTTTTTTTTCTTTTCTTTTTTTCGCGCTCGCGGAGAGCCACGCCCCACCTCCCGCCAAACGTGGAGGAGGAAGGGGAATTGTATTGCGGAGGCTAGACGACCTCGGGCAGGAGAGTGAAAAACCTTTGCGAGGGAACGGAAGGAGAGAGGCATGACAGAATCGGGTGATTGCGGTGGCTGTAACTGCGGTATTAGTTACTCTTTTCAAAAACCTTTTGCGGCCTTGCGTTCTAGGGGCGAAGTCTCACAGTCACCGGGGAAGAAAATATTTTCGACTGGAGGGTGGACAGTGGGCCTTTAAGACAGGCCTCCCCCCCCTCTCCCAATCATGCTTAATCGCTTCAGCTCCTATTTGAAAGTGATGGAAGCGAAGTTGCAGCGGGGTGCTTTTTTTTATTCGACCTATTTACATTGCTGCTGTCTGTAGGCTTTGTGCAGGCTGTGAAGCTGTGAAGCTGCACGAGAAAGACCTCTCATTTCTCTACCTTTGAAGTAGCTGTGCCTCTTGGAATCACATGTTAACTGAACATCTAAAATAGAACACTCTTTTAGGCACTCTAGTGACAGTGAGGAGCGTCCTGATAGTACGCTTTCATTAGGGTCACTGAGCTAGTATTTGCTAGAGTTTTATTTGGGAACAGCGAGAATCGCTCTCATCTGCTAGTCCTGAACAATGGTCCTGGAGCGTTTGCTATGTGTTCTTTGATCAGTAGAACTCTGCATATTGCTTTAGTTGCACGAAATTTGAGTTAATGAAAAGTCTATGCTATAACTGTGGCACATTTGTACTAGGTTATTTGCACCTACATAACTGGAACAAGGCAGCTACACATTCCTCTTTCCTGGCTTTGTCCCGTTATCTGCTAGTGGTTTTCTGTAAACTTTGCTGATAAGTACTTTATTATTAGGCAGGATTAATACTGCAGTGGACGCAGTGTCTAATGACGCTGTGTAGTTTTGCTGGCTGCCGCACAGGTGTTGAGGGAATTTGCAGTGAGTTTTTGGGAAATATTACCATGCTTTCATTTTAGGCACCCTTTACCCAGTTGCTTTGCATCCAGCCATGTTCACACAGCTGAGTTTGCAAGTTTCATTTGACAACGCTGTTTTCATTTCATGCCAGAGCCTGGATGAAACGGAGCGTGGCGAAGGTGGCTTCGGCTCCACAGGGGTGCGAGGCTGATGGCAGGGGCCGTCCGAGCGCCAGAATATGGTACTGCCCTTTTTAAGAATCCCCTCTCTTGGCACATTAGACAAACTGTCATTGGAAATAGTGCATGAAACATCCTTATTTTACCTAGTGGCTTGTTTTGTCAATTCTGTGTGCATGATGTATGGTATGCATAACTACCAGTCTCCTTTTTTTTTCACGAACAGCGTTCGTCTGCTCTCGTGTGGTTCAGAATGGTGCTCTCTCTCAACACTAGCTTAAATTAAACGTGCATCTTGGTGCTCGCAGAACTAGGAGTTGAATAGTTTCAGTAAGTTCAGAAAGGCATTTAGCTTGCTTTTTCTGAGAACTAAATACTAGAGTGCCTATTATGATGTTCACAATTATTTTCTAGATGCCCTGCCACAGGTCTCAGCCAGTCAAATGCTTTTTGCTTCTGCATACTCTTCATAGCTTTCATGTTGTACTTCCGTCATCAGCAGAATTGCTCTGTTGCATGCTGTGTTCCATCGCCAAGTGTTTCGGAATGAGTAGCCAGTAGAGCTCAAGAAGGCAGCTGCAAATGCCTTTCAAAGGAAACCCTCCAAGCAATGGTGGCAGTCTACTGTCATGACGTTGCAGACAACTGCCTTGCACCTGCATATCCACTTGCTATGCATAGTGCGAGGTGGCTGAATGACAGCAGGTTGGTGCCTTTAGCTGGAGGTAAGGTAGGGAATGAAAGAGGGGCTGTGAAATCACATCATCAGTGTTTACATATAATGCTCTGGATTAATTTTGACCTCCCCGAGGTTCTTAACATGTACCAATGTTTTGCTCTTTGAGCCTGCGTGTGCCAGGATTGAATGAATAGAATGGCCCTGGTTTGCCACTCCAGAAATGGAAATTGGCTTACATTCTGTGCCTCACAGTAGTATTTTGCTTAAAACAGTAAAAAAATGTTGAACCAAATGTAGCTCATGTAATCATGTCTCAATCTATGGCTCTTCCACATAGCAGTGCCTACTTTTGCTCACAACAGTGTTAAAACGAGTGTAGATCATGTAATCAAGCTTAGCCAGAGGTGCTTTTTTGTGCATTTGCATTAACATTTCTCTTTTGTTGCTTTTTACAGCGGCTGCCATTGGTGCCGTTACAACAAGATGGTGCAAGTAATCAAGTTGTGACTGGGTTGTTCGGTTGCATTTAATGTTGCAGAGTTCAATTCAAGGCCTCATGTCTTGAGCAGAATCTCATTTTATCCATCGCGAGCAAAATATGTTCAAGGTCAGAAAGAAAAGCTTTTTTTTTTTTTTGTCTTTTGGTTGCATTAATAAAAAAGAACATCACTGAAGTGTATCTTTATTGCAAGACATACAACTGTTGCCAATGTCCAGCTTGTGTCAGTTTAACCCTTTCGGGACTGCCCCATAGGCCATAGTGCAAAAACTCATTACGGTTTTGTACACATTGTCGAGCTAGTTTCCACATGCTCAAACACGTATTGCCATCAAGAACTGCAGTTTCACATCTTGGCTTTCCGTTTGGGCTTAGTTTGCATTTTTCTCGGCAGGCGGCAAGAGATGTTTTAAAGCAAAGTGTGGTGGAGGTGAGCTATTGAAACAGTGTGAAATACGTGTCATGTTGCGCAGAGAAATCGACGACAAACACTTCATTCAACTGCTTTGGCTCCGGACCTGATTTATCTTTTTAGTGTGTAGCACTACTAGCCGCAATCACAGATTTGGCCGGGGTCTATTCGAAGCCGCTCACTCTCTTTCTTTCTTCGTGAACTTGAAGCGCAGAAAGAGAAGGTGGCTAAGCGCGCGTCTCAGCATTGAGGAGGTGGAGCAGCCGCAGAGCTGTAGTAAAGCTTCTCTCTTTCTCTGTCCATCCATCTCTCCGTGAACTTGAGAGGAGGAAATGAAAACGGCGACTCCTACATCCCGCGATCTAACGCTGAGGGGACGGAGCGACAGCATGATGCACCCAGTTAGAGAGTAAGACAATGAGAGGGGCGTGTCAGTTGCGGACGTGGCGACTGTCCCAGGGCAGCGTTGCACAAGCGTGTGTGCGTTTGCTTCGCGTCGCAATGGATGGAGCCGGTCCATCTGGCATTGCGGCGCAGGTTCGTCGAGCTCGACGTGCTGAAGCACACCGATGTTTGGGCCTTAGGTTTGCGTGTTGTGTGTTTTGGAAGTGCAACGTCGGCACTGTTTGTCTTTGTGACTGCTGGCCACCTCTTGCGTGAGCTGAGGGAAGATTTTGGAGAGAGTGTAAATCGCTGAAGTGTATGCATGAAAGGTATAGCGGGGATAAGCGGTGCTACGCACCTACTTCGTATTTGATTAACTATTCAAATCTGCCACATTTTTTTTTTTATTTTGACACCAGTAAAGAATCGGAAGACTATGTTTAAAGTGCCAAGTTCAGCTAGAATAGTGATATAGGTGCATTATCAGGCCCGGAAACAACTGGCCACATATATAAGCAAATTTTTAGTTTCCGCTCGCTCAGCAGAAGGTGAGCACGATTAGTACATGTCCCCACTGTTTTATCTATACCTGGTAGGGCTTCCGCAAACTGCAGTAAAATATGCCAGCACAGATGCTTGTCGAGTTTTCACCGAGACAAGTGTGATCTGAACATGGGCAAAAGTGTGGGCATGACACTCAAACAGGAAAGTTTCTGACTGACCTGAACTTTTCAAAATTTTCTTCATCTGCCAAGCGATACAAGATAATTGTAAAGAGCAAAATTAAATATGGCTGGAGGAATATTTTCTCTTCTGTCTTGATGACTAGAAAGCTCACACACCTTCACTGCTATCTGTTGACACCCATTCCACGAGTTGCAAAAGATTTTTTAATGAACATCAAGTTATGCTATGAACAGAAGAAAACCTAGGTCCAAACCAGTTTCTTTCAATTAGTGAAAATAAATTGCATTTCAAAGCTTCCCAGAACTGTTTTCATGTGTGACGTAAACACCTGTCACAGAAGTGAACGGGCCGCACTAGTGCAAACAAGTAAAAATTAAACAAGCCTGCCAGTTTTTGCCTTGAAATTGAAGAGAGTAAATTACCACTTTTTGTGTATTCTGGAATTTTTATAGTTAAATACCATAGATGGGAATTTCAAACTTTACAAAAATGTTTTGTTTGTGTCAAGTTTAGGCATTCCAATTTTTTTTTCTATGAAAGCCTGTTTATCTGCATTTTGATGCAAATAAAAAGTGAAAATTAATTTATTGAAAAATTTTTTAAACAACTATATATTACAATTGCTTGTCTGTGGTCCCACAAGATTTTTGAGAGGAAATTTAGCCCATTTTGTATATTGCAGAATTGTCTTAGTGTGGATTTCTACTTCATACTCAAGCATTTCCAGCTTTTGAAGGTATTTTTCCACAAAAATTTTTTCTTTATAAAATTTTTGCACATCATTAAGGCTAATTTTTTGTATTTAAAAGCTGCTGCATATTTTATGTCAAGGTAGTGCAAAAGCTTCAATTAAAAATAGTTTCCAGTGCCTATCAGGTTTTCTCCATTTTCACGCTGTCCCAAGAGGGTCAAGTGTGTGTATGTATTATGAAAGGAATAACCTGTGATGTAGGATTTGGTAATGGTCCTTAGAGAAATGTGCTTGGCTGCACTGATGCAATAATGATAGTACAAAATTGATGGGTTGTCTACTGCTAAATTTATGGACAGTTAATTTCGATGCGAGCTGCATGCGGCTTGCAGAACCATTTGCTTAACAAGGCTTTTAGACAGTGGCATGATGCAGAGCTGTCAGCAGGCATGAGAGTCCATAAGGCGACAGGTCACATAGTAGTACACTGAAATAGAGGAATATAATGACATATTTGGCCAATAGGCACAATAGGAATCGTAGCCAATAGTTCTATTGCAGCCGGTGTCCGGAGACCAGACTTAATGATCTAAATGTTCCCTCTTTTACATCAGATAGTGAAATCGAGATCACCAAAAAACGTGGCACTTGTACACCAAATTAGCTTTTCTCGTGTCCTGGAAACTATTGTTCCCAACAGTATAAACACCATAACAACTTAATGTCACAAAGTCCACCACAAGACAGAGGTCTTCCCACTGAGCTTTAGTTATGTCACAAGCCAATCACAAACCAGCAAGCATCTTACACGACACATTTTAGCCAGTAGCTGCATTTCCCTTCTATTTGCAAGCAGGAAAAACTGATCATGTTGAGCGCATTTCTTCCCCACCATTTCAGGAACTGAGCTACTCTTCCAGACTTTCAAAACTGCCATTTTCCCCTTCACATAGCTCTGCTGCAAGTCTTCAGAGCTTGAACCTCATTCTGTTCCTTAACGCAATGTTTTCTATGTGTCCAGATTCATTTTCATTTTAGCAATGCCTTTATTGCAGTCCAAAACAGCCGTCACTAGTCGCACATACTTCCTCAAATACTTCCAGTACCGCAGACTTATTGGAAAAAGTAGAGAATAGTTTGAGTCACTTTTCATTTTAACATTTAAGCCTACCTTGGTACTTTTCTCAATGCTCCCGACTCGATTCCACAGACTGTAGCAAGAGCTTGGGTTGCGAGGTAGTTTTTGCAGGCATTATTGAAATCAGGATTTAGCGCAGTCAAGCAAGCACAGGAAGGAACGAAGTCGATAGGACAGAGCGCTCTGCCCTGTCAACTTTGTTCTTTCCTGCGCTAAAACACAATTTCAACGAGTATGGCTGCCTCAACAGATGCAAGTTTTCTGCACTAATCTACCTTTTTACAAGGTGTGGACGAAAACTGGCTGAGAATAAACGCACATGGGAGACAGACACAAACTGGTTCCATGAGGTGTCCATTGTGCTTGCACAGCGGAGAGTGCTCAGCAGCTGCTGCCGTTGGTTGTCCACAGGTGGCGCATGCTCAGGGGAACTTGGCAGTTTGTTTTCAACCAGTGGAGCTGGAGGAGGAAAGGCATGCATGCGCAGTACGGCCGTATGAAAAATGCTGATTCAGACAACAATAGCCGAAGTACCCGTATGCAAGTTAGCCAGTCCATTGGGATGACGGCAACTGCCCCACCAAATTTCTTGGAAGTGGTCAGCCAGCTAAGCATTCTAATTTTCAGGCCTCCGACGTTTCTCTATTGTTCTGCACCGAGGTGCTGTGTGTAGAGGGCGGACAACTTTCAAAGCAAGACACCCCATTTTTAAGCATGTCAACCTGCTAGCAGCCTAAGGGTGCGGAAAACAAAAAGAAAAATTAAATTGCAACCATTACATTATGCAAGCCAGTGTAGCCACTAGAGTACACAGATTTGTGTGCACTTCTGTAATTTGTGAAATCAGCACGTTACAAATTCAAAATACTGAACATAGTCCATTCTGCACAACTGCAGGAAGTTACAATGCACAGAGCTGTATAGACGAAATCCTCATAAACTGGTGGTCTCATTTTGAGCATCAGCAACAACTTGACCACTGCGGTGCAGTCATATACGCCATTAAAGACTAGCCTTCTTTACCAACCTTGCAAAAGAACGAAATCATTGAATTTCATCCTTCCTTTCTGCTATTCGCTACTAGCTTCCATAATCAATTACAGAGTGCAAGCCACCATTACACTCGCTCGGTAAGCAGTGGAGACGCATACTTGGACATCTATATCCATCGTTTTACCTCCCTAGCAGAATGGTTTCAAGGACATTCTCCCCAACAGAGGTCAAGCGAAGCAAATGCCCACTGTTAATTCACGGCAAACCCAGAATTGTCTTGAGCGTCAATTATTGATGCAAGCAGTAGCAGGCGTAGTTTCATTTCGACGTATCTCATCTACCTCTGGCAAGAATTAAGAAATGTTAGGTGAAAGTTGTGGCCGATATAATTGATGCTATGAAAGATTTAGAATTTGTTCTAAACATTTAAAAATCGAGCAGTAAAAGGTATCCATCCAAACTTGGCTCTTCAGACTTCATGGTGCCATATACTGTTTGTACTTCAATGCAGTGCCAGCTAAGAACATGCAAAATTCTATAGCCACATGTTATCTGTTACCACGAAGACTGTAAAGGGTTTCAAACTGGCTAAGCAAATAGCCAGCAAGAGCCTACTTTTCATCAGTGTTTGAAAAAAGCTGGCTATGGCAATATTATTGGTTTATAAAAATTACCGTTAAAGGTATACTGAATAAAAAAAATTGCCGCAGAGATTTCCAGCGCAGATGGTAGCTATCGCATTGGGAGTGACCAAAACAATCCACATTATGAACAGAAATGAGCGGAAAGCAAGTATTTTAATGAATATTTCTCAAATCGCCGCACCTAGCGGGCTCCTGAGAAAGCTCAGACAAAACCGGATATCACGTCACAATTACCCCCATCGCGGCCGGTCGCACCTGTTCATTTTTCCTTTCCCCCGTGGCACTAACAAAGCGCAAAGACAGGTGCTTTTTTTTTTTTTTTTTTTTTTGCTGCTCGTGTTCCTGGGCACAATTCATCGTTCCCTCCCAGCGTGCGAACAATTGTCCGTAATACGCGCCCTTCGTACGCGTCCCTCTCGACCTCCCTCGTGTGTAGCATTTCACACTTTGCAGCATTGTGCACGGCGCGATGCGGGGGAACCAACACTGCGTGAAGCCGGTCAACGAACTTCATGTGTGGGGGCGGCGGCAGCGGGATTGCGGGGCCAGACGTTGCCGAGGGCAGTTGTGACGTCACACCCGCCGACTCACAGTCGGGAGTGCGCTGCCTCTGGCCCGGCGGCCGCTCAGAAAACGTAAAAAATACAGCCATCCGCTCAAAACTAAATCGAATTATGTGTCTGTACTAGTGTAATCGTGTCTTTAGACTGCAATTTTGGTGCTTTCTCAATATTCTTAGATATTTGTTCAGTATACCTTTAACTACCACACAAACCTAGGCACAACACAAAAACTGCCACTCTATAAGCATACATGTAAACTGCTAGCCAAGTAATAGCCTCATGCACAAATGCTGAAAAATGTGTGCAGCCTGCCGAATGAGATATTATCACTGTCATTTGATTTCTGGTGCTTGCAAATAAATCCTACTAGGACACCCACTCATCAATCGGGGTTCTTGTCTATATTGCATGTGTAGAAATGTCAGCTAGCGTAAATGGCAAAATGATACTAAAATGTTCCAAAACACGGAAAGTTTGACATTCCTTATGCCAGCAATGCATATACAGCAGTTTATACTTGTATAAAAGCACGCACTGGATATACATGCAGGTACATAGAGGAAATGTGTATGCTTGTATATACAAAGTATATACACGCAATTAAAGTAGGCAAGAAAGAAATGCACAGAAAAATGACCCATTTATCTACACGTTAAAGATGCAGACAAGCATTCGTCCAAATATACAAAAGTGGTATGCAGAAACAAAACAAGCGAGACAGTGCATAAGCTCCCACTGCAGGTTTTTTTTGCATGTGTGAATAAATAAAAAAAAATTACAAAAGCCACAGGCTGATAAAGGAGCTGAAATGCCCACTTTCATTCAGTAAAATCTAAACACTAGAATGTACTATATCTTAACAGCACAGGCATACATTATGCGGGAGTCCCAACAACGTATGTGCATGTTTAGTGTTGTAAACACCGGCGGCCTTATCACTTCTGCCAGCAACTTTTTATCTCCTGTCAACACACGCATCTTACTACTCCTATATTTACTACAGTGCCTCACACAACACTTTTAAGACCCTGCCAGTTCCAAATGACAGACAACCATCTGCTTCGGAACCGAATATAGTTACGTCCTAAAGTGGCACGACCATCCATTCTTTTTGAATTCAATACATGCTTCAGCAGATACACTCCATATGTTCCATGCCAGGTTAAATGTTGCCAAGCTGGCCAACGCTGCATGACCAGAGATTTCACAAGTTAAAATTTATCCTTATAGTACCAGGAGAAAAAGACAACTGGCACGTTAGGCGCCACATGACGTATTTGGCAGTGGTGCACATATGAAGAAAGAATGCAGCTCAAGCCATTTGCAAGCCCCCTGAATTTTCGATCAATCACAACTCGCACTGCAGCATGTCGGAGTGTGGCCAGGGCCATCACCACCAACCCTCTTGTAATCATTTGAGCTGCAGCACTGGCCAGGCACTTTTCTCCGTGGTGGAGTAGCTCACTCAGAAGTAGCCACAGTGTGCATACTTTGTGTGTATGGTCGCTCACTTGTAGCAGGAAAAACAAAGAAAGAGTACCTCCCTGCCGACATGTGCAACATAAGCTGCCCATTCCAAACACCTCTGTGGGAGTGAGAGCGAGGGTCCAGGGACAGAGGAAAGAGAGGCAGATGGGAAACGTTTATTTCTGGCGCTACACGTCTAAAACTCTAATGCCACACAATAAATAGCGGGTGTGAGGGGGGTGGGCCCTCCTCTTCCTCCCGCAGGGTATGTACACGCCTATGTACACACACACTTTATTTACACGGGGCCACTGTTGGAGGTGGATGCTTCAGCTGGCTCAGACGACCCTGCTGCTCCCGCCGCGGGAGCGGCCTCCCCACCTCGCAGATGCGCTGGGATCAGCGTCGCATTCAGTTGCGGCTCCAGGGACAGCTCTGCAAACATGCAAGATCGTCTTTTTAATTCAGTGCCTCAACTCATGGACACACAGCAAAAATGTCAACACTGAGCCCAAACAGCATTCCATCCTTTTGCCTTATAAGCTCCGCATCTTAAGTGTAACACACAAGATACAGAAATAGCGTTGAACTGTCAACTTGTAGCTACTGTTTTGTGAAGAAAACATCAGTAATACTTGCCATGATACTTGCAGTGTCAGCAAGGTGAGCTGCACATGTGCAAGCAGATAAAAAAACTGTGGCACTCTATAGCACGTCATAAGGTTAAGAGATAACTGGGCAGGAAGAACCACTCATGAGCACACTGTTCTCATGGCACAGCTGAGAAAGAAACTAGCAGCTAAACCAGTGTGGTGAGTATCATAGCGCACAAATGACTCAACAAGATGTCAAAGGTTAAAAACAGATAAATTCACAATAGGTGCCGGTAACTTCAACAGTGTTACTGACTACCATAAGTTAGGGTATTCTGTTCAATTTAATAAACTAAAAGTTTCCGGCACAAATTAGAGTGTCAATTTGAAGACGGCCAAAAAATATTCCTATTAATCAAAGAAATGCCATGCGAACACGTGCACGTACACGAGTTGCAAACCTCAAATGTAAATTAGTGCACATAGCCGCATTCAGTGGTGCCGTGAATGTGATGGTACAATAAGCAATGAAATGGGCTTTGGTGGCAAAACTGAACTCACTCCTGATCCCTGGTCGTGTTCAGTGCAGAAATGTGGCACACTGGCTTCCAGTAGCAATAACTCAGCCGAAACACTAAAAAGCATTCCTAGTCAGCTGGGCATTTTGTAAGGCGAGAGAAAAACCGCCATTTTCAGAAGCAAACGTGCCACATGCGAAATGGCATGCAAAGCACTGCACTCCACTAGGAACATGACTGCATTTTGGCCAGCGTACACACGCGTACAGGAATCTGCATACCCACTGTTTCCCATACTGAATGCACCCAGGTCACAAGTGTGTTCAAATTCTACTGCCAAGCACCAACCCGTGCAGCACCGCCAAATGAAGATAAGTGTCCGAATCTTGTGTTTGAGAGCACTGCTGTCATGGTGCACAAGCTTATTAATGGTCATGTGATATTTTTAATGTGAAAGCATTGCCAGGCTATGTCGGCAAGGTCGTGTCCGCAAAACATGCTTGCAGCCAAGCCATACAACTAATGTCAACATCCAATGGATGTGACATGCCAGCCAGAAGTGGATGTGTTGCGGACTTAGTAATTGGTTGTCAGTCAAGGAAAGGGAGGAAGGTGGGAGTGAAAGCGGAGAGAAAGGGTTGCCATAGTGGAAGACTACAAGTAATTTGGCCCACCTGGGAATCTTTAACGTGCACTGACATTGCAGAGCGCATAGACACCTTTTTTTTTTAATTTCGCTTTCACCGAAATGCAGGCACCGACGGACGGGACAAAGACAAAATTTCCACTGTACGGTACTAGCCCTGGCCTTGCTAGCAAAAGTTATACAAGGGGTGCACGATGTACCGTGTACAGCAGCAATGCTCAAGCTTTGACATTTCTCCAGTGCTCTCGCAATTTTTTTTTTATGCAGGCCATGGCACATGGGTACCCTGTCTGAGTGGCATCAGAGAGATTGGCAGGCCGCCATAGGGTAGCTTAGGGGGCGACCCTATCGTAATTGGTACTGGACAACCTGGGGACAAAGATTCTACTCTGCTTCCTGCACTCACCATAGTCGTATGAAACCCTGACGTCTCGGACAATGTCGTGAACAGCAGTGTAGGAATCCTCAGGGGTCCCTGAACACTATCATGTTCGCTTTTAAAATCGAAGCTTAAGTGTACCCCAAATTTCATTTCAAGTTCAGAGAAATGTTCGCTGCAGAAAGCAGGAAACAAGACAAAGAAAAAACAAACAAACCTAACAAGCATATTCAAACTACATAGTGTTTTTCCGTTAAAAAAACGCAGCGCTAATATACTGCGGCTATAGAACCACAGAAAATTAGTGTTTAATTGCACTCTCATTTCGCTCATTTCTCCGATTTGCTGCTATCTGTCACTGCTTAATCAGCAGCTATGGGAATCATGCTATACCGTATTTACTCGCATAATGCTCGCACTTTTTTTCATGGAAAACTGATACTAAGTTCGGGGGTGCAATAATTATGCGGGGAAAACTTTCGAGCAAATGTTTCAGAGCATTAAAAGCACATTTAAATAGATGCAAATCGGGATTTTTAGGTCAGCTATTGTAAATATAACCAAAACATTACTTCCAAGCAGAACTTACCCTTGTTATAAAAGTACAGGGTCGCCAAAAGCACAAATTGCTAAAGCACTTTAATTTACCACACACAGCCTCACCATCACTCCCCGCGTTCCGTGGTATAATGCTTACAGCAGACGATACAATTCTACTCTTGATCAAAGACTTGATCAGAGTTCGTATCGGCACTTCAATCGCTGTCTCTAGTAGTGCACTATGTAGAACTCGTTGACGTCGAAGTGCCTGCTGGCAGCGCGGTTGCTATGCTGTAGCCTGTACCCAAAAACTTTCAGCTTAAAAGCAGCTGTATAACGCGATTCAGCACCAAGTGTTCGGTAGATGGTGGAACAACGCAAGTAACACGAACAGAATGAAGGAACAATGATAACGAGACGCGAAGACACCTCGCAAAATGGCAACGACTACGAGCATCACGGAAAAAAAAAAAGAGAAGAGAATAAGAGTATAATTGATGATGATGATGATCTACCCGAGCATGCTATCGCCGCCTGGTAGCGTGTGCACACGAGGCCAGCTAGGTTCAGTAGCGCTCCAAAGATGGTGCTTGTTACTACTAGCAGACGACTCTCGCGGTGGTAATATTGGTGGTGCGATGATTATGCGAGGGAAAATATTCCATTTTTGACGCCCAATGTTGGGGGTGCGAGCATTATGTGAGTAAATACGGTAATTTGTCCATAAAATTTCTCCGACTAAATGACACTGCTCAATAAAATTCCAGGGGGTACCTTGAATCACTAAACTGCGATAAAGTGAAAGCCTCTATATCACACTGTGGTCCGAAAATCTCTATGGCACCTCTTTCTGTTTTCACTCCCACCTGTGCAATGATACAATAGTGTAAGCTACCAGCCAACATATAAAGCCGCGCGTTAACCGAGCCATATGAACGGGCCTGGGTGGCCTAGGAATAACATGAATGCAAGGGTCTTGGATGGCCGATTCTGATATCACCCTTCCATATGAAAGGAGAGGCCAGGCCGCCCGAGTGGCAGCGCCTGCCAAACATAATGTCAGGGCTACGTCTAGTTAGTGCTCGGCCGTGTCAGCTGCCCAGCTACTGCCTCCCACGTAACGAAAGTTACGGATGGATGAACGCGATCCGCGGACATGAGCCATTAAAGGCTATCGCCTTAAAAGCACCGTGGGACTGTACCGTTGGCAGAACATATGCATTCTTCGTGGTCATGCTGCTGACAACAAGGATGGCAGGTTTTCTACTACGTAAAAAGTTGCGCTCAAATTTTACGCACTTTCTTTTCAGAGTACCGAAATAAAAATGACCAATTTGGACGGCTTTTTGGCACTTCATACGATTTGCCACTACAGTCTCCAGCAGAAACACAATCAGCAAGAAGTTAATTTTTATCAAGTTATCATCCAATTGTAGCGTTTTTATCGACTCAGTGAAGTCTTCTCAGATTTGCAGCTTTTACACTGTCTAAGACAGAGCTTTCTATTGTCTCTGGTCCCCAGATAAGCAGATAAATGCCAGTGGCTTCAGCTGGGGCGCTGGAAAAGAGTGCCATTAGCAGCTGCAGAACCTTATAGCCCAACCAGCAGCAAGACGAAACTCTGCGAGGAAAGCGAAGCAGACATTAGAGGGGGAAAAAAGAGCAGGTGGCTTCACTTCTGTCTTGAATGATGGGCGTGTTTGTGAAGCACATTTACAGTTTTCAGAGATAAGTTGCCGACGCCAGGCCCCTTTCGTGATAGCTAGACAAATCGAATTCGCTGGACTCGCTAGTGTGCTTTAAGCGATTGCAAGGAGTGTATTAAGAAGTTTTAGTGAATGAAAATATCGACACATTGATGCCAAAGTGATATGAATTTGACGATAGCGTAAACAGCAGGACGCGCCTAAAAGTGGCGGAAATGCGGTACGTGTGGCCTGATCTGCCGAGCATTGCTGAAAGCTGCTGGCAGCTGCAGTTCTAGTCTCTTGCAGCCATTTTAATTACAATCAGCAAGAGGTGCTAGTCGATTGCAAGTGTCACTGTATTTGTTTCCCGGAGGTGTCGCATTCAGCTGCACTGTTAGCATATTTATCTTGTTGTGAAAAACAAGTCAAGCTACTGTCGGCGTAGCAGATGGATATATATCATATAACAATAAGGATAACAATATTATATCCTTCACACATATATATAATATAAGGATGCTCAGCTTGCATTTTACGCCCCGTAAGCAGCAGCAGCAGCGGCCGAAGTACAGTCACCATCAGTGCATTCCTGGGAAAATGTTGCCCGCACTCTCGAAGTGCAGAAAGAAGTGCTCTCAAGCACGCATTTCACGATAAGATATTTACGAAACAAGTAGCAGAAAAAAGCAGAGATTGAAATCAACCCCACGGAAGACGCAGCAGTCGTGTGCTGAAGCTGTGGGTGGGCCCAGGAGAAAATGGCGGCTAGAGTGGTTGGCGCAGAAAGCGGGGCACTGTGCCAGTGTGAAAGCAGACACTCGTTTGACTACTCTAATGTCGAAAATGTGGTAGCCCCGATGACGCTGTATGCCGCTCACCACAACAGTGCAAGAGAGAGAGAGAGAGAGAGAGAGGCCAAGGAGCGCACACCTTATCGCCACCTAATAGGGCAATCTCGAGACATTTCGAATGTTTAGGTGCAAATTCAGCTCAATGCCCTTCAGTGCACACCTGAGCGCCTAGCGACCAGCGGTGACCCTATATCCACCAGCGGGAGTTTCGTGACCAGAAGGAGCATCGAAGGACCCTGGCTACACGTTATTAAACCTTGCAGTCTCACTGTAACTACAGGATACAAGACAGCATAAGAAGTACTATCTGGCATAACATTTGTCAAAAGGCAGTTCAGAGTAATAAGGCAATCTTGAGACATTCCGAATGTTTAGGTGCAAATTCAGCTCAATGCCCTTCAGTGCACACCTGAGCGCCTAGCGACCAGCGGTGACCCTATATATGAAACTCCACCAGCGGGAGTTTCGTAACCAGAAGGAGCATCGAAGGACCCTGGCTACACGTTAATAAACCTTGCAGTCTCACTGTAACTACAGAATACAAGACAGCATAAAAAGTACTATCTGGCATAACATTTGTCAAAAGGCAGTTCAGAGAAAGCACTCAAGGCTGCAGAGGAAATTTCCTGGCTCCTAGAAATATACATGCACACACTACCTGCAAAAGCACATATATATAAAATCCTTGGCTTAGTCGTCATGCAAATTATCATTTGCAAAAAATCACTATTTCCACCACAACAAAGCCAAAGCTCAATACACCCAAAGAATTCCGGCATTTTATGCCTCTAGTAGTTTCGATTGCTATTGACTTAACTCTGAAATAAAAAAAATTAAGGATACTCGAGATTCGCTTTAAGGGTAGACATGATAGTGCCTTTAACGCCACATTTTCATTCCTCATTTATTTTTGCTCTTTGGGGAAAGAAAGGCACAGTATAGTCTCATTTCTTGGTGGACACCTATATTTACAATTTAGGACATATAATCAGAGGTACATATGTTGACATTGGTTCAAATCCCAAACATAAAATAGCCTCCAACTTGACTAGAAGATGGAGGATAAATGAGAAGTGAAATGTTACGACACCATCCTGAGCACTGCACGAAGAACAGCTGCACCACAATTTTGATATGAAATCATGTGCACCTTTCCTCTTGACAGCACACACCGCAGCCAAGGTCACTTCTCGAGAGACCAAGCTGTATATCTTATATCCCTGTCACACGGCCGACTCGGAACTACCTTGAACTTCCTTGGTCTAAAGGAGCGCAAGGGAGTCGCAGGGAGTTTCGCCTTAAAGGAGTTGTCCCCGTGTCACACGGCTTGCAACGAGCTTCTCAGAGCAGCCAACAGGGGGCCATTAGGCGCTGTTTATTTTGCTCAAAGATATAAAAAATAATGTCCAAAACAAACTGAAATATTTTTTATACTACTATTTTCCTCGCAAAATGCAATTAGCTTTAGTCATATCAATATAAAAGAACACACATTTGCTGAAAACAACGACCATGCTCTAAACATAGCCATTTTTTCCGCTCTGCTGGACACCATGCGCGGCGTTGTGCAATACGTGGTGCAGTCGCGACAATTAAACGCAACTAACCGAGTTGGAATACAGTTTTATGCAATAAAAACTAATATATTTAGGAGTAAAAATTACATTATTGAAGAAATATGTTATTTAATGACTCGGAAGCAAAGCACATTGGAAACGAGAGTACTCCCTTCGCCCATCAATGGAGATCGTCGATCTCCTTTGCTTCAAAACTCCATTTAACTTCCTTCAATAATGGACTGCCGTGTGACACGGCACATATCTCCCTCGAGGTAATGGCTACCTTGGTTGAAGGGAGTTGAAAGGAGTTCAGCCGTGTCCGTGTGACAGAGGTATTAGTCCCTTTGCAGCCAGCCATGAGCACAGAAAAGGCTTAAATATGATTCAACTTGCATGGTAGCTACTGATAATTTATTCAGCAATGTGTAGAACTAGCTCTAACTAGAGCTCTAAGTGGGAAAGCAAAAGCATTTGCCCGTATAACAGGTAACTGACAAAAAAAATTACGAAAATAAAGGAACTTTCTTGGTGTTGTTATAAGAAACAAGGGTGCGATATTACTAGAAGAGAAAAAAAAAAATACTTGTGTTCAATAAACAGAAAGGTACACATGATTAAAGAGAAAACAGTTTCTTTTGTGTGTCAAAGCAACACCAATGGCTTTACTGATTATGGGTTTTGAATCCAATCCACCCACCTTTGATTCTTTAACATGCAATAAAACTGCGGTGCAAGGTCATCAGTACCCAGAACAATCATTTTTGCCAAAAGAATAACAGCTAACCCCCAACCCCCCCAAACCTAAACAAAACATATAAATAAGCTCTATCAGCACTCTGTTTCATATCGCAAGCTATGAACAAGGTCATCTTTAGCCACATGGTATAGATCTCACGAGCTTAACTTGGCTAGTTGATGCACGCACTAAAATTCAGCCTCAGGTGTTCATAACACAAATTCCAAGAACATATTTAGACCACATGTGCCCTTTATGAAAAAAAGTGCACTCCTAAAGTGTGGGTCTATCTTCTTAGGCATCTGCTATACTAAACCTTTATTACACACTCTTTTGTTCCATGAATAGTCACGTCAAATAAGAAAAGTAACTGAAAAGCATAGGGACATGTAGTAAAAGCCATGCTGCTTTCTATTGATTTAATATCACTGCTTTCTTCTGAAAATGTGCTGCATGCTGCTGCCATTCACAACTGCACAATTGTCCTAACTGGCACATATATAGTATGCGGACGCTTTAAAAATCACATTTGTTTGATCATTTGCACGCCGCTGTCATAAAAGATTTTTGTTCATTTTATTACTTGTCTCAAGCTGTGTACGAGACGATTTATATTTGCACAGCTTCTGAAATCACCTCGTTACTTCGGTGCGAAACAAATTTTCACAACTCCCTAGTTTAGCCCAGCATACCGTAGCATAAAATAAAAATAAAAATAAATAAATATAAAAGCAAGCAAAAAAGGAAACAAATGATTCTTGCAGCAGCATCAAGGGGGCTTCTGAGATGAAGCAGTTTGAAAGTTCCTCACAGCAAGTAACAGTGCTGGAGATGGAAGGGGCAGCACATTTGGATAGGGTACGTGGGTACTCTTCAAAGTTAAATCACTTACAGTCAAGTGTGAATACAAAGAACAAGTCAATGACATTCTAGCGGAAATCAAGGAGAAGAAATGGGCATGGGTAGGGTATGTAGTGCGAAAAGAGGATAAACGATGGTCACTTAGGATAACAAATTAATTGGATTCTGAGGGAAAGGAAGCGTAGCAGAGGGCGGCAGAAAGTTGGTGGGCGGATGAGATTAAGAAGTTCGCAGGGGTCAAGTGGATGTAGCTAGCACAGGACCAGGTTAACTGCAGAAATATGGAAGAGGCCTTCGCCCTGCAGCTGCAGTCCAGCTGATGATGATGACGATAACCTCGTTAAATGGAATAACTGACAAGCTTTGTTGAACACACTGGATATCTTGCTTAATATTCTGTTCAAAGGTATAGGTAAATGTACCAGCATAGCAAACTCCTATTTCCCCAATCATTCGACATACTGTTGCGTGGTTCGGAGCTAGGAGGTCCAGGGCGCAAAGCACGGCATACAAGCACACTGTGAGCGAGTCCAGACCACAGCGAGAAGTTTGTTCGCGTCACTGTCCGTATCCGTAGCTATAATGAACGGTGCACCGCACTCCAGCAGGTGCTATTCATATACACTGGTCTGCCGCACCATCCGAGTACTTGCTGACCACACTAGCAATGTGAAACTGACGAGGTGAGCATGAGGTGTGCTTTGGGGTCATTCGTGGCCTCTAGTGTTCAAGGTACGTTTTCCAGAAAATCTAGCATTGGTGGTGAGAGTGAAAAATCACGGGCATGACTCGCCGGTTACGGTAGTTGGCAGGTGACATGGCTGTGCGCCGACTGGCTGCAGGGTTGTGTGATGTCATGAGACCACAAGAAAGGCCAAGTCGGCAGGCGCTGCCAATTTGGGCTTCGCCTTTCAGATGGGAGTATGAGATCCAAACCTAGCCTTCTATACCCGCGGGCAACATTTAGTGGCTATACAGTTGAATCCCGCTATAACGAAATTCACGGTGCACGAAAAAAAATTCGTTCTCGCGGAACTTCGTTATCGCAAAAATTTGACGTGAAACGCAGAAAGAATTGCCCAAGCAGCAGCAAAGGCGTTTAATGCCAAAAATCTGTAAGCTTGGTTTGCTTACGCTTCACGGCGAGCAACGCCGTCACGCGATTTTCGCACTCGGTCAGCAAACCCATTGCAACATCGTCGTCTCGGACAGCAACGAAATTCCTGATGACATCAAAAGCGTCCATCACCTGTACGGCGGTTGCCGCAGCCGGCGCTTCCTGTACGTCGTCGTCTTCTTCATCGGAAGAGTCCTTATCATTCCGGGCAGCTTTTATGATCTGCTCATCACTCACATCTTCGTGAACAACAACACAAGCGTCAGCGCCGATGTATTCGTCGAGCTCGAGATTAGGCGGCACGGTTCCTATTTCTCCCAGCGTTTTCCAGGCGGCCGCGATCCCCGGAGCCGGTGACGCCTCTTCGTCGTCGTCTGTAACGCCTGGTGTTAGGCCAGCAGAGTGTACGGGTCGACCTTCGGCAAATCCGGCGTGCCTGAAACAGTTCACAATTACTGAGCGCCCCAGTGTGCTCCAGGCAGCAGACATAATCTGCAGTGCCACGTACAAGTCCACCTTCGTGTCTCGGCCGGTTTCAGTGTTAAAAAGCAGCCGCTGAATTAACCTCCCGCGGTAAGCGCGCTTCAGGCTAAGAATCACGCCCTGATCGAGAGGCTGTAAGACAGACGTGCAATTGGGAGGGAAAAACCTCAGCTCCGTGTTAGTGAGCTTGACTTCGTCGGAGTGATGCGCTGAACAATTGTCCAAAAGCAAGCAAACTTTACGGCCCTGCCGCTTCATGTCGCGGTCGAATGCCATCATCCACTCGGTGAAAATAGCGCGGGTCATCCATGACTTGTTGTTCGCCTTGTACTGCACAGGTAGGCTACGAGTTCCCTTAAAACAGCGCGGCTTGGCACTTTTGCCTATGACTAACGGCGGACGCTTGTCCGAGCCATCCATGTTTGTGCAAAGCAGCACTGTGATGCGTTTTTTGCTGTGTTTGCCGCCGTGACAGCGCTGCCCCTTGAAGTCGAGCGTCCTAGCCGGCAACATCTCGTAGAATAGCCCGGTCTCGTCGGCGTTGTAAATGTCTGCAGGCGCGAAGTTGCTTAAAATTCCGGCCATGTTACTCGCCTTCCAAGCAGCTGCTCCGTCCACGTCTGCTGACATTGACTCGCCGCACAACACTTTTCCAACGATGTTATGGCGGGCCTTGAAACGGTTTAGCCAGCCAATGCTGGCTTTAAAATCATCAATGCCAAGTAGGCATGCATAGTTCAAGGCTTTCTGCTGGACGATGCTTCCGGACAGGGGGACGTTGCTGGCTCGTGCTTCCACAAACCACGCATGCACTGCTTTGTCCAACTCTTCATGGAGGGGCCGCGTCACCTTTTTGTGCTTCGAGGATGTGCCTGAAGCAAGTGCCATTCTCACGCTGTCCTTATTGCCTAGAATCGTTGACAGCGAACTTGCAGGAATTCCGAAGTCTTCAGCAATTGCCGCTTTCTTCCTTCCGCTTTCTGCTTGGGCGATTATTTGAGCTTTTTGCTCAAGGGAAAGAGTTTTGCGCTTTTTCACTTGCGTTGCCATCGTGTCCTGCGGATGAAAACTCGTCGTTGTCGAAGAGAAAGGCAGCGAGTGAACAACGCGACCACGACACAAAGCCAAAATGGCGGAACTGCAATCACGTGATTTCATGCTTAATGTGGCTTTGGATTTGACTTGGACTTCTCGCCAATAAAACTAGTTTCGGTTTCGATTTTGAACGCGAAAATTTCGTTGAAGCGGAAACGCTCTGCAAAAATGGTTCGTTGTGCAGAGAAATTTAGGCCATTAATTCTTATAGGATACTCGCGGGGAATAAAAAATTATTCGTTGTCGCGGAAATTTCGTTGTGGCGGTATTCGTTGTGGCGGGATTCAACTGTACAATGAAAGCTAGGCAGGAAAGGCAAGGTGACCGGCTTTTGTTCCCATTCCATGGAGGATAGGCTACTTCGCCCAACTCCTGCCCCACCACACTCCTACTCCGCACAATACATGCCAGGGCAAGGTGACAAAGGCATGTCTTCCATTTCCTGCCGAGCTGTACAAACATGCAGTCATTGCACAAACTGCACGAATATGCAGGCATGTTGATACAATTTGGTTAAGCTAGGGCTTTCAATCTATGTCGAGTGGTGTTTCACATATTATGTGGTAGCTTACGACTGTATGCTAATGAGTATGCTTGGATTAACAGAGGTAGACATGAAATGATTAGTGATTAAGCAAGCAGCAAAGGGCATGTTTGAAAAAGATGACCTGAAAGGAGAGGCGGCTAACGAGAGACAGTAATGCTGTCCTGTGGCACCTTTAAAGGCGGAGCTTTTCCTCAATTTTTCATGCCACAAGGTGTGCTGCTACATTTCAGGGTGACATCACAGCTGGACTTTGATGTCACCCTGAAATGTAGCAGCACACCTTGCTTGGCATGCTTTGCTGTCAAAGGCATTGGGCAAACCAAACACACCTTAATTTTAATGCAAAATTATTTTTGTTTACTGCTAACAGGACTGGAAATCTCACGACAGGCTGTGGTTAATACAAAACCACTGTCCACTGCAGCTTTGATGCGAAGTAGGTTATGCCCCCTAGCACAGCCACGTGCATGATATAGCTCATAGAGAAAAAAAGCCACATTTTGCTCCTCAGTCAAGCGCAGGCCACTGATGTGTTTTTAGATATCCAGTCTTGGAATATAAAACGTGAAGCTAATAAGAAAACTCCACTGAATTAAAGCGGCACATAACAGTCCACAACTTTCCATTATAAATATTGGTAAATGACCAGGTAACGCAGTTATAAATTCTAAAACTGAAATGCCACAACAATGAGGGTGAACAAGCGTATTCATTCTGCAAAAATTCTGCAAGGAAGCAAATGCAATTTCAACTGGACCAGCCTTGTGAAAAATGCGATAACACCATGTCACTAAACCCAGTCTCATTCCAACACCTTCTGCAACAACCCAAGCCCATGAATAAGCAAAAGGTGAAAATTTGAGTCGTGCACAGCTCCATCACATATTTAATGATCTTCAGTACAGATGCGTGCACTAGCAAAAACAGCTGTTATTAACCACCCCTACACAATTATTCCATTGCCACAGCTATTTTCAGCCCAATGCCTGTCAACTCTCTTCAGTGTGGCTTAAAAAATTTTATTCAAAGCAGTTCGAATCAAAGAAAGAGAAACAACCTTAACTCATGCTGCTATTATCTTGCATCGTTGGTAACAAAGTAGCGTGCTTCTATAAGAAAACTGTCTCGACTAAAAGCCTCTAAAGATGAGAGAGGGGAAAAAAAAATCACGCACACGATCCCAGGTAAGAAAGGAATGCCTAAGGAGCGATCTGGTCACGAGACAATGGATCAGATGAAAGAAAGATTGTGCTCATACAAGGTCAGCCACTAACTGGAGTGCTTCAGTCTCGTGACTGAACTCCACTCCACTCTTGATGATATCTGAGATACCCAGTGGCTGCTTGCCATGAGATAACTGCGAGATAAGCTAAAAGCACAAACAACTACCAAAAATGTCACCTCGTGAAAAGAGACACAAACGTGGATGACGAAAACGAAATCAGGCATGCACGCTGCAGCTGACAAATTGCCCCACAAACCGATTCAGGTTTTGCAATCAGTGCTCTAAAGAAACCTCCCTCGCTGGATTGTAGATTTTCGAAAGCAGTAATAAGAGTAAGCAAAGGGTGAAGGAGTGGAAGCCACCAGCTTCACTTGCTGCAACTTGAATGCTATGCAAGCCCATGCACAATGTGAGTTTCAATGTGTATGAATGCTGGTTCAAATAGCCAATTACCACAATGTGCACAAGTCACAAGGAAATGCCCATGAGGACCCCACAGACATAACGAAAAACCACATTAGCAATGTTTCATTACAGAAAAGTTGGCAAAAATATTCTTAAGGAAGAAAAATAACAAAAATACAAATAAAGAGGCCAAGAAATATCTTAAGGAGCTAACTTCACTCTTTTTTTTTTTACCTTTGAGAAGCCTGGTTGTTAAAGGGAATGACCTCACAAAAGTAGAAACAATTTCTTAAAATCTTGACTGGGGCTTGTAGGAATTCAGAAAGATATAATGCAAGAGTTTTCAATTACTTTTAAGTCTCTGAAACGCTAATTTCAAGGACTGTTTGGCATGAAAATATAGGTGACTACACTTCTACTACTTGCAGACTCAACTGCAGGCAGCTAGAAAAGGATATTCAAAAAGCTTTAGAAAGTATTTCTGTTATAAAAGAAACTCCCCCAGAAGCCAAAGGATAGAATATTTAGAAGGGTTTTTGATGACCGCGTTTATTCCAAATGAAGCAGGGATCATACTGTCCTTGTCTCACAGCCCTTATGCATGTTCACTTGCGCGTTACAATCACTGTTGTAAAATTATCAATGTGGCGGACGCCATGCTCTTTGTGGGCGTTATTTCATTCATTCGTTTTCTTGCTACATGCGTCGCCTCGCCTTTTTGTATCCCATGTGACACAACATATGTTCGCATTCAGCTCGTACCTTTTGATCTTATAGCAGCACAAATTTCCCCCACTGTTTACAATGTCAATAAGTATGTGAAATCACTCTTGGAGCTGGTATGTGCCACAATTGGACAGGAAAGCTTTGGTGTACTGTCACATACATGGCATTTTCATATGTCGTTTGGTGGCCGGGACCCTTGTGTGAAATTGTCCCGCTAATGAATTTCGCTGACACATTTCATTCGAAATTCCGCGAAGGCAAAAGTCTTACGGGGACAAAATTTGTTCTACAAGCAGGCTTCTATGCCTTAATGCAAGAGGAACCTGTATTTCTTGTGCTAATAAGAAGTTTGCTGAAGTCATTTCCTAAAACGAACTCAAAAAGGGACTGGAAAGATAGGATTATGCACTGTTTGAATTAAGGTGAAACTTATCAATACACGATGTTGACGGCACTCAAACTGTAAATTTGAACAGCATCCCTGCAACACAGGTAATTTAATGCATTCCCGTCAAAGTATATTTAATGTCAGTTTCCCTACTTGCTGCTACATGATCAAAACTGATGCTATTTGCAGATGATGGCAACTGCAATGGATAAAAACCAAAACATACAATATCTTTCGTGTACACGTGGATGTGCTGCTAAAATTGTGTTGTGAATGAAAGTAGCTTTGAAATTTCTGTTTATGTTTTAGAAGTCTTGTAACCATATTTTAAATAACTTATCCTCTATTGCATAAATGTGCAGCACCAGCATAATGCAGCCTCGTCCCATCTATGTAGCATCATTTGTGCTGCTTAATGTTATGTGATGTGTTAAAAAATGTCCGGCCTCAACTGCATCGTGAAAGTAGACAACAAATATGCAACACTTGCTGCACTGGACACTATGAGCTCACTGCAACAGTGGAACCCACGAGAGTACCAGATGATGGTACTCTGGTTCTGTACTAACCCCTGGTAGTAGACAGGCCAGAGAAAGAACGCTATAGCAGACGACGGACCAGGAAGAGGAGACACACACAGAGGACACACACAGCGCATGTGTGTGTGTCCTCCTCTTCCTGGTCCGTCGTCGTTCTTTCTCAGACAATAAATAACCAACTCGCCCAGCAACATACCCTGTTCAAGTAGACAGGCCTAGGCTACAGACAGGCCACCGAACCCACAGTGGCCGGCATTTTGGAATCAATCAGCGCTACAGTAAATGGTCCACTTATAGAACTGCCTTACTGTCTACCCAACTGATAATAAAAATAATATATTATCAATTTTGGCGACACTACAACAGAGGAGACAGAATGCGAGACCAAATAAAGCACACTGTACCAGCAGCAGCTGCTATGTGACTGTGAGTAAAAACTTGCATTGCAATTATCAATTCTCCTTAAAACTCAATATGGGTCAGCAATCCCAAGAAGGATTCATTTTTGACATATTCCTTTGCCCTGATGCTTACTATTTAAGAGATGAGCAGATTTCAGCATGCTTTCCCAATGCCGACACAGGCGATGCACTGCACTGTTGGCACAGACAGCCTCAGGGAGGTGTGGCCAGCATAGCAGTGCTGCCTACGTATTGAATGCATTTGCTACAAGTTACGCTCGTAGCAAAAAAAAAGCAGTTTTCTTTTTTGTGATGCTATATGGCCTGTCATACATAAATGATTGACTACAAAATTATATGGGCACAGTAATATTACAATGAGTGCAGCATTTTATCCCCGAGTCTCTTGTGTCAAGATAATGTATTTGCTTGACGATCCCAGAATGAATGAGTTTCGCAAACTCATAGACCCCAGCAGTTGTTTTCAATGAATGCCATTATATTTTCTGACGTGACAGCAAACAAATGTCATTCAGTGGGAGTGACATAAAATTTGCTTAGCAACACTTATTTCAGGCACTGCTTTGTGCTTGAAGCAAAAAACTTTTCGTGAGCACACACATGTAAGATGAGCTGTAATATGATAGAACGATTATTGAAATGTATATATGTATGCGCATTCTTTCGAAATAAATAGCTGTGAGTTAGCGCTCATCTTGTCCCTCATGTGTTCTGCTAAAAAGGATTCCATCTTGAAAAAATAAAATTCACTACAGTTTAGGGTATTAATCAGCAGCACGAACGATTCTGAATATAAGAGTTTGAATTTAATTACAAGGTGTCATCTTTTTAAAAAATAATTCTTTCACTATGAAGCTAGCAATATCCTTGTGGCAAAAGGATCAGAAATCTCAGCCCATAACAAACCAACCAGAGATTACAACTTTCCAAAGTGAGTTAAATACCCTACCACGTGTTTATTATTTACGTTCAGTATGTGCAAGCATGTCTTGTAGATCAAGATAACGCTCTTTCAACCATGCTTGGCTTCACCAATTGTGAAACATATACTGCATGATTAAATGAGACCCACCGTGGGGTGTGAAGTCAAAGAGGGGAGGCAGCTCACGACCACTGGGCAGCCGGGTGCCTGGCTCACGCAGCTCGTCGAAGAAGGCATGCGCGCAGGCCTGGAGGGGGCCCACACGTGCGCTGGGTGTATATTCGAGCAGCCGGGCCACCAGGTCGATGGCCTCCGGCGGTGTCCGCGCCCGGAACACCTTGTGCCATGGGTGTGCCTTGATCTGAGGGAACTTGAACTCCGTGTAGTTTCTGTTCATCTCGCGGATCTGCTCCTTGGAGGGCGTGCCGAGGACCTTGATGATTTCTACCAGCTGGTCCACGCCACTGTCACCCGGAAAGATAGGCTGGCCCAGCAGTAGTTCGGCTAGCACGCAGCCTGCCGACCACACGTCTATCATGGTTGTGTAGTCCGTGGCACCAAAGATCAGCTCGGGGGCCCGGTAGTAGCGAGAGCAGATGTACGACACGTTGGGCTCGCCCTTGATCAACAGCTTGGCACTGCCAACAAAGTAAGCACCAACCAATGCAGCCACCACCGTGGAAGTGCTAGCTTCGCCCACTCACCTGCCAAAGTCACACAGCTTGAGAACGCCCGTCTCTGGGTCAAGCAGTAGGTTCTGAGGTTTGATGTCTCGGTGGCAAATGCCCAGAGAATGAATGTAGGCCAGGCTCCGGAACAGCTGGTACATATAGAGCTGCGTGGGAGGTGGGTTCACGCGTTCTGTTAGACGCACATCGGTCGCGTGCGCTTTGGCCACAGGGGGAGGGAACCAGCAAGCTCACCTTGATGAAGGAGATCGGGATGGTCTGCTTGGACTTGCTGTAGTGGCGCGCCACACGGTACACGGTCTCGGGGATGTACTCGAGCACCAGGTTCAGGTACACCTCGTCCTTCTTGTCGCCGCTCGAGTAGAAGAAGTACTTGAGCTTCACTATGTTACAGTGGTCCAGGCGGCGCATGATCTGCAGCTCACGGTTTTTGAAGCGCTTGTCCTGCAGCACCTTCTTGATGGCCACCAGCTGGCCCGAGTCCAGTAGTCGCGCCTGGTACACCACCCCGAAGGAGCCATTGCCGATCACCTTGGTGTCGCAGTAGGACACCTCCTGCGGCCGGTCCGGCCCCTGGCCCGGGGTGGCCAGCACCGTGGTCACCTTGGCGCCGTCCTTGCCTGCACCGGAGCCGCGACCACTGGAGATATGTACGCCCGGGGCTGACGCCGCGCCCGCACACCTTCACTTACCAGGCACCAGGTCGATCTCGTTTATGATATTGGTAGCCAGATCCAGATCCGAATCTAACGTGGCGCAACGCCCGATCCCCACGGGCATGCAAGAGAGAGACAGAGGAGACGACGCGCTGTGCCACGCTGCCCCCCGCCCTGCTTTTTTTTTTCTTTTGATCGCGAGTCACCGGCCCCGCCGCGCTGCGCCATGTTACGAGCGTTAGGCCTACGAGCCGTACTTACTGGTTATTTTCACTCCAGCGAGAAAATTCGGCTGTTGAGGCTGCTTGTTCCCTTCAGCAAAGGAAGTCGTCCTCGGCCGTCCACTCATTATAACGTACGCTCGAGAAGATCAGAGTTCCTTGTGACTTCTACATCACGGTTCTTCGGCAGACGGCAGTGCTATTAGGCTTAGCATTCAGCTGTCGATACTGCACCGTCTGCCCTACACAGCCACTCGAGGCCAACCTCGCCCGGGCTCGGGCCTCCGGGTGACCATGTTCACTGGTCTCCACTCGACTCCGTAGCACGGCGCCGGGTTTCTCTTCGTTAACAAGCGATAGTCCGGCGGTAACGTAACTCCGTACGCGCAGCGATCAGGCATTGACCTAAACGTCACCCTCGGCTCATGTTCGGGCTTCGTCGGCTGTCCTCGGAGAAGTTTCGAAACAAGTCGGATAAATTCCGTGGTGACGTCACAGCACCTAGCAACCGCGTCTCGCGGTCTAAAACCATCTTCTAAACAAAATCCTGACAACGGAGGTTGCCATTTGAGCACTCTTATTTTATAAATGATTCAAAGATTATAATTATCAGCAAAGGCGAATCATTTCTGAAATATTTCTAGCGAAATATTACCCGTTCTGCACTCGCAGCAGACGACAAAGACGGTAACCATCTGGCCCAAGCTCGCTAGCTACGCGATAAGGAAATCTTTCAACGAATCGGTCACCGTTTAAAATATACGCATTTAAAACGCGTCCATTTCGACGCCATCTCATTTCCGACGTCCGCAAGGAAACCATGTTGAGATATCCATATGTAGTACAGGACGCCGACTCTATGGACGCCGACTTTTCCCCGCGAAACAAATATATGTACTTGCACGAATTTCCTGTTGATCAGCTATCGGTCGAGTGTGTATCAAATAAATGAGGTTTATTTTGCGAACAGGCAGCATTTTTACTGTTAGCTTAGACGTAACTCCGGAGCACAGACTCGGACACCAAACAATGTAAAGTCTAGTGCACAATCTAACGTCCCGAACACTTTCAGTAGGCACCCAAACTGCAGCGCTATAGTTGAAAACATATCTGGTTAAGCAATTGTAGCGCTTGTATCAATGCTTATAGCTTAGAAACTCCTCGGCGCTGTTGGGCGTCCTAAGCGAGGAGCCGACAGGCGGTACTTCTCGCTATTGAGCCCTGCGGTCGAGAGTTGACCTCGCGCAGCAAGCGGCGCAAGCGTCGTCTGCTAGCTCCCAACATTACACTTTCGCTGCGCTGAAATTACGTGGATTTTGTTTTGCTTGGAACTGAGTTTTGTTTTGAAACTGTGCTTATGGTCTAAAGGAGGAGCCGGCCGGCTGTACTTCTAGTCATTGAGCGCTGCGGTCCAGAGGTGACCTAACGTAGAAAGCGCCACAAGCGTCGTCTGCTAGCTCCCAACGTTACACTTGGGCCACTTGGGCTGAGCTGGGATTACGAGGATTTCGTTTTGTTTGGAACTCTTCAGTTTTGTTTTCAAATTGTGCGTGTGCTATTAGTGAACGTGGTTGCCACCATGTAATTTGCCTGCACTCATGTAAAAAGTGTGATCGAATTCTTTTATTTTGTAGTTTCAGTTTTGGTTTCAGGTTTCTGAACGAAGGCTTTGGAGTTACAAGCAAATATCAGATAATGTGCCACACACGAAAGCTGCAATAGACGCATTGCATTGCAGTTTAAGATCACCAAATTTCACTGAGAATCATTGAAATGTCAGAAACTGGACGAAGAATATCTTGCAGATTGTGTAGGGCTCACGTGATGTCATACCGTCTTACTAACTTGAGACGCCGCAGCCATCATTAGGAAACTTGAAACTGAGACCGAAGCTGGAGAAGAAATTCAATTACAAAATTATTTGCTGAGCGCAGGCGAATTTCACGCGGTTATTCGTGTTTACTAATCACTTGCGCATAATTAGAAACCAGAAATATAGCATGAAAACTTTTCCCGTCTGAGCATCCCGCATCCCTCTGCGGATCCTTGTTCGCGTACATGCACTTTGCTACCCGCTTAATCAGCAATTGCTTAATTTGTGTCCATTATTTTCTCAATTGGGTGTTCAAAGCCATGAGCAAGAAATGCAACATCAGTTTTGGAATGAATAATACTTATTTTCTAAAGATCTGCAGCAAGAGGAAATCCGTCCTTTTCTCTCGCACAAAACCGAAACTGACCGCAAGTGAGGCGTAGAAACATGGTAGAAGATGGTAGAAATCTCGGTACGGAGGCGACATCCGGTGATAACGAGAGCAGTGTCAATGGCGCCCAGTTTGAAATTCAAGCTATAGTGAACTAGTGTTTTAGTTCACTATACTTCAAGTGGTGTTGCGTGATGTCATGTCCATTATTTTGCCTCGCAACTTTGTGCAAGAGAAAGACCAGTCCGTTTGCTGCGTGGTCGTTACTTTTAAAATCGACGGAACGAAATAAAGTGCCTCACACGTCATAGCAGAGCAGGTGGTTCGAATTTGGCGCCGTTGCTACTGCCTCAATATCGGACGCCTCCGATCTTTCTGTCTCTCTCAGCGTAGTTTCGGTTTCGTACTTAAAAAGCGTCGGGTTTCGTCCCTTTGCGGGAATTTAGAAACTGGGTTTTTCTTGTCAAGAAGTGATTGGTTTCAAGAACTTAGACTCAGAACACAGTTTCGAACTCTCCATCGGGGCTAGCCAGCACCGCAGTCGCTGCATAGCGTCAAAACGTACCGGACGTCGCGTCCGTACCAAGCTACCTGCGTTCGTGATGCGCCCAATTTCGGTTTGTGCGAGTAAAGCGCCGGAATTATAGAGCTTATTCACGTGACGTCGTTGCTGCTTTACTGGCAACCATGGCACGAACAACGCAACATGAGAGAGGGAGAAAGAAAGAGAGAGAGAGAGAGAGAGAGAGAGAGAGAGAGAGAGAGAGAGAGAGAGGGCCTACGGCGAATCAGGGTACGGCTTCGGTGAAATCCGAGCTCTGGTTGGACGGCGTTCCAAACGGTGTCTCAAGTATCCGACAAATGAGCGGCGCGCAGCAGGGAGGACGCTGGTAGACCGGCGCCGACGCGCCGGAAGCATTTTTTTTGCACGCTTTTAGTTTCAAACCGCCCAATGTTATGGCGTCTCCGCAAAACAGGGTTGCCACGACGGCCGCCTGATAAACCTGATAGTGAGTAGGGTCTATAGCGTTGCAGGACGTTAGAAAACTAGTTTCTCTTCGTTTTAAATACTATATTATGGCATCGTCTTGTCCGCGGCTTTCAACTTCCTTGACTGCGCAGCAACGGAAGTAGGTGGTCAATGAGACCCAGGTGGGCCCATGCTGCAGATGCTGCTCTCCTTATTTTCGGCCCGGGAGAAGCCGCGCTTTTTCCATCAGTGCTCGTCAAGGGCGCTTAATGGTTCCTTAGATATTTATTGTTGGTACGCATCGTGTCGAAATAAATTGCCTTTGGTGGTCGGTGCGTTCTATTTCGTCACGCCCCGTCAGGGTGGCGCAGTGGTTAAGGCGCTCGACCACTGTGCCCAAGGAAGCGGGATCGAATCCTGACATCGGCGGCTGCGGTTCGGTGGGGGCGAATCGGCGTGGCGTCCGTGTGCTGTGCGATGTCAGTGCACGTTAAAGAACCCCAGGTGGTCGAAATTTGCGGAGTCCTCCACTACGGCGTCTCTCATAGCCTGAGTCGTTATGGGACGTTAAACCCCATAAACCAACCATCTGTTTTGTCACGAATGGAACCAGTTTCAGAGCGCGTGCTCGCTTTGCCGCCGTGGTTCGCGCTTCGCTTCGCGGCTATTCTTCATACCGCGAACAACGAAATCGTTGCACGGAAAAATACAAGCGCCCCTGACAAACACTCGAGAAACCAGCGCAGCTGCGCCAGGACCGGATAAGCGGCAAAACTGCTAGGTGCGTCAGTGTGTCCAAGTGGATCCGCCGGCCTTCGCCGTCTACATGCGTTTTCGCCGATAGAGCGCGTTGGAAAGCAGTTTTGCCATCGCTCGCGTGGTCCAGGTTACTTTTGATGTACCAGTACATATGACATCCAGGTTGCCCGGTTACAGTAATTTAAGACTGAGGACGATCGAAATGAGAAGTTCACACGCTGGCACCGAGCTGCCTCTTTGTTCGAACTTACCTAACAAAAGCAGCACATCGAGAAGGAATTGATCGAATAGACGCGTGATTAAGGCTGTAATCAATCAGGAAAACGATACCTTTTGCTCTGGCTGCGCTGAAAGTTACGCCGTGACCTCTACCGATTTTTTCCTTCCGTCCAACATCGAGGGGACACAGATCGGTTGCTAAGATCACAGCTGTCTTGAAAGCGCTGGGCGACAAACATGCATGTGTCTAGTAGGGCCATCGTTGCGTTAGTTTCGTTGATGAACCGCGATCACGCTTATAAACAAGCTTTCAATACTGTAAGACTTGTGGTTATGACATATATTGGTGGTGGCACCGTGCATAGGTTAAAGCGGGGCTAGACCTTTTTTTCAGCTTTTCAATATAGCTGCATTATAGTCTGTTGAAACAATGGGCAGAGACACCTTCCTGTGTCCACGCGGCAGAAGCTATAGACGCGAGACTGCGGCGTCCTCACCTGTACGCCCTGATTCATGAGCGCGTGGGAACAGTATACTACTACCAGAAGGAACCTAGTGCTCGTAGTCAACATCGCCTACGCGCAGAAAGTTGTTTCTGAACATTACGTGCGCTGCTGCCTCGGCAGACCGAATATGACAGGAACTGGCGCTCACGCGTTCGGGGGCCTCGGGCCGAAGCGCTCAATGACACTTGCCCTGGCAGCCGCCCTTGGCCAACACCTTGTTCTCAGGAGTCACCTGATTCCTCCCCGTGAGGTGAAATGGTCAGCTGTGGCTGCGCTTGAGTCATGGTGCCCACCTTTGTCTTCTTCTGGCATCGGTGCGGCTTGCAATGGTGGCGTTCAACTAGGTCTAGCAAGGAGCGAACATGTTGAGATTTGGCCTCCTTCTAGCTCTTTACAATGTGATTGTTCTCCAGGCGTCTAGCAAAGCGTGTAGTCACACTTCAGAATCACATTAGGATTGGGAGGCGTAGAAATCTCACCTAACAGCTTAACCCCACGCGCCAGTCATTGTTGCCTCTTAAGGAATGTCATATACCCACGACGGGGGACTGGCCAGGGTTTGGTGCAAACCCAAGCGAATGAATAAATTCTCTGATTTAGAGTGTATACAGTACTTAAATTATGATTTAAAAATCAGGGAGAATAAGAAATGTATGTGGAAAATGTTTTACCACGATAGGGATAGAAAAAGGGCAAAGAAATCAACCACTCCAGACAGAAACCTCCGTGTACGTTGTCTTTTACGGAAGTAAATACTGGGTCTGTAAATACAAGTTTCACTCGCAAACCTATGGGCCAGTGGTCTCAAAACTCATACAGCTATGTGGGCAGCATTGGGAAAAATTCGACCATCCTGAGCCAGGCAAAAAAAGCTGCATACAAATAAATAAATATAAAAACAGTGTAATAAAAAAAAATAAAACCAGCCAAAGCATCACGTTACCACCATGCATATAAATTAAACGCTCCCACTTCGTGAAAAAGAAAAGCGACACAAGAAGGCTCGAAGAGGGCGTACAACTGGCAATACTTCCTTCACTTAACCTCAAAAACAAAACAAAAAATGTGTTTGCGATGATTGCACGGCGCCTCGCTCTTGAAAGCAGTTGACGTCCGTCCGAAGTTCACGCAGATTGAAGGATCAGCGCTTCTTTTGTTGCTGAAGCAACACTACGCTAGTCGGTGGGCCATTTCGCGGAGCCCCCGATGAGCCAAGCTGCGCATGCGTGAGGAGCGTGTGACGTCACATGAAGCACAGCTGGCGCGCTGGGTCCACCGCCGACTCCTCCGCAGCGCGGTGACTCGGAGGTGCCGCCGCCGCCGCCGCGTTACAGTGAACTAGACTGTAGCCGTGTTCTTAACCGAGCTGTAAAGAAAAGGGAAATGTGGCAGTGAAAAAAGAGAGAAAGAGGCGCTGGTAGTGGAAGGGTTTGGACGACCACAAAGCTTCCTTCATGACAGTCAAGAACTTTTAGTGGAGTGTTTCTTGAAGGAATATTTGTGAAAAATTAAAAAAAAAAAACGTTGTCTGTAATAGTACATACATGTCTTGCTCGAAATCTTTGCCTCAATCTATAGAAAAGGTAGCTGACGAGCTGCACTCAAATTTCGCATTAGGAAGTAACGTAATCGTTGTTGTTGCGACTGTAGGAAGAAGGAAAAGAAAATGCATGGGCCTGCTACTGGCTCTGTAGCTGAGCCACCTCCACTGCCTCGTGTGGACAGAAGAGAAAATTGAGAAGAAAGAAAAATAAGAGGGACAGAAAGACGCATGTCGCAACAGCCATCGTTCACCACCGAAGCGGTGGCGGGTGCAATGATGGTCTACAACAGATAAATATTCGGTGGCAGGCTAGCCCCCGCCGCACGCGGCGTTTACCTGCCAGTCCCAGCCTCGGAGGGCCAGGAACAGCCACCAACGTAATTGTAGGCAAATTTTTGATATCTTCGTACATAACGCGAGGCGTCTGGAGACGAAGCCTTTGATTTTAGTTGGAAAACAAGTCTGATGGTAAAGCTGAATCGTGAAACTCGCTCTTGCTGCCGAATAAAGGCTGCCCCTTATTTATGTTTCTAGTCGGCGGGCCGCATGCAGTCCGCGGGACACCTGCTTTAAACTCTGGTACATCTTTATGTAGAGGTAAAGTTCATCTTGATCAGAGATATTTGAGGCATGCTTTGCTCTCCCCAACGGCCACATTTTGCGCACAAATGCTTGTGCAAGCCACGAAAAAAAAAAAAAAAAAGAAGAAAGGTGTGCATTTCGCCATAAAGGTATGGAGCGACAGTGTGAATAGCGTACGTCTGCGCGGCTCCCCTGGCGGTGGCTTGTACGCGTACATGCACCTTGCTCTTCGCTTGATCACAAATTCATTAATTTGTGCCTCTGTAATTATGTCACGCATACTCATTATAATACAGCTGTAAGCTACCACACCATCTGAACGTCTACCTGAACAGACATCGAGCCCCGCCTTAATCAATCCACACGGACGTGACAAGTGGTCTGTGAGTACTGAGAAGCATGTCTGACATGAGATCTAAAGCTCCCGGAAGGTCCGATTGCCATATAGCTCTCATCTCAAAGTATAGCTGGTCGAGTTGGTAGCTCCTTCTATCTCGGCCATTTCACGTGGTGTCGCAACGTCGCTGCACACGCCGGCACGGCCATCTGCCGACTATTGCCTACCAGTTGCGTGCTCATGATTTTTCGTTCACGACAGTAAAAATGGCAAATTTTCTGGAAAACGGGGCATTTAACATTGCCGCGTTAAAATGTCAGCGTGTGTTGGCTGAAATTTTACTCTGTCTCCTCGCCGTAATACATGCTAGAGACGTTCGTAATTCGGCCAGGACATGAAGCAATCATTGGAGGTTGCTTATCTTTGCTGTGTCATGTCGACTTGTTCTAAATCGATGCGAAATTAACATTCAACATGGAATTAAATAAGGCTGGTTTTAACGTTGTGTCAACATTCCTCCTGAGTTATTTTTTTCGAGGCCACAGTTAAAGCTCTGGAAAGCTCATTACTATTATGCTTTAAATAAATGCAAATTGCGGCGCATATCATGTATTGTCTATGTACACTCCTTATATTCTCTCCAAACCAAAACGATAGTATAACTTCGGTACCAGCAGAGTCCTTGTACTAGTCAAGTAATACAGGTATTTTCTCCGCTGGCATTCTTTTTTTCTGCATCGCGGCTAGTTTTTCTTTATTTCTGTATACAGACAAACCGTGACTGGTACCCTTTCTTGATATAAGTCGCTTGGCCCCTAGGATACAAGAAAAGCGCGAATTAAATTTTGTGCGCTCGCGGCAAATACGCGCTTCGCGTGGCTGATGGGCAGACAGGCCGCTAATTCGCGCTTCATCCCATAGATGCCGCCGCATCCCTGTGTCTGCTGGAAGGGATAAGAAGACGTACGGAAGGACATGGGAAGGGATAAGAAGTACGGAAGCTGTCATGGTATGCAAAGGATTAAGACAAGGTTGTCTTCTATCACCGTTGATGTTCATGCTTTATATAATAAATATGGAACGGAGGATACAAGAAAGTAACTTAGGTTTGAACCTGTCATATAGATTAGGCGGAAAGGTGGTAGAGCAGCGCCTCCCCGGTTTAATGTATGCAGACGATATTGCACTGTTAGCAGATAGCCAGGAAGATCTGCAAGCTCTAGTTAAGTACTGCGGAAACGAAGGGGACGCACTAGGCTTCAGTTTTAGCGAAGTTAAGTCGGGTCTGATGATTTTCAACGGCTCAACTGATCAGTGTCTTAAAATACAAGGCCATGAAATACCCAGAGTGGTAGAATATAAATATCATGGGGTATGAGTAAACGAAGGATTGGCATACATTGAAAAGTATGAGCAGTCACTTGGGGCAAAAGGGCGAAGAAATGTCGGGATAATGAAGCATAGGGCATTGTAGGGATACAACAGGTATCAGGTGTTGAGGGGTATTTGGAAAGGAATTATGGTTCCCGGGCTTGCTTTCGAAAATGCGATTTTGTGCCTAAAAGCAGAGATACAGTCGGCATTAGAAATAAATCAGAGAGCCGTCGGACGATTAGCTCTGGGTGCCTACGGCAAAACCACAAATGAGGCGGTACAGGGAGATATGGGCTGGACATCTTTCGAAGTACGGGAAGCTCAGAGTAAAATATTATATCAAGAATGCCTCAGAAAATTGGACAGTAACAGGTGGGCAGCTAATGCATTTAAATACCTATACCTAAAAAACGTTGACTCACAATTGAGGAAAAGAACTAGAAAACTAAACAGCAAGTATGTTGGTCACAAGGACGAATAAATAAAGAGCGTTAAGCAAAATGTGAAAAACACAGAATGTAAAAATTGGATAAATTCTATGGAAAAGAGTGTAGAATTATACCGAAAGTGAAAAAGGCAGATCAGGAAGGAAGCTTTCTTTGATAACTCAAGAGGCAGTGCCCTACTTTTCGAAGTTAGATCGGGGTGCCTTAGCACACGCAGCTACAAAAAGGAAATTTAACCGTAAAGATGACACATGTGCAGGTTGTGGTATATCCACAGAAACAATTAACAACCTTATAGTCGAATGTGATGGTATCCATCTCGAAGTCGATGCAGGCGCAGTCACTCTTCCTGAGGACCTGGGGTTTAGATATACCAGTGGGCGGGTGAATAAACCTGCGGTGGAAGCTGACGAAAAACGATTGGAAGATTGGCGGCTTAGAAGCAGAAACGTAACATGATGTTAGCAATGTAGAAACAAAAATTCAATAAATAGAATGATAATGTAGTTAACTGAACTAAAACAATAAATAAGATATAGGAGAAAAACGAGCATGATAGCCAGACGCTCCTATATTCCGTCCATCCATCCATCCATCCATCCATCCATCCATCCATCCATCCATCCATCCATCCATCCATCCATCCATCCATCCATCCATCCATCCATCCATCCATCCATCCATCCATCCATCCATCCATCCATCCATCCATCCATCCATCCATCCATCCATCCATCCATCGATACATACATACATACATACATACATACATACATACATACATACATACATACATACATACATACATACATACATACATACATACATACATACATACATACATACATACATACATACATACATACATACATACATACACACACACACACACACATACATACATACATACATACATACATACATACATACATACATACATACATACATACATACATACATACATACATACATACATACATACATACATACATACATACATACATACATACATACATACATACATACATACACGCTCCCTAGTGTCTGCCAGCGTTCTTAAGAACGTTGGACTAGGGCGGCAGTTTCTTGACGTCTACCACGTGGGCAGTGCGGAATACTTCTAGGTTGAAGTGCGTACAGTCACGTACTCTGCTTCGACTACGACATATAACAATTGAACCTTGCCAGCGCTCGGCTCTGAAATACAAATATGGAAGTTAATGAAAAGGTTTGGAGTTATATTGGGAGTAGAGCAAGTGTGTGTGGGCATATTGTTGACCGGTATGTAGAAGGGAGAATAGCATGGATTAGAGAACTAGCCCAAGTTCATATTTTCGAGGAGATAAGGAGGAGAAAATCGACCTGGATGAAGAACCGCTTCTTGACTCCATGTGTCATGTCCACATGACTGAATATTTCTAGTAATTGCCAGACAATTAAAATCACTTTAATAGGACGTGTAAAGTGGAAAGCTGGTAGTTTATTGTGACCAATAGTGGCTGTAGTTCATAGGCAGCTTACATGAAGCGATGTATGCTGGGTAATTCGCCATGTTGTAGTTGTTGGAAGCATACATACTACGCAGAACTATAGCACGGCACTGCCACACAGCCTCGTCGACATGCTCGCGTAATGCACGCAGACGATGGCTGGAGCGATCGGACAGGCCGATCGCGAGTTCTTCACTGTCCAAGCCCCGTAGGGCCAGGAACAGGTAGGGGGTAAAGGTTGGGTGTTCCTGGCCCTACGGGGCTGGGACGGTAGGTCAACGCCGCTTGCTGCGGGGGCTAGCCAGCCACCGAATTTTATTGCGAAAGCAACACTACGCCAGGTTTCGCCTTTTCGCCATACTGGAGCCTACCCTTCGCGGTCGGTGGTCGGTCATGTGACAACTGACGTCATACCAAAGTGAGAGACAGGGTAGCAAGTCGGCTCCTCAGCGCGCCATAGCTAGTATACGCTTCACGCTCGAGCGACGGCGGCGGTCGGTCACGTGACTACCGACGTCATACCATCCACGTCCGGTCGACCACCTGCGAAAGGCGGCAAGCGATTGACGCCATACAAGTTGCAAGAGCTTGCAGGCCTTGCTGCGGTTCATTGGGCTACAAAAAGAAGAATCTGTGAATGAATAATAAAGTTTGGAGACGTCTAAAAAATATGCCTTTCATTTCGTGGGTACACAGGAGATTGGCAATGTACACCACCACAAGCGAAACACTTTGCGTAGCTAAGCGGACATTGCTTTCCCAATTTTCAAGCTGAACTAAAGTTAAGCCCCAGCTAACTTTTTAATCTGTTTTAGGCCGTCATTGCACCCGCCACTATTCGGTGGTGGACGATGGCTGTTGTTGCGGCGCGCGTCTTTCTATCCCTCTTCTTTTTTTTTTCTTCTCTATTTTCTCTTCTGTCCGCACGAAGCAGCGGAGGTGGCTCAGCTACAGTGCCAGTAGCAGGCCCATGCATTTTCTTTTCCTTCTTCCTACAGCCACAACAACAACGCACAGGCACGTGTGTGCGAGATTTCGGCAGATTCCTCAGGAGCGTATGCGTCGGCACTGTGCCTGAAAAATTGGGTGTGCTAAGCAAGGCGCCCGTGTGCTGTGCGATGTCAGTGCACGTTAAAGAACCTCAGGTGGTCAAAATTTCCGGAGTCCTCCACTACGGCGTCTCTCATAGCCTGAGTCGCTTTGGGACGTTAAACCCCACAAACCAAACCAAACCAAACCAAACCAAACCAAACCAGAAGGAATGCAAAGCATTGCGACGCGGACCTTTTCAGTCTACGTGCGGACGACTGACTGTAAGGGCAGCGCACAACAGCCACGGGGGGGGGGGGGGGGGGGGAGGTGTAAAGGGTGCCTGTTCCTGGCCCTACGGTGCTGAGACTGGTAGAGGGCTGTCCTGCCACCGACTGTTTGTCTGTTATGGGCCGTCGTTGCACCCGCCACCGCTTGGGTGGTGGACGACGGCTGTTGCGGCGTGTGTCTTTCTCTCCCTCTTCTTTTTCTTTCTTCTCAAATTTTTCTCTTCTGTCCGTACGAGGCAGCGGAGGTGGCTCAGCTGGAGAGTCAATGGTGGGCCCGTGCACTTACTTTTCCTTCTTCCTACAGCCACAGCCACAACAACAATAACGAACGTCCATTCAGCCTGGCTGCGCTGCCTACCGTCTGCTGTCAACAATAACATGGTGGATTACCTAGCATGCCTTGCTTCAAGCGAGCCCCACATAGAAGAGGTTAGGAACCCAAGCTCAAGTTTCGCCGCGCGATGGCAGCGCCGCATTCCTGGCATGGTGGCGAAATGTGAAACGATGGGACGTCGCCGGAGCAGACGCTCCGCTAGCTTCCTGTGCACTTTTGGCGATCGAGTTGCGGCTGGCGGTTATTTGGCGATACAAAAACGCTTCCGCTGATGCGAAACGGAGGTACTAAGTAGCATTGTGTCATGGGTAGCCACAACAGTAGGCGAAGCGCCAAAAGACGAGGCTCACGTGTGGGACTTTGCAGATTTCATAGCGTTTCCACAAGACCTGTTTTCCAACCGCATGACAGCATTCTGAGAAGTCTCGCGTTCTTTGTGGAAACAAAAAGGGCCAATTTTCCCCGTCTCCATAAACTCAGAAATGTTCGACAGTTAACAAAGACGTCTTAGAGAGGCATCAAAAGAGTACAATGGTTTAACACCATGTGTACGAAGTGAAGGGGGTGGAGGATTATCCTGCTTTTCGCTCCGCGCGTGTCTTGCTCTGCCGATTTTCTGTGCTCTCTCCCTGCTTTGCGAGTGCTCTGAAAGCAACCAAATCAACAGATATCCAGCGTGCGACGTCCGCGATCGACAATGATGTGTGAATGTGCCCTACGACCAAGAAAATATCTTTTTTTTTTGTTTGTGTGTGTGGGGGGTGGGGTGGAAAACATGCTTGGCTGAGCCGCTTTTACAGATTTCCGCAAATTGGCCAAGAAATGAACCAACATTATTATTATTCATAACAAAAATATGTTGGAAGTGCAATACAAAAGCGATCCTAGTCATGGCTCGATTGACACTACTCGCACGGAGCACCCTATTCGCGTCACAGGTTTCGTAAATGCAAACCAAATATAAATGAAGCACAACCATTTAGTAAGAACCGAAATAAAGCACGATTGTAGTACAAGCTTCGATTTCACCTTCCTTCCGAGCCAGCGAGCCGGTTATGTCGCGGGCAGCGCGCGGAGCACGCATGTGCTTTTGAGACTGCTAGCGTTCGTGCCTTTGAAGAAACATCTCCTTCGGACTATATCTTATTCTTGTACTGCAAGATTTGCTTTAGTAACGTCGTTATAATAAAAACAAAACCGTATATAGATCTCATGCTACAGGCCCAAAACGATGATAAACAAGCGAGCAGCTTTATTTCAGAGTACTGACAATAATTTCGTAGTTTTTAAATATATTATATTGTAGCGTGTGCAACAGCAGCCATTAGGCGGCTGCTCATCGAGAGTCTCGTGCGCGGACTCGAAGAAGTGGCCCCGTGGCGTTCGATGAGAAGCTGAAGTCGGCTGCTGTCACTCGGTGCTCTGGACCTGCTCTCCTCTGCCTGCTAGATCAACCCCCTATTAAAAACCAACCTTCTGGTTAGGGGCCTAAACGGCTACGTGACAATATACGACAATATATTTACATAGCTGACTTACCTCGAGATAAACTTCCTAGGTTTTCGCTAACGTGGGAAACGCATTCACAATCAATATTTACTCATCGCCGTCTGTCGTCTGCTCTACAGTGCAGACGTGAATAAAAATTTTCTCGGCTATAATTACGTTTCCTACATGGAAATACGCGGCAGGTTGTCCAATCATCAAGACGGAATGCAGGCGGCATGTCGCGATGCGCCTGCGGGGGCGCGTCAGGGCGCGTGCTCGTTCGAGAGAAAGCGCGCGGCGCACGTCGCGAAGGCAGCGAGCCGAGCCGGCGGCGTCCCAGTGTGTGTTTTTCTGCCACAGATGGCGTTGCCCATCAGGAACCGCAGCGCCGCCCAGCGATGCTTTGGGAGCCAGGGGGCAAGAAGCTCATGTGGGCGAATGAGTGCCAAGTTGGCCTGGAAAAGGCGGACGCAGCTGGCACATGATGAGGTTATTCGAAGGCCAATAGAAGAGGACTTTTTCCGGCAGAGGGGAGAGAGAGAGAAAGAACAAGCTTTATTTATACAAATTATTTGCGCGGGTGGTTCACCCAGGTCCGGGAAACCATTGGCGAATACGGACCTCCAGTCCTGACCGATCAGTTGGCGCTGAAGGGGGAGCTCTGTGTGAGCCAGCTTCGCCTCCCACTGCTCATGGCTAATTTTCTCTAAACCGAGCACATATCAGGCTACTCTTGGCCACCCGCGGAGAGTATCATGTCCTCCCAATTCCTGCACAGGAGGTGTAGACTGATGGTGACAATGATGGTAATGGTGATGCCTGATCGACACGGATACAGACGACACCACCGGTCCCAGTACTAACGGTTACAGGGCAACGCAAAACTACATCGGTGGAGGAACCAATGAATTTTCCCTCACCACAGGTGAACAGCGAGCTAAGACGGACCCTCAACAGGACATGAATAAAGCACGGAACTAAACGATCGATGCATCGGGGACTATATAGTTAATGATGTGGCAATGCTCACCATCTAATGACGCATTCTGTTGAACTTGTAAAAAGAGTTCAATGCTTGAGAATTGCCTTCAGTGATAACGTAACGGGAAAGTTGCTTTCTTCGTGTTCTTTATTCAACTAGTTAGGTGTGTGTGTGTGTGTGTGTGTGTGTGTGTGTGTGTGTGTGTGTGTGTGTGTGTGTGTGTGTGTGTGTGTGTGTGTGTGTGTGTGTGTGTGTGTGTGTGTGTGTGTGAAAAACGTTTTTTTTTTCTAAATCGAATCAAATGCGAATAGTCTAGTTTCTGGCCAAATTGAATATGAATAGAGTAGAAAGAGCCAATTTGAACATTACTAGTGAAATAAAATAATCGAATACTAACCAAATGTTTGTTGATTATAAATATCCGTGCGAATACTCTTCAGTTCAGTTCAGTCGTTCAGTCGTGTCCGACTCTTCGTAACCCTATGGACCGTGTCACGCCACGCTTTCCGGTCTCTCACTATCTTTCTAACATCACATAACTTCATCTGCAGTGCACAAAACAAATATTTGTGTAAAGTATTGAAAGGTTAGGGACGGCGCTGTAAATCATGCAGTACAAATGTGGCCGTCGACTGGCGTAGTGTCGAACCGGAATTTTTTTCGGGTTCTATTCGGGTTCGGTTTCGGCTCCGGAGACACATCCGTTCCGGTTCGAACCGGTTCGATTCTGCCCGAACCGGTCCAAAGGGTTCGGGGGAAAAAAAAAAAAAAACATCAACTTCGGGCTTATTATGTTTTTAGACTCATTTACACCACATTTCAATGCTGAGTTTTCTTTCTTATTCCAGTATATGATAAAAGCTAAAATTCATATTATAGTCCGTCTGTTGCTTTTGTCGTCAGATATGACGGGCCCCGCTTGGTTGTACAGACCTCAGCAAAATGTCCATAATGAGTAATCGACGATTCGAGTAGGATGGGGAAATAATGATTATTTTTATTGGCACTTCGCCAGATAGAGCTGTTAGGCGCTGCAAGAAAGGTGAAAGAAAATAATGTTTACTGCTGTGCTTTTCAGGTATACAAAATTACACATGAATTTTATTCTAGAGCGAGACCTCTACTAGTACAGCAATAATTCGTCTGGGTTCCATTAAAGGACTATGAAATTAGATCAAGGTTAAACCAAGCACATGCCTCAAAACTAAAGATGTATGTAGGTACATACAATATGTGTTACTGTATATCGCACAGCACACGGACGGCTTTGCATTTCGCGTTTCTGTGGAGGTGAAACGTAAAGGCACCCGTATGTTGTTGCCCGTAAGGCGCTGACAAAATTCCTCTCCGTCACGTATGGGGGCTGGAGTCATTATCGTGTTTGGCGCATAACCGGATTAATTAATTGCTTCGCTCCTGTGGCCGCGACGCGATGCGACCATCGTGTTGCTGCGCGTAATAGTTGCCTGCATACGCGCGCTACATATCTTCTAGATCCACTTTGAGGTTAGACTGGCATGTTTGGTCGCATAATTTACAAGTATGACATACAGAGATTGGTGTTATGCATGTAGCAATATATTTTCATTTGTTTGTGTAATCTTTTTGCAAGGGACGACTTTTCAATATGGTTGAGATGTTTGCGATGTGGAGTGGCCCTGCACACCTCTGTAATAAACAAGAAAAGCGCTTAACAAGCAGCGATAAAAGAAATAATAATTAAGGCAAGTTTCCAGAGAAAGTTGGTCGGAACCACGCCGTGAACCGGTTAGGAGCGGTTCCTCCAATTTGTTACGTAGTTCGGGCTCAGTTCCAAGATGGCGGAAAAAAATTGAGTTCGATTCGGTTCCGGTTCCGGGTGAAAAGTGGGGTTCGGTTCCGGTTTTCGGTACGGTTCCTGTTTCAGTTCGACATCCTGTCTACATGCTTAACTACAGGGGACACGTAACAACACCAATTCAATCTATTCCTTTTTTTACCCTTCTTTCCAAACGCACAAGAAAATCACCATTTGGCACGATAGCGTTAAGGTTCTTGTGTTGCAGAAACTTCGGCGTCGTCATAAGCCGTAACATAAAAATTCCGACCCAAAACAAAAACTCAGGAATAGGTCACAAATGCTCGAATTGACACCGAATCTATCAGGGAGGTTCCTGTAAACAAAGGAAAATACTAACACTCTGTTGCGCTTCTTAGATTGCTTAAAGGACTAGATCTGTTAGAAACGGAAGACTAACAGTCTATACCAACAGTATGTGAAATAAAGAGCATGGATGGATAACAGCATGGATGGCAGTGTGACAGACTAGAAAAAAGTAAAGAAAATTAAAGCTAAATCGGGTGCGGGGACTGTACGTATTAAACGTAATTACGCAAAGTTGAAGAAACAATACTTAGTATGTAAGCGGCACAGTGGTACCGTGACGTGGTGCAATATGTTTTTGGCATTTCACATGACCTCTAACGCATGACCTCTAACCGAAGTGCTGTTATGTTAATGCGCGCGGTGCATTGTTGCCATGTGGCCACTACACATTGAATTGAAAATGCGTTCGAGCGTTTTCTGGGTTTGCCTTCGCCTACTTCCTCGTGACAGCCACACCTGTTTCAGCTGGCTGCTTCGATGGATGTTCTGTAACTGGGATTCAAGAGCTTATTTTCTGAACGCAGTCTTAGCGAGTCCAAAATCTTCTCTAAGGCACATGCAGTACTCATAACACTCTGGCGCAAAATGTTTCTATCACACGCGGACTTTTTTTGTTGTTGCTGGCATGGCGGAAAGCTTTAACCTATCTGTCGCGAAGGTTCTTGCAGCTGGCTACGAAATTTGTGGCAGATCACGCCCGATCCTGCCACCGATGAATTCGTACAGCACAGCACCAGTTCTCATGGCCTATAATTTTGGAGTGTACATCGTATGAAGTTGGAAATAGGAAACTAAACCGGTGTGAGCACGCCCTGGCGCCACGAAATCACTTGCAGATCCTGTGCTCCGTGTGCCCCCGACAAACCCATATGACGTCACCGGCGCAGAGTAGCCTACATGGAAGTCGTTTGATTATGAAGTATATTGAAGAGAACTCAGTTGAGCAAAAACTGTATGAATATCACGGGGAGGCCGCAACAGCATGGAGGATACACATTTAAAATTTCTTTCGGTCAGCGGACATAAAAATCACCGGGTTTGCCCTTCAGTTAATATATTTCCACGTTAATATATTTCCACGTTAATATATTTCTAGTTTCGTCTGTCCGGCTCTGAGTTAAGCCGTTTGTAGTACTGAGGCTCGACACAGATCCATGCGTCTGGTCGCGACGATGACTACATCCGCACTTTTGACTCGTGCACTTCACGAATGGCGACTCGGATGCTTGACAGGGCAAGCGAGTTATAAGCTGTACAAAGGAGTAGTGGCGCTTTGGAGGCGGAATTGCGAAAACCCGATTTACGCTCCGTTCCTATATGGGTGAGAGACGGCAGACGCTACCTTTAATCGCGTGTAGCTGCCCAACAAATCACATTTCCAACATGGGGATGCGACTCTCCGAGAGTGAAGGAGAGTATATGCATTGACCAGAGTTAGGTTGTTATCAGTCATCGAGAAACGTTGGTTGAAGAGAGTTGAATGAAGTTAATTTTAACGCTCCTTTAATTGCGTTTGAAATTTGGAGCTTGCGGAGACTCCAGCGAACATAACGGGAGAACTATGTGCTCGAACGGTACAAACGACGACACATTGAACCTTTCTGACAAAAACGCGTTTCAGGGGCCCATTTTAAGTCAGCGCCTGGCATTTAGTGGGCGTATAGTGGTAGGAGGGTCTCCAACTGCCCCCATTATGCCGTCGATATCAATGTAGATCAGCATGCTGATAAATAGATAAGGAACTACAAAAAAGAAAAAGAAAAACACGTTGGCCTTAAGCATGTTCGCTGTTGTCCATATAGTTATTGCCACCCACTCGAAGTATGTTTGGCGATAACACGCAGGACAGGCTGAGGACTCCGGAGTGCGTACATCGAAGGGGCTTTTTGGGAGCTGTTGCGCCAGTGATGCAGGAGCAGAAACAGCTGCAGCATCAGGCGCGAAGGAGCGCGTGGTTGCGCTGGCTGTGCTGCGGTGGTGGCGCGGTGTTTGCGGTTAGCGACGGCTGGTCGCGACAGGCGAGCCATTAAGCCACGTAAGGCTAATGCAGCCCCGAAGCAGCCCGTTTGCGGCGCAAACGACTCCACCTGCGGCTGGTGGCGAACAAGGCGGCACTCCTGTCCTCGAGTATCGATCCCCGATGTGCCGGCGACGAGCGGGTCCTTCCGATGATATTTGGGGCTCCCAAAGCGGCTCGCGCGTAGCGCGCGCAACCTGGATCTGGCACTTTTCAGCGCGCCGCTCTTCTTTCCTCCGACGCCTCCGCGTGTGTATACGCGTTCGCTTTTGCTCTTAGCGAGCCGTATATATAGGAATGCGCCAGGGGATCGATCCAGCGACACCGAACGAGCCGTTGCGCCACAGCGAGCGGTGGTGACGGTACTATTTTGACGACATGGAAATCTTTGTCCAGGGCGTTTGCTTAAGGATTGCTTAGGAACGGGCTCTTCACAAGTAGGGGAAAACATTAGGCAGGTGCGGATTTTGTTGGGGGTGCCTGATTTCGGGCATGGATGAATTGTGGGACAGACGCATGGTTCTGAGATGCGCCGTTGACTGCGCTGCTGGTCTGATTTGAACGTGTTTTAAAAGACTTACAGTTGTATATAGATATCAGCTTCTGCCATCGATTTATACATTTAAGTACAGAAATTGAGTTTACCACTGACAAGTTAGTCTACACCGCTATAGTGGTCATTATCATCATCATCATGACCATTATAACTATACGTCCACCGCAGGACAAATGTTTTTACACCCACTCTACAGTAGCAAACGTCTTAATCTCGTCCGCTCGCCTGACCCTTTGTCGCCCCCTGCTGCGTTCGGCTTTTCTTGAAAATATTGTCTTTTTACCCTTTGATCATCGGTTATGATGCTTTCCCATTACGTATCCCATCTAGTTTTTAAAGCCCCGCCATGCAGTCTCCGTGGCGAGGGCGATCGACTGCAGAACCTGAGTGATCGAATCCCGGGCGCGGCGGCCGCTTTTTGATGAAAGCGAAAAGCAAAACGCCCGAGTGCTGTGCAATGTCAGTGCATGCTAAGAACCCCAGGTGGTCGCAATTTCCGGAGCCCTCCACTACGGCGTCTCTCATAGCCTGAATCATTTTAGTACGTTAAACCTCGTAATAGAAACCAAATCATTTTTCAAAGCTGGGGAAGCATTAACTCTCGTTGGTTCCCTAACTCATGCTATTTTATTTTCTCTTAACGCCACCATTATAATGTTTCTTTCAATAGTTGAATGCGCTGTCCTCAATTTAACTAGGCTTACCACCAGGCAGACATCCCCTGTTGCCATTAAAATATATATATATATATATATATATATATATATATATATATATATATATATATATATATATATATATATATATATATATATATATATATATATATATATATATATATATATCTCAATTTAACGTCAAGGCTTTTCGTTACCTGTTAGGAGCGCTAGCAAGATGTAACTCCCCTCAACAGGATTTGATCACCTTGATGCAATACTTAGCTACAACATAACCTCGTCAACCAAAACAAAAGAGGCAGTAGGTTCACCAATCCAGTCAAAGGAGGAGGAAGAGGGGCGTGAACGACTTGCAATCATATTAGGTTCTTTGTTTGTAATGACAGAGTCTCATATCCCCTGGTGATAAAACGAATCGCTGCTAATCAAGTAAAAAGTGGCCAGAGAAAAGAGCAGCGCAGACATTAAGGACTCTTCAGTCGAAGTGGTGTGCCTTTGAGTACGTTTCCGCTCATTAGAAATGTCCCAACGAACGTGGCTGGAACTGGGCGCGTTCGCTTGCTTTAATAAAGAAGAGCAAAAACCACTACCGTCTCGGATGGCGTTAACTGGTAAAAGTTCTCATCGCCTTGAAATCCATTTCATGATGGTGCTTTCGAAAGCTTCAATGTAAGTCGTACGTGTCTATACCGTAACGTCTGTGACGTTCACTTCTGAATCAATATTATTGATGCAATGTTATCTGCAGCTTCAGGAGAGGACGTAACAAGAAAGACGAATGAGCTGTCATCACTCGGCTGATATTCCATCATTGATGATCGAACTAATTGCGCTGACCGAAGTGGACATGTTTCCCCAATGGGCACATCCGAAAGGTGTTGACTGGTCTGTGATGCATGATACTAGTGTGGTATGAAGGGAAATTAAGCTACCTGAGGAGAGGTGGGGAGATATGCATTAATTTGTACTGCCTATATATATATATAGCCAGGTATGATAGCTTACGACTGCCTGGTAAAGATCATTTGTGAGCACACAATTGAAGGGATTAGTCAATAAATGAGTAGATAAGTACGCAAGGATTTGCAAGGGCATCGCAGAAAGGGGCCGTTAACGCTGTCGCTTTATACCCTAATGGCAGGGCTTAAGGACACTAGCTAGGCAATTAAATGATGTTACTTATCATTTAAAGGGTCCTTCAGGCCTCCACTGCCTTTTTCATGTGGAAGAGACCCTAAATACCAGAGTTACATCTCATTCAAGTCTCGTCTTCCCCCGGCTTGAAGGAAAATCAAGAGCATCCGCATGCAAGGAACCGTAGACGCGTAGGTTAAAGGCGGCCTGCCTGTAGTTAAGACCGCCTCCGTTTATTGGGGGTGGCCTGGTATCCGCGGATTGGTCAGCCGGCAGAGCGGACCGACGACGTAGTGCTGCCGCCTGATTTAGCTGGACTGTTCTCTTTTGCGCGAACATTCATTATGTGTCTTTAGCTCGTGGCTTCTTCTTCTTCTTCTTCTTCTTCTTCTTCTTCTTCTTCTTCTTCTTCTTCTGTGACATCGGTGACACCACTACAGAACTGCCCAAGTTGGCAGCTGCTGCCAACTCGACCATGCCATCGAAGAAAAAGAAGAAGACTTTATATATATATATATATATATATATATATATATATATATATATATATATATATATATATATATATATATATATATATATATATATATATATATAAAGTCTTCTTCTTCTTCGATGGCAATATATATATATATATATATATATATATATATATATACAGAATATGGAGAGCTCAGCGGAGAGAGAGAAGCTTTTTACCCAAGAACCGAAAAAGGCTGGGAGCGTGAAGAAGCAGGGGCTGGTCCTCATTCCCAAGAGACGAAGATAAAGAAGAAATCATTAACCCCGTCCGAGGAAGCAAGGATGATTCCCGTCTGCTACATTGACATCTAGAAAGTTCAGTTGTAATATTTGATATTCAATTTTTTTTTTCAATAACGATATAATGAAATCGCGACGCATACAGGCAACGACAGAACAAGGGTTTCTGCTGCCGTTTTGTGGGCTATCTCCGTTTACAATTTAAGTAGGAATAAATAATCTGAGATGCTACAATTAAGTTGAATAAATTGTATCTCCTACGCATGCCAAGTATATAGCTTATCGCTGATTGTCAAAGTGGGAACATAAGAAAAGGAAGGATGCTACGTTTGCACTTGTGACAGAAGCATTATGCCTGCATTCACTTCCTTGTGTTGATTAACCAATGCAGTGCCGCTGATCCTGCAGACTGAATGCTCTAATGTGCTTTCTGCCTACTTCACAAAATAATAATTGAGCAAAATTTTCACAAATAAGACTTGAATTATCCCTGTAGAAATTATGTTTCGAAACGAAACGGGATCACATCTAGAGATTCACACTGGAAAGAGTCAAATGCAAATTTCACATAATGATATCGACCAAATTGTTTGCGTATCTTTTGAATGCACAGTGATGCAGAGTTGTTTTAGATTACATGTAAAAAAAAAAAAAAAAAACATCGCATGACGACTGAATAGCGCTACTGTTCACACAGATAATAACATTCGATTGCTTCTCAGTAGCTGTTTAGTTAGATTGGGATCATAAAAAAGAAAAAAAGGTACCGCTTTCCACGAATTTCTTTTCGTCGGAGAAGTCGGATGTTTGAACCGCTCGAGTATCCAAAAAAAAAAAAAAAAGGCAATATTGTGTTTTGAAATCCGATTTGCTAATAATAAACATGGCTTTTGATGCGGAAGAGAAATCAGTACAGTTACAAATAACCAACAAATATATTTTTATGCTAAGAAGGAAAACTGGATGGAGCTGTGCTCATGAGTTCTCCATAAGTTCGATCATTAAGTGATGTTTGCCAGTTGTGGTTTGCACTGCCGTACAGTAGCATGGCTTAGAAATTAAAAAATAAACAAATGGAGCAGGCGGGGGGGGGGGGGGGGGGGGAGGTGGGGTGCAGTTCTTGCTTGAACTTGCTCTTCTTCTGAAGGCTGAAGCTTAATTTCCGTTTAAAAAAAAATGCATTATCTGTTGTCTTCATAATCCCAAGAGAACCATGAGGAACCGCGCTTAGAAGATAAGCTCGTTAACGTCGATTCTTGGACTTCCAATATTTTTGCGGTTCATTTAGAAGACGTGCAATACTACAGAGAAGAAACATTTTGGTGTGTTTTCTCACTGGCGTGACCACAGCAGCGCGGAAAGTACAGGTGAGGTGGAAAGAAGAGAGGAGAGTACAGAGACCACGCCACTCCTCCAATCCGGCCGTTTGATGGCGGATGCACGTATGCTTCCGAGCTTCGCAAAAACAGACAAGTAAAGAAGTGGGTGGAATGGTTTTCCCTCCCAACCCCTCCCCTCTTTCCTTATACAAGCATACCAGATGCAGTATAGTTTGTAGCCCACAACAGGCCCGAGCGAAGTAGCTGAGGAGTCGTGCGACGGCGCTGTGGTCGCTGCCCTGGCTGTGAGCTTGGTCTGGCAAGAAGGAATTCCGTTGTTGTCGTCGAGCTCGCCGGAACAAATTAGCGGAACGCTTTCGCCGACAGTCGCATGAGCTCCTGCGAAAGCCGTGTTGCCATGGGAACCTTTGCAACAGATGGTGCATAATCCAACGTTTCAGTACGGCGTTGTGGCTGCTCGTTTTATATTGAACGTTTGTTTCCTAATTGGAAGCGCCTTTCGATATTGCCGAAGCACGGATCGCCCCGCTGGTCTTTTTTTGAGCATAACATGTAAGTGCCTGGCAGGACGACGGCTTCATTGTGCAAAACTGGAGCTGTGAGTCAGCCGTTTCCCTGAACTCGTTTCTTCACACAGCTTTCTTTCATAAGACTAGTATAATTGTTTTGTTCTGGGTTAGTCATTACATCACATTTCTTTGCATACCATTGTGTTTTTCGTAACATGGACTGCGCGGTCATGTTAAGAAAAGTGGTTTTCAGGATAAAAATATAGCCCCAGCTTGTCAGTTTTCAATTTTGAAAATTCATAAACTGAAGGAATGTTTTTCGTGTTTCTTTCAAAACAAAGTTTTCACTTTTTTTTTTCGTTTCGGTGCATATTACTTTTCTTGGAAGAATTGCCGCCGTTCTTGTGATAAATGCGGCGCCCTTGTGGTGTCAAAAGCACATATAATTTAACTTGCCTTATTTGTTATGAACAACAGTCAATGAACCGCTAATGAATTCATGAACGGTCGTGTTTTAATAAAGTGCTGCAGCGAGGAACGTTGCCACGGTAACAGAGAGTAGCAACAGGACTTTAGTAGCACTGTAAATATAAGCTTATTTCTCAGCAAAATCAGTAGCGCGCACGCACGTACGTCGAATGGACAAGCAATTACACATACGACAGTATTGCGTAATGCACAGCTCCGCATCTGCTTGAATATACGAACACTTCAGCAGCGCAGACGAATTTCTTAACTTCTATATCACAACACTTCCACTTTTCGACTTCAACGTATTCGCCCTGCATCATACATCGCTCATCGCGCCGACCATCCCTTCAAAGTATACCTAACTCATTGCAGGACTAACTTGTTTAAGTTCTGACCTTTGCTTTTGGTGTTAAACTTTAGAACGAGCTGCCGAGTGACGCTGCGGGCACTAACAATTATGATGTATTTTTTTCGCCTCTGTTTCTTCTGTATAGGACTGCTGTTTATGTTTTTACATCCTACCTTATCTGTGAGCGTGCAATATATATAGTCCCCCCTTGTGTAATACTCATCTGCTGATCTATAAAGGTATTTCAAATAAATAAATAAATAAATAAATAAATAAATAAATAAATAAATAAATAAATAAATAAATAAATAAATAAATAAATAAATAAATAAATAAATAAATAAATAAATAAATAAATAAATAAATAAATAAATAAATAAATAAATAAATAAATAAATAGTAAAATTTGTTAGGCAGGGCATGAAGAGCAGAACGAAAAATAAAAATCCCCCAGCCAGCATAGCGGACTTAAACCGAGAACAGAGTAAGAAGGTGAGGATAAAGGACGAACAGAATTTTGCATAGCATAAAAATATAATAAAAATAAAGAATGGGTCGGGAAGGGGGAGAATCTACCATCAGCGAATTCACAGCCAATGGGGTCCCGATTCAGTGACCTTTTTTTTTTGGTTTCTACACGATTGTTAGGTTTCAGGAGAGTGGTTGACTAGTTACCCGTATCCTGCTGGAGGTATATGATTTCTAGTCTCCGCGTCGATTGCTTGCCTTCGCGAGGTTACATGTTCCTTGAGGGACTTGCTAATTGTAGTTTTCTTGATTTCATCGGCTCCTCAGCTTGATCTGAGAAGTGGAAGATTCCGAGAAAAGTATATTGCTTTACTGAGACTGCATGAACTTTGGCAGGTCGAATTGTAAGCGCTCTATCTTTTTATTATTTTTTATTTATCGAGACGGATTGACGGTACTTGAGGTTTTTGTTACTTTTATTTTTCGTCCGATAGAAATTGAGATTGTTTTGTGACAGCTCAGTGAAATTAGTGTGGTGCTACTGGGTTCAGTGTTGCGTCATGTTGCTGTCTAGTGCTATGCCGTATCGAATGATCTGAAAAAAAGGACAAGGCTCATTTCATCACACATGTAACACAGTCTGTAAGCAGCGCTTCACAAGAACGAGGCTCCGAATGTGATAAAAGCAATACGCGACAGCAGCAATAACTAAGATGGAGAAGTTAGAAGACGCGGGTTTACGTAGTCTGCACGATATGTGCGACGATGAAAGGCCGGCCGTGCCGTCTTGGAGGCTTGATTGTACAGGAAGATTTTTTCAAATTGTCCACGGTTTGCATCGATGGCGGATTGTTATGGCCACAAACGCTTTCAGTGTCCTCACAGGTAGTGAAAAAAAAAAATCTTAGCCAAGTAGAGGTTCTAGTAAGGGGATGGCAGTTTTGTAGCAGAGGGGGCTACGCTAGCAGACGGAGGTTGGTGAAGTAGATAATTTATAAGGTTCGTTTTAGCACCCTTGGTTTGTTCCGTACAACTGCATTGCTTGATTCAGCTGTACCCTCGTCTCATCACGCTTCTGTTTCCCACAATTTTCCTATATATATTTTTTTTTGTTTCTGAAACCGACTGTAACTCGAACAGAAGAGACAGCGAGCTGCGGCGTACATCTCAGTGCTGCTGACATTTTTAAAACAAACTGAACTGCGAAAAAAAAGGAAAAAAAAAAGCCTTCGGTGCCTTTTTATTGCTTTTAATAACTCTAAACTGAGAAGCCCATATAGAAGAAGCAGGGCAAACACAAAGACCGCTTCTAACTATCTTTAATCCCTGGCTGTCCGCACGTCTCTCGATATGCCAACATAGCGCGCAGTCTCTACCGCTCGCGCTCCCTCCAAAACATCTTCTTCCTCCTTCACGTTCTCTTTGCACATTCTTGCGTGAATCTGCAACAGCCCAGATCCTGTAATTACTACGCTGTCGTACTTTGAAATCACTCTGAGTCACTTAAGTCACTCTTTGCTGTCACTGGGATCAAGAAGTCAGTCCCTCGCCCTCATAAAGCTCATCTGAGAGGTCATGAATTTACAGCAGTGCTATAAACATGCTGTTTACAGTCATTTGAGTTTAACTCAGGGAACTACCACTAAAATAGTGTCTGTATTATTGAATGCATCTAATCTTAGTGGCCCAGTTTTTCAAGTAAGAGTGAATTCAATTATTTAACGGTTAATTCACTATACGTAGAATAAGTACCTCGTGACCCAAGACTCATCATTGCCACGGCTCCTTGATGTGGACGACGTTATTCTCATTTTATCAAAAAAGGAACACCTCCGGCACCGCACACGTTCTCTTGTCCCTCCGTGCGTGGAAACCCTCTCCCGCGATCTCACCCGTACAGGGGAGCGCTTAGGAGGATCCGGGTCGGGGTTGCCCTCACACCAGCTGTCACTCGGACGTGGTCTCGCGTCCGACACTTATGTCCCCGCCAAGGGTGCCCGATATGTAAAAATAAAAATGTTGAAGCCGACATTCACCACTTTCTGTGTGACTGGCCAGCACTGAAACCGACACGAATCCGGTACCTGACGTTAGCTGGACTATCAGCAAGTGGACTATCAGCTGGACTATCAGCTGCCTCGTATTGCCTGAACGCAGGGACCGCATCATCGCTCATATAATCAGCCAAGCTTTTTTCCATTCATTTAATCATTTCTTCATTCTTCATCTCATACCTCACTGATACCCTGAGGCAATAAATATCGTTAGAAAAGTATGAATACCTGACTGTTCATTTGGAGACGGGAATGAATTTTTCAAGCACAAGTCGAGGTTTTATTTAACGTCTTCGCCCTCAACAATTGATTTCATACATTTTTCTTAAATGATTGTGATATTATAGTATAAAAGCTATTGATCGCGAAGTGTACGTATTTCAGTCGTACAGGCCGGCAATTCTACAGGGTACTTTTCTGCTTCCGTATTTTTTACGTCAGCTCTTTATGCAAGATGAATGCATGTTTTGAGTCCGCTTTCCTAATTCGCTCTGGCATCATTGTTCTGAATGAAGGATTTTCGCGCTAATCTTTAAGCATTTCTTCCATCTGTAATTTCCTTTAACATTTGAAGGGGATTCGTGCAGGTGTAATTGAGAGGAAGGAATTAAGGTTTTATATCATATCTTCGGGAACTGCTCACTGCGGCTTTCTCTGTGATTGAAGTAGCGCAACACCTTCACGCACTGGCGCTCACATCTTAGCTTGTGCCCTATTGTATCTTTATAAGCCAAGCTTAACAAATATGGACGGAGATAAAAAACCGGATTTATTGTTTTTTTTTTCCTGCTACGTATTTGTGTTCTGAAACGGACAAAATCTCCGATGCTGAGAAAGGCTGGAAAGCGAAGTCATATTAAACGTCTAATGCATCAACTGATACCTGCAGAGCTAGTTAGCGATGAAACGTGGCAAAAGACACTGTGTGACTGCCCTCTTCGCCCTCGTTTTTGAGAGGAGTCGCTTTGGGACTCTAAACCATATAAACTAATCTTAACCAAACCAAACCAGTTATGGAGATGATTTTATGACGTAGTTGATATGAAGGCGTAATGAATATTTATTTCAATTATTTTTTTATGTTTATCGAGGAATGTTGGCATCGGGATCCACAAACGGCCGTTAGTCTTATTACGAAGCCCAAGGCGTTGAGGAAGGCAAAACAAAAAAAAAAACGCACATACCTAGTAACAAGGTGAGCATGGTAGTCAAGGGAAAGGAATGGCCCGCGTCAAAATAGCACCGCCGAAGACAAATGGATTTACAGACAACATAACACTAACCAGTTTATTTCACAGCCCCGACATGTTGGTGCCGTGGTTAAGATGCCCGACTACTGGGCCGGAGTACCCGGGTTCAATCCCTACCGCCGGCGGCTGCGTTTTGATGGAGGCGAAACAGAGACGCGTCCGTGTGCCGTGCGATGTCAGTGCACGTTAATGAACCCCGCGTGGTCGAAATTTCTGGAGTCCTCTACTACGATGTCTCTCATAGCCTGAGCCGCTTTGGGGCGTAAAACCATACAAGCCAAGCGAAGTTTATTCCATAGATTATACCGAAGCGTTCATACCACAGAAAACATTCATACTCTAGCTTACACAGCACAAGCCTGTGTCTCCTCTGACGATACAGCTTGAGGCAGCGAGCAATGCACATGCTGGCAAAAACAAAAAACAAACAAACAGCGAACTCTAGAGAAGGTGGACAATGAAAGACACGACGACGCAGCACTGTTCTTTCCCAACACGAACGCCTTCATATCAACTACGTCATGAAACCATCTGAAAAACTGGTTTGGTTTGGTTAGGTTTCGTTTATATGGTTTTGCATCCCAAAGAGACTCTTCTCAAACAGGAGGGCGAAGATAAGAGGGCAGACACACAGAGTGATTTTGTCCCCGTTTCATCGCTCAGTTTTAAACACTAACGATTCACACTAACTAGCTCTGCAGATAATATCAGTTGATTCATTAGTCTTATTACGAAGCCCAATGCGTTGAGGAAGGCAAAAGAAAAAACACACCTGGTAACAAAGTGAACATGGTAGTCAAGGGAAAGGAATGGCCGTTGTCAACTAGCCCGTTCCTCCACCCTCGCGAGCAATGCACGCGATCGGCAACGGCATGCCTAGAAGGCTGTGTTAACCCGTGGAAAGAGAAAAATGGTACCGAGAAGGCATGCTACAAATTACAGCTCCAGGCTTTTTGGAGATTCAGCAGAGCGCGATTCGCTTCCGTGAGGCTTAGCAGCATGGGCTTGAGCACTGGAATATACACGTGCTCCTCTGGGCTATCTGAGCATGCGCAGCAGCTGTTTTGGGGGACCAATTCGCGCTATAAGATGGTAGATTGTTCTTTGTAAAGCCTCTTAATATTATTTATCACTAATTAGATTTGTTTAAAAGAACGACGTTTCCAGAATATTCATACTATAAAGGCATGACTTGTCGAGAAATACAATATATAGCCAGGGGTCCTGCTTTTCGGTTTTATTTTTGGAAAAATTGCGAAATATGTCGGTTTTCATTGCATAGCTTAGTTTTTGGGCTTTCTTTACTTGGCGATTATTTTTCCTTCGGAAGAATTGCCGCTTTTTAAGATTGTATAATGTGATGTTGCAGTGCGGGCAGAGGACGCGTATACGTTTACATGAGCCTTCTTGGCAGCGCAAGCATTCAATATAAAAGTAATTAACGCACAGAAAATCATATTTTGATTTGTACTCGCGGTAGGAAATGCAGTCGCTACTAACAAACGTACCTGAATTTGAATGATACAATTTTCACTCAGAAACGCCAATAGTCAAGTTGATTTCTAAGGGAAGGCTGTTATGTTATCGTTGAGCTGTTGCGCCGCTTTGACCGGTAGGACGTCATCAAATAGTCTGCGTGGCGACTGCAGCCAGTCGCTGAATTGTCTCAGAAGCCTGTAAATGTCACTTTTTCGCGACTATGCATTTTTTTTTGGTGTCAGTGTCCTTAGATTAAGTGGAACATTAACGAAGTAACTTCTCTGGGCGGCGTTGACAGTGAACAGCGCTACAGTAGCAATACGGTGCTTGTTGAGGGGGTATATGAAAAGCCATTTGTATATACAAATGTATGTAAGTTCATTGAGCACTGCCTAAAATTACGACTGTGCTACGTCATTCAAATGTACCACCTTCTCACTCCGCTCTTCGCTGGCGTACTTTGCTAATTTGCTCGGCCATCTTCTGCTTAATAGCTAGATGCAGTAATTGTGGCAAATATGCTGAATTTTGGTTAAGACCACATTTTGGAATTTATAATTTTTTTTCAAGTTTAAACCGAGATGTTCAGTGCCTAAATACTACAAAAAACTTTCATTAGACGTTAGTTTAAACCGAGATGTTTGAAACCTAAATTAGAAAAAGCTTGCTGGGCCCCGATCTTGTAACCTATTCCTAATCTCTGCAAACAATTCCTACCAGAGCTTAAGTGTAATACGTGTGCTTGCTAACGGCAATTGTTGATGATAGCGAAGCCCGATATAATCAGTGCCATGCGCGGGGAGGACATTTGCACACTTATATCTTCTTTCTTTTTTTTTCTCCACTCCCCATAGTACCTGTCAGAAAACGACTGTGTATAAAAAAAAATCTGTCTTATGATAGGCTGCTCGCGATAGCCAAGAAAGAAAACTTTTTGTGAAAGAGTGCTTTGCAAATATGTGTACCTCTGAGTCCCAGGAATGACAAACATTTGCCATACTTTGTACAACTCGTCCGCAGTGTTTTCGTCATCTATACGTTGCGTCAGGGATGACGGAATACGACCGCCTACCTGCCAAGCATAGTTGAGCTCATTCACATGGATGATAATAGCACTGAACGTCAAAGACCATCCTCCGGAGACCGTGGCAAGCCCCGCCACCGGCAGAGGCAAGCGTATGGCGCTCGATCTGCTTCGGGTAGCGTCAGTGGCTTCGGCAAAACACAGACACGATGTACTACGAATCGCGCTTATCGGGCCGTCCCACGGCCGGCTCGCTTACAATTGCGCTGGTTCATTCGTCTTGGCAGGATGAAAGGCAAGAGCTCTTGTGGCTCCTCACGTCTCCAAGGGGCTATGCGAAGAGCTCCGCGGCAATCGACTTGGCATTCGATGTGCGTGGCTGCTCGTACTAGAGAGTTCTTGAGCACCGTTTCGGCCTTATCTGTTGCTGAAGGGCTCTTCTGTCCGACAATGCTCGAGCTTTTAAAGTAGCATATTGCTGAACTTATTTAATGTTTAGCGCTGTCTTTTATTATTCGTTTTTTCTCCGCTTAACGTCTGTACCAGTGTATAGAAAAGCCATTTATTATTCTTAGGTTACCGCGGTGCAGTACGTTGCAAACATTTCATTGTTCTGTTTCTCCAGGTGCATCAAACTGATCCTAATAAGGAAATGAGAATAAAATGCATTGCTTTCAAAGTAATCACTCCATTTGCGCACGTTCACAGACATACTAGTCGAAGGGTATGTGCATGTCTGCAGGCACGATGCCAATCATTGAAAATTCTACAATGACATGTGTCATTAAAGAGATTAGAGGCACCGTTGTCGAGATAAAGCATATTAGCCAGAACTGTTGCGATTCGAACCAATCTTTTTTTTTGTGTGTGTGTTTGTCTGCTATGTACATCTACAGCACATTTTGTAGCGAGAAAAAATGGACACACTGGGTTCAAATGAGGTGAGAGCTAACATTTACTGACATTTTCGGCCCCCCGAGACATTCTGTACGAGGGAAGCAACATTTTCGGAAGGCCTCCAAAGTTATGCGCTCGTCGTCATGACTAAAATGTTATTACTGGTATTACCATTACTTGTCAAATATTTTTAAAATAAGAAAGACGTGGCCCTTACATTACGCATTGCAAAGCGATTCGCATGAATGCGTCGCGCATCTGACAGTAATATGTGGGCTCAGTATATTCGTCCGCGAGACTGGCGAGACTGAATATTTCTCTTTAACTGCTTGGAATTCTTCGCGTCTGAAGACGGGGACCTTTGAGATGTGTTTACTGTGCCTGCAATGGTCTCTCGCTTTCTCGCAGGGGTGTCTCATTCGACAGAATAACATTTCGTGCCATACATGTCTGAATCGATTGTCACAATCTCTTTCGTGGAGATGTTTGCAAGCTGCCCGCATTCCTACGCGTGCTGTCACCGACAGGGAACTACGAAAAACACTCGAGTTGATTCGATCGACACCGGTGACTTCGCCAAAGACATGAGTGCGGCACAGTGCGGTTGTGGCTTTTGCTTTTACCTCAGCCTTTTCTATCTGCTTGGTTTGCGCGTGTCTGCAGGCATACTATAAAAGCAAAAGTGCTGGCGGCTCCAGACATCTGCGAGGCATGCGGTGCCGTGAATATCCCTGCAGCACTCACATCCAACCAGTCGCTGCGCCTTGACGCGTGTATATGCGGCTTCTTGCCTTCCATCGAGCTGTCTTCTTAAAACGGATCCTACTCTTCGAGAGTTTGCAGTGAGTTCAGTAAAGCCTTCAATGGAACGCTGATTGTCTGGAGTTATCGAAATCATAACTAAACCAAACTAAAAGTGGAGGCATAAATTATTAGACTATTCAAGCTGTTATGTGTAAGTGTGTGCTTGATTCACGAAGGACAAAGATTTATTCTTGGTTAGTAAGTAGCCGTGCTGTACAGATTGTCACTATAAATGCTGGCGCTACGCATTGTGCTGTATAATTCTTATATAATTATACCTGCAGCACTGATTCACCAAGAAAGCAGATCGATTTAATGGAGCTGACGCGTAGGCGCGTAATTAAATAGGATTGGAGCTCCGATGAGTCAATCGGCGTGCACTGTTCGTAGCTGCGCTTCAAATAACACGTTAGATGGCAAATGCGATTGTCGTCTTCCTTGGGCGAACAATTAGTATGAATTAAAATGACCGCTTAATTTAATAGCAGCTGTTTTGGAATGGGCGCTGTTTACGTACGTAGACTGTAAACAATGAAGTCCTGTGCAGACTTGTAGTAGGTAATGTCGTCAGGGAAGAACGGTGTAGTTCCCCAGCGACCTATATGTTTATATAGTGTATGTCATTCGTCCTTTACGCAAAATTGTTTAATAATGGGTAAGCTGAAACTAAACAAATAAAATACAAGTGAATGAACGAGAGCATTGTTGAGGGAAGAATGTTGTCGCCAACTTTGTATTATTGTTTGTTTTTTGGACCCGACAATATAGAGCCGTTTCGGCAATGAAGGAAC
>NC_139349.1:29682898-29700679 GCF_055883805.1 Amblyomma maculatum | reverse complement strand
ACCGCGCCTTTACTTTCCTATAAACCAATTACAGAACGCCAGTGAACTTTGATGCATTCAACGAAGCGCTGGTTGTGTTCGACAGGGGGCGCTCGATGTACCATGTGCAGCAGCAATGCTCAGGCTGCCGCATTTTTCCGCTGCAGATTCTGCAGTACTCTCGGAATTTTTGACCGGTTTCTGAAGAGGATAAATTATTAAAATATTCAATTCTATGAAAGCTGTTTACGGCAAAACTGTTCTTAAGCAAGCCAAAGGGGATTTTAGGAGTAGGATATAGCAAGCGCAGACCCATTGCGATCTTGCTTATGCATTTCTCATAAGATACCTCGCCAGAGCATTTTTTTCATAAATGATTTTGTGTAGTTAATAAAACAGTTTCGGCGCATATCAACTTGTTGGCCCTCACAACAGAGAACAGCGATCAGGATGAGTGCGTAGTGATAAAGGGTCCCCAATATTCCTCTTTTTCTTCAGTGCGACGTAAAAGAGAACGCAGTAGCATTCGGTGCAGGAGGTGGCTGCGCTCACTTTCGCACCTCTTCCAACGTGCGCTGTCTGTCGTCACCCCTAAACCTGTCACCGGCAGAGCCCAGCGTATGTCACTTAGTTTCGGTCTTGAAGCAGCGGTGCCTTCACTCGAATAAAAACATGGCGTACCACGCTCATCGGCCTGTCCCTCGATTACGCTTTCTCGTTCGAATGGCTCTGTCGTATCTGTAATGGCGTATTTGGCTCGTCGAGATGACAGAAAAAAAGCCATTGTAGCTTCCGATGCCTCTGATGGTGTGGCACAGTGAGGCAATCAACAGGACACTATGTTCGCTTATACTGAAAGGTTCCTGTGTGTCGTCAATCAGCTTTGGAGGCAATGGCCACTTTCTGGTAATCATTTGAGACTCACTCGCAGGCGGTGCTGATGCCATTACTCTACTTGGTCTGCTCCTGGCATTACTTCTTATTCGCTAAATACTTCTTGAAAAGAATGTATTTCTTTTCAGATAGCTTCGTGTTGAAAGCGAGGCATTGGGGTAGACAGTTAAAAGTATTCGACATGTGCCTAGATATTTTAATTTGTACCGCACTTTTGGTACAACAATCGTTGGTTTTGTTTACTTTTTTATTTGCTGCGGCTGTCGACAGTAACACCATTGATTGTGGCACTGATGCAAAATTCTATATGCAAGAAAGGCTTGAATGCATCAATAGACGATGCAAAAATGCCAGTAGTGATGCCGCAGCTGGAGATAGGCAAACTTTGAAGCTACAACTGTGTCTGCTTGTGCAATATTAGGACGCAGTGCTTTAGCTGAAAAAAAAAAAATAAATAAAAGAAAGAAAGAAAATATACGATTCCAAGTTTGAATTGTTGGTCCGATAAGATACTTGATTCCCACATTTCGAGAAATCAGCCATACGGTATACAGACTTGTAAGCGAACGCTAAGGTGTTATTTTCCCCTACTACTACACTAACCATGGAGGTTGATAATTTTGGCATAGAATTGGTAATGACTGCGACCAAGGTACCTAATGTAATATACGGGAATAAAACGATGTTTTATATAATAAAATCTAGCTTTTAGCCACTATCGACATTTCACTAAACAATCGTGGCAGATCCTAGATTAAGATGCCTAGATTATTAAATTTGAACGATACGCAAACAAAACTTGCAGTGCTGAGCAAAAAAGGATTAGCGAATTGCAAGAAACAAGTGTAGAGGCAGAAACGAAAGAAAAAAAAATAGTATAGTCTAATCAGCCTAATTAGCACGACTATAATTGACCTTCTGGTTTCGCTTGCCTTTGTCAATATTTGCCACCTTTCCGCTCTGTGCATTTTGTGTTTAGTTTGAAAGTAAGAAAATATTTGGGACCGTCAAGAATTATAAGCCAATACTTCACTGATTGCATTTCAGTGTCTAAACAGTTTTTCGGTTCTTATGTCTATAGTAAAAATAGAACATGACCTTATCATAATAATCTTCACCTGTACCACAGCAGCATGCATGTATACTTGTTATTAGCTAGTCTTTTAATGTACTTTGCATAGAGCACATATGAATAAAGCTAGTAATTCGCGTTCTGTCGTATGCCAGCGCAGCCACCAATACCGTTTTGAGAATGGCGCCACACAAACTATCCCAAATCAAATGCTTGTTAAGCCCTGCGCTGTCCCTCAATTCATTCCGACATCTCTCGTGCCGTGTCAGCTTCAGCCCCTTTCTTTTACCTCCCAAATGTCCTCATCTTATCCCTCCAACCAATTTTCCTCTTTGCCTCGCTTGCCTCGCCGTCCCTCGGCGCCCATTATGAGAGCACGTTTCTCCACCCCTTGGCTGTTCTGCGGATCCACGCATTAGCCGTCGCAGCTAAGCCTGCTTCCTTTTGTCTTGATCTCAGTCAAGTTCTCTCTCGCGCAAGTTGCTCCCTGCTTTATGGTGTTTCCGCTTGCTCGTGGTCAACTAAATGGCGAATGTGCAAATCGAAGGTGCGATTTGACACCCTTCCCCGTTCCTTTCCTCCCGTCCTCAAGAAGAAGATGGTCGACCGTGTTCGCCGGTGAGCAATATATACGCCCGTTGTCTTTTGACCAGCCGGGTGGTGCAGAAGCTCGACGATCCTTCGGCGTGCGGGTGGGCGACTGTCCGGGGCCGCAGTAGTGTGTACGCTAGGGCCGCCACTGGAGCCCATTTCTCTTCTCCGGGGAGCGGCAGCTCGCACTTAGCGCGGCCCATCTCCAACGAAGAAGACGAGCAGGCTCCATTAGCGTCGCGCCCCCGGGTCGCATTGGGGCCTCAGCCGGAGAGGCCTGCGGGACCATAGCATCGTCGGGACAGAAGCCACGCAGTCGCTATGGGGTGCCGCTGCGCTCGCCGTGAATTTTCGCTGCTGGGAAGCGGACGGCGAGCAAGCAAGATCCCCGATCGTCTTGTGTGGAAGGAGGGGATGTGAGACACCACGGGACACCATCGGACGGCTCAAAATAACTTCGCAACAAGAAACGAAGGCAGAACAGTGCAACAGTAACGACTAGGCCAATTAATTACACGAACTGGCTCTAAGGAGAGCGTTCTACAACAGGGACAACTCGTTCGTCTTCCGAGCACTCGCGTGCCCCCTCATCAACTGGTGGCGAAGAAAGGAAAGATAGGAAAAGTAGTCGCGGAATAAGCAAGGCATGAAGGCCATCCCCTACAAAGAGTTTCAGTGCTATGTAGCGCTGGAGATGTCAGTGAGATCGTAAGAAGTAATGAATGGACTGTGGGCACAATTCTCGATTCAGTGCGTTGGCTGCTTAGCGCCTTAAATGGTACTTAATAGGAGTTTGATTTTGAGAAAATTCCCTCCATAGACATGCTAATCTGAATATATCTGAGGGCACTTTATATTACGCATATGAAGCCTGGAATCAGAAATGAATACTGGGTAGCCTTTTCAAATTGTCCGGCGCTCTTTCTTGGCCGTCACTTTTAATTGTGAGGCAGCTGTGGAATAGCGCAATATACTGTGATAAACGCATTTATTTGAATGGTCAAAGCATTTGGCGAATCATGGTCAATTTACTGCTTTTAGAGTTCGTTCTAAGCTCACAACTCATAGTTCAGACTGCAATAGAAAACCTACGTTATGTGTTTTCGACGATAAATAGCAAAAAAAAGCTACATCTGTACCGACAGAATTAGTGCTAATATATTGATTGTTATCGTGCAATCTTGTTATATGCGAAAAATGTGCTTTCACAAACAACCTCCTGTTGATGAAAAGCAATAACACTTTTCCAGAATTTAGGGCACAGAAATTTTATTTCGGTTTTTTGTGTTCGTAGTATTAGGCCCTCGCACCGTGCCAAGAAGCGGTAAGAGCTACAAAAACCTTGACGATGTGCTGCTAGGTTAAAAGCGCGAAGAAGGCCGTTATAACAGTGCGCTCGTTTGTTGATGATCTCGCTGCGGTGGCGCAGTGGTTAGGGCGCTCGACTGCTGTGCCCAAGGTGGAGGGATCAAACCCTGGCCGCAGCAGCCGCTTTTCGATGGAGGCGCGAAAAGCAAGGCGGCCGTGTGCTGTGCGATGTCAATGCACGCTAAAGAACCCCAAGTGTCAAAATTTCCGGAGCCCTCCACTACGGCGTATCTCGTACAGGAAGTCACTTTCGGACGTTAAACCCCATTAACCAATAAACCAACAAGGCTGTTCTTACGCGTAGAAGTTTTGTGCGATGTGAAAACAATCTGGGATGGTAAGAGGGAACCCGTCGGTGTGCTTTATATTTACAGTTTAACATGCAAGCAGAAAAGTAGAAAGGTAGGCCTGAAAATCATATGCAGAAGACTAAGATAATGTTCAACAGCCTCAGGAAGGAACAGCAGTTTACGTTAAATAGCGAAGCACTGGAAATAATAGGTGAATATGTCTACTTAGGATAGGTAGTAACCGCAGATCCGGACCAAGAAAAGGAAATAAAAAGAAGAATAAGATTGGAATGGAGCGCATTTGGCAAGCACTCGCAGATTTTGACTAGCAGCTTACCGGTATCGTTCAAGAGGAAAGTATACAGCAGTTGCGTCTTACCTGTACTCACCTATGGGGCTGAAACGTACAGGCTAACGAAAACTGTTCTACAACGCAGAGAGGCTATGGAACGAAAAATGGTAGGGGTAACGTTAAAAGATAGGAAGCGTGCAGAGTGAGTCAGAGAAATAACTCAAGTTACTGACATTCTAGCGGAAGTCAAGAAGAAGAAATGAACATGGGCAGGGCATGTAGTGCAAGAGAGGATACCCGATGGTCGCTTAGAATAACAAATTGTATTCCAAGGGAAGGAAACTGTAGCAGGGGGCGGCAGAAAGTTAGGTGCGCGGATGACGCTAAAAAGTTCACAGGGGTCAAGTGGGTGCAGCTACCACTGGACCGGGTTATTGGTGGAATATGGGAGAGTTCTTCGCCGTGGAGTGGGTATAGTTCGGCCGACGATGATGATGATGATGCAAGTGTACGCGGACACTATCCGTGTGTTTACCTGCCTGACGGCGCAGCGGCCGCGCCAGCTGCCTGAACCCGAGCACAATCGGCATAAAAGTTCAATTTAACCATGTTAAATACTATAAGCAATGTAGCGCGAAATTGTAGTTATTACCGCGCAGATGCAAAACAACTAATCCAGGTTCGACGGCACATGGTGGCGTTGCACTCGGAATCGTGCCTGATCAGAAACAAATAAGACTTTACCAATCATCGAAATTTTTGAATAGCGAATTGAATATATCGGTTAGATAAACAAGCAAACATGCGTGTTGAAAATTACTCGTAATGAATAGAATTCTTGGTAAATGTTTGAAAAGTTTGAATAGAGCTCACGTTTTCTTTTTTTTTTTTTTCGAAGGCTGTTTCAAAACATGCTGCTACAATGTGTCATTTAGAAAAGCAGAATCAGCGCCGCGCAATGTGGTCTATTCGTGTGACGCGTACATGGTTATCATACACGTGACCATCATTTCTGGGCGACGTGAAAAGGTTCAGTAAGGCTTAGCAAAACTTGCATTCATGACCGCTATCAGAGATGATGGCTCAAACACTGCAAGTCATCTTTAATAAACTCAGGATTAACGATAATTTGTCCGGTGCATTCATTTTCAAGGAAACATAATTTTCCTATGCGTATGGCTTGACTGAAGTACAATTAATATACTGGCTTCGTGTTTCGTTCATAGGGGGAGATCGAGTCTGCATTTCTCATCGAGTCTGCAATTGTTTTAGCGCTAATTGATGATCGATAGCGCCGCAGAAAAAGAAATATTTTTCGAACGTATATTTGTTTTGAGCGAGTATTTGTACAACAAAATCGAATAAACACGTCAGTATCCGGCTTGGTTACGAAAAAGAGCATTATTTATTTATGTGTTAAATGCACCATACAGGATCCTGAGGTGAATCATCGAATAAGGGTACACAGGAACAAAAGAACACAGAATAAGTGCAGGCTATCCGTACACTCCCACAGATTAAGCCTTTTTTTAAGGGTTTATGCGGCAGCAATGGATAATAATGCAAACAAAAGGCATGGCGTAGGGTCTGGCCACAAAAGGAAAAAACGGAAAAGAATGCGTGGGCTGTCAGACAAAAAGAAGAGTTGGGATACAGCAGATGCCAGCACGACCATTGCAGGGACGTTACATATATAATGACTTGCACGGTTCAACACGAGAACATCGTGTACGAAGTCTGAGAATATAAAAAGGCTAAGGCTGGGAAAGCGGACGGAAAAGATGTAGAGAGGAATGGATGTAGGATTAGCGTAAGGGCACAGAAATGGGATCGCAATGACGCAGGTTGAGCTAAACACGGAAAGGCCCATCCGCCATACAGCGTCAGCGGTGAAACAAGAACAAGGAACTGAGACAAGGAAGCAGACTGAAGGAATGAACAGCGGACGAGGCACGCTGGTGCGATGGAATAGATTTATAGGATCAGACACAAGTGGCTTAAGGTCATAGAAATGGCATCGAGATGACGCAGGTATGCGCTAAACACGGAAATGCGCATCCGCCAAACAGCGCCAACGATGAAACAAGAACAAGAGACGCATACAAATAAGTTGACTGAAGGAATGAACAGCAGGCGAGGCACGCTGGTGCGATACTCGCACGGCATGGCCTCAACGGTCATGGACGCCGCTTGGCCTCGTAGGTAGGGTGTCCGCCAGTGGGCCTGCTTCAGCCAGGAGCAGCGGAGGAGGCACGTGTGCTGGAGCAGGCTCATCCGAACATCCCAAGATGGAAATCGGATCGATGGTGGCCGCTGCGGCCGGTGGTCCAGGATTAGCAGCCGCCGGTCCCCCTCCCCGCAATCGATGAGCCCCGCACCAGCGTCTGCCCAAGACACAACGGACGACGTCCGCGGAGAGCTTCCTTCCCGCGATGCGAGCTCGGCCGGACGACGACGAGGACCCGCGGAACACGCGTCCCTTAGCCGGTGGATGATAACGCGATTCGGTGTCCTTGCTGTTCTTCCGCTGCTACTGCTCTCTCCCTGTAGAAAATGGCTTACGCCAACAAGCGCACTGGATGGGACATCGCTCTGTCAGGACAAAATGAGCCCAGAAGGGTAGACCTGAAGGTCATAATGGTATGTATATGATGAAGTGTAAGGGAAACAAACGCAATTTTCGTGCTTGGAACTGAACTCGGAGAAGCGAATGCGCAAAAATTGTTTAGATACTAGCCAAATGGTTTCGGTGCCGAGAGTTAGTAGTTGATTTAGCGGAAAATTAGGTATAAAAATCCAAACACTCCAATGTAAAGGTTAGCAAGTGGTGTCAAAAGATATGTTTCGAGTGCGTTGGGGTGGCACGCTCAGGTTCTGTAAGGGAAATTATGTCACAGAATTGCTTGCGAAACCATATGTAACCTGCTTGTAACCATACTTTAGCATTTAGAGCGACGGAAACACGATATGAAAAAAATCACGCAATGATGGCATGCACCGAAAGATTACCGCGGAAGAAAAAAGCGGCACACTTTTGCGATGGGAGGCAGAAGTAAGCGAAAAGGTCCGGTATATGAGGACCGAAATTGGTTGGTTTGGTTGGTTTAATAGACTTAAGTAGAAAAATTTACCCAGCGGCTTAGAGTTAACAGTCAGCGTTAAGAAAGGCCAACGAGTCAATCAGGGAAATGAGTCCTTAATCTGTTAAGGCACGCACAAGTTGATGCCATTGTCTCTGTACGCTTCCTTACTTTGCAACCTTTTGCCCTTATCACTAATTAAAGTGCTATGGAAATTCTTCTGAAGAATTTTCAAAACTACTTCTAATGATCACAACATGCTAGACCTCAGTCAACTTTACATACCGTACGACATACATGGCTTACAAACACATAACAAATTCACTGACTCTTCGCTAATTCTTCTCATAGCCTCAAAGAAAGCAGTTATGTGCTTCATGAATGAAATCGTTTCTGGCTAGTTACCCGCTTTTGTGAAAAAGGTGAAAGCATAGAGACATTTAGTTTAGCGCTGCCGCTTACCGCAACCATTTACCGCTACCGCGCTTGTCAGTACGCATGCGCAGACCACCCTGAGGACGATAGATAGCGCCACCTTATCGTCAAGTGCCGGCGGATGCTACGCAGGGACCAATCAGCGCGTATGACGCTATACTAAATGTCTCTATTGACGACGCACGGCTACAAGCAGGGAGGCCTATTTGGGAAAGGGGGGAGGGGAGTGATTGTGTGCCTTAATATGTTAACCTTCTTTGTACCAGCGTCGTCTGTTAGAAAGGAGGGACTAGCAAAAAGAATTGTATATTGCAGTAGCCACTTGAAGTACTCGCTGTTGGCAGGTACGAGCACAACGATTGTTATTAGAAGAGACATTTCATGGGTCCATTCACGTTGCACTTTCCGAAAGCTAAAGTGGACTTGCTCCACTGATGGGCTGATTTTCGGTTCATAAATATCGCGCTGTATGTTTGTTGATGATAAAATGTATTGGTGGACGGTGAACAAGATGAACAGTTACTTGATGACTGATGGCGCCAAGAAAGGATAGGATGAGGGAATACGGACTTACGAAATAAGGACACAGTGAAGCGCTGAAAGGCTGTTTTGGGGCGCCGTTCAAGGTCTTGCGTTCAATATACCCACCAACTTGGGTCGAAATTAGTTCGGAATTTGCAACCGCTCAAGAGCTCACCACGTTACGCACTGAGTCGTTTTCGTATATCACCTCCACACACATGCAAAAAAAAAAAAAAAAAAAAACTTTGACAGTAGCCCTGTGATGCCACATGGTGGCGCGATTACAGCATGCTTAAAAGACTGAGGATAACTACTTGCAGTTAGTATTTTCCTGAGTAAATATGTCTGGATTTTTTTTGTAAATGGGAACGTATGCCCGCAAGTGAAGTGGTATGAATGATCGCGAGATCTGTATTTAAAATTTTTTTTTCTGCCGCTTGATTCAAACGTTTTGTAATGACTGGCGGAGCCTATGGGACCTACGCCAGAAAATCGATTCCGGTGGATTCAGATTTGCTTGTGAAATCGCTGGGTGACAGAGACACCTACATTTTGCTTTGTAATATTTTCGAACTTATTTTCAGCGACATCGGTATCTCGGTGATCACGAAGAAGTGCCCTATCGGTACAAGCCAACTTCTATTTGTCCTATGCATGCCTTTGATGCTAATATTTATGCGCAGCTGACAAGCCAAAATCGCATACTATTAATACGTTCGTACAAATCGAGACAATTACAACATAATTCTTGATTACCCTCTGAAAAAAATGAGATAAATAAAAGTTACTTTGCGGAAACTCAAACTGCAGAAGCCCAAGTTTTTCCAATGGGTTGAGCATTCCTTGGCATATATCAGCTGTTCGACATTATTCATTAAGACTAGGTCCGTTTCAAAAAGCAGATTACAACGGGGTAGCTGCTACATTGCATTCTGCGTAGCTGCCCTGAAAAGCTGTATTGCAAGATTCATTTGACCTTTTTCTCTTTCCACTTTCACTCCCATCTTTCTCCCATCCCTTACGGCGCGGTTCAGGTGTTCACGAAAGAAGTTTGACAGATACTGCGGCTTCTCTTTCCTCTGAACCAATTCATTATTATTACCCTTAAGATTCATTCGAGCAATTCGAAGGGCAGACCGTCGTGACAAAGGACGCTTAAATAGTGATCAGACAACAACGGTCAAGTGGAAGTTGGAAATCTTCACGCTAAAAATCCGTACAAGCCCCCTTCATTTTTAAGGGGCTAGTTATATGTAGCGTTTATTTATTTATTTTTTTTTTATTTGAATACCTTCAGGCTTCGCGGGGCATTACAGAAGGGAGTGGAATGAATGATAAAAATATATAACACAAAAGTGCGGCAATATATTAAAGATGCAGAAAGAGTAGGAACAACAACAAACAACAAAAAGGCGGAAAAATAGATTGCAGGAAATAAATATACCCTTTAACAGCAGATAGGAACAAATCAGTGTCGGTAAACGTAGCAACTGAGGTGGGCAGGAGGTTCCATTTGTTGATGGTTTTCGGAATAAATGAGGGAACATATGTGCTAGTGCGACAAAAAGGGATGTATATTTTACAAGATTCTCTACGGGATGAAATTACGCAGATTCAGAGAGAAATGCTTCTTTAAGATGATGGGTGTAGCGATAAATTTTAGGAAAGAGAGAAGATCGAGAGACTTTTTTTCGAAAGGAAAGAAATTGAAGGTTTAGGGTAGCTTTCATAATTGATATGCTGGATAAATGCGAATAGTTATGAAGTATGAATCGCGCGCTACGAGTTCGCCCAGACTCTAATGTTTGGATGAGACACTCAAGACCGGGATCCCACACCAAGGATGCATATTGCAATTTTGGACGTATGAGTGTTTTATAGAGTAACATATTTAAGGAGGGAAGAGAAATTGTGCCTTAAATATTTATGTGATTGACATTGCTGCAAATTAAGTTTATATATGTTTGCCAGGATAGATTGTTGGTTATGTAAACACCTGGGCATTTTTAAGCTGTTACGTGTTCTAGGGAAAGACCTTCGATCTGGTTGTTAAAAACGTGAGGGAAACAGGTGGTATTATCCGGGAAATTCGCTCTTCCTAACTTATTAAAGTTAAGACGCATTTTTCAGGTGTTAGATCATTCGAACATATTGTTAATGCCAGACTGAAGCCGGGTAGGGTTAGAGAGAGAATAAATTATTCTGTAAATTACGCAGTCATCAGCGAACAAACTAGTACAAGAATTAATGTCGTCAGATAAGTTATTAATGTACATAAGAAAAAAGTAATGACATGGACACAGAAACCTGGGGTGCACCGGAGTAAGCCGGAGAAGACTAATCAGAGTTATTGGCGTATACAAACTGTGTTCTGTTGAGGAGAAAATTTTCGATGCACGCTAAAATGTTGGAATCTATGTTTAGTCTGCTAAGCTTCAAAGAGAGTAGTTGATCAACAAGATCAAACGCTTTGGAGAAATCGAAGAGAACATGCAGTCGGTGTGGGATCCAGAGTCGATGGCTGCAAGAAGGTCATCAGAGAAGGATGTGAGTTGTGTCTCACATGAAAAAAGATGTGCGAAAACCATGCTGATGTGGCGTAAAAAATGAGTTATATTCAAGAAAATTAGCCATACTGGAATAGATTGTATGCTCAAAGAGTTTGCATGGCATGCCGAAAACGGGCCTTTTCGGTGCTAACAATCTGGCCTCCAGTCATCACTTTATGCTGTGATGTGGAACTATATTGCAAGAAGAAGCTTGCAAAGAATAAACTTAGACTCTTCTGTATAGGTCAGAGGGACCCTACGTCATGGAACGTTTAACGATTGCACCTGCAATCCATCTCCCCAGCTACTGCCAATCAATACTTTCTGGATCTGCCGAGAGCGTGGACGATCACAGTGATGAGTTGGGCTGTTTCCCACGGCCCGCGCGGCCCACGCGAGCGACAGTGATCTGATGTATTTTTTTAAAGATGGTTTCTTTTTTTGTCTCTCTTTCTAGTTGGAGCAAACGCGTCATGGCAGCCTGTATTTTGCGCTGCGCGGCGTGGAAGCGCTTCTCCCTCTGGCTAGCGCTACGCCGCTCGATTGCCGGTGAGAACGGTCACGCGAGCTTCGGAGTGCGCGCGGTAGATGACCTCTGAAGTTGGTATCCGCTGCACACACGCCTGGCGGTAAGGACGCTTACTGAGAGCGAGTAATCAGATAAAGTACTGCCAAAATATTGAGCGCTTTTCAGCGGGTCAGAGACGCCGAGAAAAAAAAGAAAAGTATGGTTAGCTTTGGATGCTAATTACATGCGTGAACACACTATTAGTGCAGCTGAGCAATATTGCAGGAATAGAGGGAGAATAGAAACGGTCGCGTATGGACTGAGATACGTGTTTGGCCAGGGAATTAGATCCAACTTGGTATGTTGTGTATTCCAAGCTTCGTTTTTGAACGATGAATAGTACTTGTCGCGAGTAGCAGTCGTTTTGACGACTGTCGTCTCCTTCTAAAGGCTTTAACTACGTTGACTCAACATGGCTGTACTCGACAAGAGATAGCCGCAACACCGCTCTGCCATCGTTTATAATGCTACTAGCGAGCTTACGCGCATGCGCGGTGTGAGCAGGGTAACGGAATTATCAGATGCAAGTGCATAGCTGCCAGAATTACGCTGTTCTGACGTCGTTGGCATCGTCTTTGTGCCAGCTACTGTAATTTGCCCAGAGCGCGTAACGAACGACAACAGCAGGTGACCACGACATGATGTATCACCTCATCACATTCGCAGCTACTTGAGAGCGTGTGCTGCACTTGAGCAGTAGTTCTCTTTGTAGATCGCACGCCACAGCGCTCCGTCAAAACCGCTGCCCGTCTCGTACCAGACTTGTGCATATCAATCAATCAATCAATCAATCAATCAATCAATCAATCAATCAATCAATCAATCAATCAATCAATCAATCAATCAATCAATCAATCAATCAATCAATCAATCAATCAATCAATCAATCAATCAATCAATCAAACAATCGACCACTCGGTCAATCAGTCAGTCAATCAATTAATTATCAACCTAACAAACCAATCAATCAAGATGTTTTTTAATTTGGTTCATCAAAAAAGCTGAGTGGTGAACAAGCTGCTTTGTTTTGTAGCTTGACAAAGCTCCAGCCATCCGCCCATATAACACCTGATGTTACCAGGTCGCTTCCATAAGATGGTGCGGCACATGCCATTCACTTTGATTGTGTCGAAATATTGTATTATATCATGATATATATTATATAGTGAGCAGATGACACCTCCTCCCCATGTTTTGAATCATGTCGCACTGAATGGTAGTGCCAAATAATGATGCACCCCTCGTGTGGAAATCTACGCAGTGTGTTAGTCTCAGCAAAGGGAATGCAGCATCACGCGGAGTTCGCATGCAGTGCTGCACAGTTAGAAACTGGAGGGCGAGGGGATTCTCTTACCTTTGGAGCGATGCCTCTATAGACTCAGCTTTAAAGCCGAAAATTCAGACAACCTCAAGGTAAAATCCTCAAAGACTAACCAAAACAACATCAACATTGACCCTAGACGACGTAATCTCGACAAATAGTACGTTAAAGAATCGCCTGATTCATGACGTCAAGAAATCGCGTAATCAACCTGTACAACGCCTATCATGGATAAGGAGTCGAGCCCGCCGAATCGTGAAGCTCAAAATGCTGCTAAACGTCAGCGTTGTCAACTAATGGCGTAATCGGATCACCCAGCGGATATTGCTCGTCGAGAAAATAATTGGCAAAGCAGCGACAGTGAACGCAAAGCAATAGAGGCAAGGAAACTGCAGAATAACGAGGAGCAAAACTTGCCACTAACCGGGAGCGGACGCGTGAACGAAGGCGCTCGAAGCGCGCTGCAGAAGCCGTCGCTCAAGCCAGGGTCCAAGTACCTGGTGCACCTGATGTCGCCAGAAAACGGCTTACGGTCTCTACCATTCACTTAGCGGAATCAGCATCGGCCTCGGCACGGTTCAAGCGAGGCTTTACTGAAAACCCGCTTGGTTATCTGCGTCGAGTGTGCGGCCGAATATGGTTGTTGAAAGGCAAGCTCGTCACGAAGGGCGACCGCTCGACCTTCGGTTTAACCAAGTGGAACCACTCCTATTTTTTTTTTATCGCTAGTACATCCTGTCATAGTAGCAGGTTGGGTCAGCTAATAGCTATTAGCGCATTGCAAGTTTTTTCACGACCAGTTTCTTTCAATTTGCTCTCTGAGCACGTGTTCTCTTGCGTGAACTTGACAGAAACAGAGATGCACGGAAAAAAGAAGAATGGCTTCCTTATGGCAATTCTGCAACTCAAATTTATTTTCGGATTTAAGAAAACGCAGCTTTAACGTTAGCATTTCAGCAGATATGTTGGCTATCTTGCGGTAAATTTACGCTGACAACACTATTTATTCCAGATAAGTTATGTGCACGTGCACTGAACATTTGACGGCTTGTTTATTCATTTGCGACGCACAGGTGGCTTGAAAATGAAGCAGAATGGCCAAACTTGAGTGCTCTTTAGGACGTTATACTTGACTGCAAATTTGGCTAAAGATCAAATTACATGAAGATTTTGTCTAAATTCATCTCGCTTCCTGGCTCCTTTTAGTATCCTGCTCTTATGCAGCTTCTGTCCGGATATCCTAAGGCTTCGATATGCGCTTCATTCTTCCTCACCGAACACTTCCTTCTGCAGTGCGACTAACTCGCAGGAAAATTATTTTGGGCTTGTAAGGTTGTAAGCTAAGCGGCGTTGAAACTTCGAGCTAGGGATGCCACTATGCGCTCGTCTCCTCGGAATAAATAAACGCGGTGTAGGAAGACACAACTCTAATGAGGAAGGCGACGGCTCGGCACACAAATGTGCTGCTAGACCCCGCCGGGGTGGAGCAGTGGTTACGGCGCTCGACTACTGTTCCCAAGGACGCGGGATCGAATCCCAGCCTCGGCGGCAGCTTTTCGAAGGAGGCGAAAAGCAAGGCTCCCGTGTGCTGTGCGATGTCAGCGCACGTTAAAGAACCCCAGGTGGTGGAAATTTCCAGAGTCCTCCACTACGGCGTCTCTCATAGCCTGAGTTGCTTTGGGACGTTAAACCCCACAAACCAGCCAACCAAATGTCCTGCTAGCGGCAAATGCACCTAAATATGTAATGAAATGTGCATATTATGCATCCACCTCAGCATAAGCTCGCTATCATTGATGTTCGGGAATTGAAGGAAGAATCGGGCTTTCAGTTCAGCGTACTAGATATATTGTAACAAGGGATTAATTACTCACTGGAATCCGCCCAAGCGCAGCCATAGGGCTACAAAGGAACGCAATACAGAAACTTCGTAGTTAAAGTGCAATTCAAAGTTGGACATGGAATTCAAGAGTATTTATACGCCTCGAATTGGTTCTTGACTAACGGAAGCTCCGTTTCCAGGAAGCAGCTTTGCGGCTATATGAAACAAGGATTAATTAGATGCAGAATTCTAAGACGCAGTGATGACAAGTCAGCTCCTTTGTATCTGTCACATGAGTACTGCCGACTCCGGATACATCGAACTCGGAGAACTCCAAAAATATGCACTTGAAAATCCTATGCAAAAGCATAGCAGAGTTGTTCGCGTCTATCGATCTCCCGTTGAGCTATATCGAACTGCATGCCGTGTTCCTCCAAGGGGTACTTCTAACCGAGCTCCGACTATAACTTGTCGCGCATGGAGCCAGGTCACTTTCACGGCTCTTGGCAGCCGCTGGCTACGCTAACGCATTAAAACCGCTTCACGAGGTTAACGTCGGGTCCACTTGAAAGTTTTCCATGCTCTGGCCAGCTTTTTTTTTTTATCTCGACGCTTTTCATGCGGGAAAGAGAAGGTTCGGGGCATCGGTAAGGCAGCCTAGCTAACAAAAGGACTTTGCTGAAGGCGGTGCGGAAATCTACAGTAGCGTAATTTTAATCGACTCACCATTGCGGTTACAAGTAATAAAACAAGAATTTGACGTTTTATGATCTACGATGGCTTTTCACAATGCCCCATCCACCGCAGCATTGATAGGAGCCGCAACTCCGACGGCAATTGGGCCGCATGGTTCGAGACGCATTAGCGCGTGCAGTACCGGTCTGTCCTTGTCTCCCGTCACATATTTGGCGCTCGCGCCTATACGTTGCGGCCCGTTAAGGAGCACCGAGTGTGTTCTCCTTTTCTACGCCTGGCTGGAGATAACACTTGGGCGCACGCGGGTACGCCCTGCGGGTCTCCGCACCCGCGGTGTGCTGCCGGTGTGCCTGTGGGCAGCGCCTCGCTAGTGTGATTGTACTGAATTCACGCTTCTGGGTTAGAAAGGAGCTTCCATGCTGGCATGTTTTATATATCTAATTATCGATATATCGAACTATTTCGTGACCCCCTTCGAGTTGGATATATCTGGGATCGACTGTAGTAATAACAGGGCATTTATACGCGGAACTTAGGCACGCATTGATATTGTTACGGGGGAAATGGGTTTAATATCTACAGGATATTCGGGGAATGCATGAAAGCTACGTACAGTCTCAAGCACAGTCTCAGTAAAGCTTGTCCCCGAACGAGTCTACGCGCCACCACTTCGTTCTTCTTTTTCACAAGCGCAACCACCCTCTTTGTCCTTTTCTTGCACATGCGCAACACCGCGCCGCGCAGCGTAATCGACGTAACAACATCATGACAAGCCTTTTCCTTTGAGCGTTACGCATGGGTAGCTGGGCCGTGGAATTTAGAGTCAAAGTTCCAGGCAGTAGTAATATAATCACACTAGATCCTTTAATAGTTCGACACATAGCTAGTTATGAACCGGGGCATTTAGACGCAGAATTCAAGGATGCAGTGTACATGAAGAGTCTTTTCCTTTGCTAGATTTGCTAGTTGAGTGTGTCACAATCAGGCATGAGCATTCAGAGTTTCATACACAGAACTCAAGTACGTCGCGGCAAATCACAGGCCTGCAAATTTGTACACATTGGGAGTTAAATATCGGCTTTTAGACGCAGAATTCAAGGACGCTCAGATGCGTTACAAGCCAGTTTCTTTTCGAGAAGACGCATCTAGGTTAGATCACATCATTTTGATGCATAACTCAAAGACGCAGTAACACACTCATGCTAGCTCTATTGCAAGTTGTGCACATGAGACGCTAGACTGAGGTGTTTAGACTAACAATCGAGGGACGTACTGATGCATTACAAGCTAGTGCTTTTAGTAAGTGCCCACGCCATAAACGATGAGATGCGGAATTCAAGGAGATGCACCACAAGTGAGCTCCTCTGTTAGTTGAACGCAACGGCAGCTGAATGGAATAAATTCATCGATAGCGGATCGTTTTTAAGACTGAATTTTTGTCTCTTTTCTGAGCTTAAATTGTGGGGATTCTGCTCCCGGAGCGACGCGAAACACGCGGCCGCTGCTGCTGTTTTGCAAGCTAGAGACTCTCTGGCGAGTCACTGCGACACGGAAGGGTCGGCAGTCATGCTGCTGACTGTCTCTCAAGGGCGCTTCTCCGAGAACAGCTACCACCTAAAATTCGTTCCGTTCTTCCAGTGTCGGTCTCGCGTCCCCACTGGGCCATATCCTGGTGAAATGTTTGGCTCTTTTTTCGACGCGAGGCGGCGCACGGGAAGCAAACGGGGAGACCGCCATCGGCTTACACAACAGCAGGCACGTACTTTTTAAGGCGAAATCCTTTCTAGGCTCATGGAACGAAATCCCGTGCGGCGCGAGAGTTGTGCGCGATATCTGTCATATTCCTCAAGATTCCGCAAGATGTCTTCTATCTAGCGTTCCTGCTATCTGCAATCCCACACTTGAACGCGCGCCAAGGAACGCCACGCGACAGGAGCGATGGTGTATCGTGCAAACTAACACTTGCCTGAGAAAGTGTGACCGATACTTCACCCTTTTCTTTCCTGTAAACCAATTATAGCGATATGTAGCACTGCAACGAACGTCGATTAAGATGCAATGAGAGGCAAATGACAGGAGAGGAAAGGTAAGCTTTCGAAATTCTCCTCGTAAGAGAAATCTGAGACCCTCTAATTGTTTCCCTCCCCGTTCCCCGGCACCGGCCGGGGGACCATGGGTTGTGAGCGCGCGCACCTTGTATGCTTTCTCGAGCCCAGCAGGTTCGAAAGGAGTCTGGCGTTCGACTGTGCGGCGTCGACGCCTCTGAGTCGGGAATGCCTAATTTGGCACGGTTCTTCGTCAC